>NW_023425529.1:103042148-103353912 GCF_014108245.1 Pipistrellus kuhlii | reverse complement strand
AGTGATGGTGGTGGTGGTTGATGGTGGAAGGGTTTGGAGGGTGAGATGCGGGGTTGTTTTTTATTAATTTTTATTTATTATTTTTTAAATATATTTTATTGGTTTTTTTACAGAAAGAAAGAGAGAGGGATAGAGAGTTAGAAACATCAATGAGAGAGAATCATTGATCAGCTGCCTCTTGCACTCCCCCTACAATGGATGTGCCCACAATCAAGATACATGCCCTTGACCACAATCGAACCTGGGAAATTTCAGTACACTGATCCAAACAGGTTTAGGGAGAGATGTGTTTTAATGTGGCCAGAGTTTCCATTGAAGATGGGAAACATGATGGAGATGATGATGGTTTGGTTCACACTACAGTATCAATGTCCTTAATGCCACTGCACTGTGGATTGAAAAACAGTGAGAATGGAAAATGTCACCGTGATAAAACTATCCAAAAAAAAAAAAAAGAAAAAAAAAAAAGAGAGAGAAAGGAAAAGAAGGCCAGGTCTTCTCGGGCCACCTGAATTCCTGCTCCCAACAGGCCTCTGGACACAGTGATGGGAAGAGCCAGAGGTGTGAGGCCTGTTGAGAAAACCTGGGCAAATCTTGGTTCCCCCTTCTGACCCAACCGACCTATTAAGAAAAGCAGAGAATTTTTGAGAGAGTCACCATCATGTGCATGGAGGCACACATCTCTATGGGAGTGCATTTTGTGCAGCCACTGTGGAAAGTATTAAAGAATTACCTCAAAAATTAAAAATGGAACTTCCATATGGCACAGCAATTCCACTTCTGGGAATGTATCCCAAGGAATCAGCGACATTGATTGGAAAGAATATATGCACTGCTATGTTCATTGCAGTGTTGTTTACAATTCTGAGATTTGGAAGCAGCCCATGTGACCATCAGTGGGTGAGTGGTGGTACATTGACCCCATGGAATATTACTTGACTTTAAAAAGGAAGGGAATCTTACTATTTGTGACACCATGGATGCACCTGGAGAGCCTTATGGTAAGTGAAATAACATGAATGGACCTTGACTTGTTTAGTGCAAAAGCCAGTGAAAAGAAGACAACTACTGTGTGATTCCACTCACATGAGGTCCTTAGTGCATCGGAGTCAGAGATGGAAGGTAAGATGAAGGTAACAGTGGTGGTGGTGGGCGGGGTGGGGTAGGAGCATGAAATGCAGGGTTGTTTTTTATTTATTTTTTATTTATTATTATTATTATTTTAAAAATATTTTATTGATTTTTTACAAAGGAAGAGAGAGGATTAGAGAGTTGGAAACATAAATGAGAGAATCATCAATTAGCTGCCTCTTGCACTCCCCCTAATAGGGATGTGCCCGCAACCAAGGTACATGCCCTTGAACAGAATGGAACTGGGAAGTTTCAGTCTGCACCCTGTGCCCTATTCACTGAGTCAAACCCGTTTTGGCAAGAGATGCTTTTTAATGGGGCCAGAGTTTCATTTAGAGAAGATGGGAAACATGATGGAGATGATGGTGGTTTGGTTGGCAAAACAGTATCAATGTCCTTAATGCCATTGCACTGTGGATTGAAAAACAGTGGGAATGGAAAATGTCACTGTGATAAAACTAAACAAAAAAAAAAAAAAAAAAAAAGAGAGAAAGGAAAAGAAGGCCAGGTCTTAAAACAGAACCATGGTCTGAAGTGCTCAGGCCACCTGAATTCCTGCTCCCAACAGGCCTCTGGACACACAGTGATGGGAAGAGCCAGAGGTGTGAGGCCTGTTGAGAAAACCTGGGCAAATCTTGGTTCCCCCTTCTGACCCAACCGACCTATTAAGAAAAGCAGAGAATTTTTGAGAGAGTCACCATCATGTGCATGGAGGCACACATCTCTATGGGAGTGCATTTTGTGCAGCCACTGTGGAAAGTATTAGAGTTACCTGAAAAATTAAAAATGGAACTTTCATATGACACAACAATTCCACTTTTGGGAATGTATCCCAAGGAATCAGAGACATTGCTTGGAAAGAATATATGCACTGCTATATTCATTGCAGTGTTATTTGCAATACCAAGATCTGGAAGCATCCCATGTGCCCATCCGTAGGTAAGTGGATAAAAATGCTTTGGTACATTGAGATCATGGAATACTGCTTGGGTGTGAAAAGGAAGGAAATCTCAGTATTTGTGACAGCGTGGATGGACCTGGAGAGCATTAAGGTAAGTGAAATAACTTAGGTGGAACTTGACATGTTTAGTGCAAAAGGCAGTGAAAAGAAGACAACTATTTGTAATTCCAATTACATGAGGTCCTTGGAGCCATTGGAGTCAGAGATGGAAGGTAAGATGAAGGTACCAGTAATGTTGGTGATGGAAGGGGGGTTGGGGGTAAGATGCAGAGTTTTTGTTTAATGGGGCCAGAATTTCGGTTGGAGAAGGTGGAAAAAATGATGGAGATGCTGGTGGTGTGGTTCGCAAAACAGTATGAATGTGCTTAACGCCAGTGAACTGTGGATTGAAAAACATTGAGAATGGAATATTTCACTGTGATAAAACTCTCCAAAAAAAGAGAAAGGAAATGAAGGCCAGATCTTAAAACAGAACCATGGTGGGACATGCTCAGCCCACCTGAATTTCTGCTCCCAGGAGGCCTCTGGACACAAAGTGATGAGAAGAGCCTGGGATGTGAGGTTCGTTGCAGAACCATGGGCAAGCCTTGGTTCACCCTGGCTACTGCACCGGCCCATTAAGAAAAGCATGGAAGCTGTGTGGGAGTCACCATCATATGCAGAGAGGCACACATCTCTGTGGGGAATGCATTTTGTTCAGCCACTGTGGAAAGTATTAAAATGTTACCTCAAAATTTAAAAATGGAACTTCATTATGGCACAGCAATTCCACTTCTGGGAATG
The DNA here is from genome assembly GCF_014108245.1 of Pipistrellus kuhlii. Taxonomy (NCBI): domain Eukaryota; kingdom Metazoa; phylum Chordata; class Mammalia; order Chiroptera; family Vespertilionidae; genus Pipistrellus; species Pipistrellus kuhlii. The sequence goes on along the minus strand of NW_023425529.1, from coordinate 103,351,037 downwards.
TATCCCAAGGAATCAGAGACATTGATTGGAAAGAATATATGTACTGCTATGTTCATTGCAGTGTTGTTTACAATACCACAGCAATTCTACTTGGAAGCGGCCCATGTGCCCATCAGTGGGTGAGTGGATAAAAATGCTTTGGTACATTGACACTGTGGAATACTATTTGGCTGTGAAAAAGAAGGCAATCTTACTATTTGTGACAGCATGGATGCACCTGGAGAGCCTTATGGTAAGTGAAGTAATGTGGATGGACCTTGAAATGTTTAGTGCAAAAGCAAATGAAAAGAAAACAACTACTGTGTGATTCCACTCACATGAAGTCCTCAGCGCCATCGGAGTCAGAGATGGAAGGTAAGATGAAGGTTACAGTAGTGATGGTGGTGGTGGTGGTGGTGGGGGTTTAGAAGGTGAGATGCAGGGTTGTTTTTTATTTATGTTTTATTTATTATTATTTTTTATATATTTTATTGATTTTTTACATAAAGGAAGAGAGATGGATAGAGAGTTAGAAACATTGATGAGAGAGAATCATTGATCAGCTGCCTCTTGCACTCTCCCTACAATAGATGTGCCCACAACCAAGATACATGCCCTTGACCACAATCGAACCTGGGAAATTTCAGTCCACAGCCAGAACTCTAACCACTGAGCCAAAAAGGTTTAGGGAGAGATGTGTTTTAATGTGGCCAGAGTTTCCATTGAAGAAGATGGGAAACATGATGGAGATGATGATGGTTTGGTTCACACTACAGTATCAATGTCCTTAATGCCACTGCACTGTGGATTGAAAAACAGTGAGAATGGAAAATGTCACCGTGATAAAACTATCAAAAAAAAAAAAGAAAAAAAAAAAAGAAAAAAAAAAAAAGAGAGAGAGTGAGAAAGGAAAAGAAGGCCAGGTCTTCAAAGAGAACCATGGTCTGAGGTGCTCAGGCCACCTGAATTCCTGCTCCCAGCAGGCCTCTGGACACACAGTGATGGGAAGAGCCAGAGGTGTGAGGTCTGTTGAGAAACCCTGGGCAAGACTTGGTTCCCACTTGCTACCCAACCGCCCTATTAAGTAAAGTAGGGAAGCTTTGAAAGGTCACCATCCTGTGCAGACAGGCACCCATCTCTGTAGGGAATGGATTTTGTGCAGCCAGTATGGAAAGCAGCAAGGAGTTACCTCAAAAATTAAAAATGGAACTTTTTTATGGCAGAGCAATTCCACTTCTGGGAATGAATCCAAAGGAATCAATGACATTGATTGGAAAGAATATATTCACTACTATGTTCATTGCAGTGTTATGTACAATACCAAGATCTGGAAGCATCCCATGTGCCCATCAGTAGGTGAGTGGATAAAAATGCTTTGGTACATTGAGATCATGGAATACTGCTTGGCTGTACAAAGGAAGGGAATCTTTTATTTGTGAAAGCTTGGATGGACCTGGAGAGCCTTATGGTAAGTGAAACAACATGGATGGACCTTGACATGTTTAGTGCAAAAGCCAGTGAAAAGGAGACAACTATTTGTAATTCCAATTACATGAGATCCTTGGAGCCATTGGAGTCAGAGATGGAAGGTAAGATGAAGGTACTATTAGTGGTGGTGATGGTAGGGGGGTTGGGGATAAGATGCAGAGTTTTTGTTTAATGGGGCCAGAATTTCGGTTGGAGAAGGTGGAAAAAATGATGGAGATCATGATGGTGGTGTGGTTCGCAGAACAGTATGAATGTGCTTAACGCCAGTGAACTATGGATTGAAAAACATTGAGAATGGAATATTTCACTGTGATAAAACTCTCCAAAAAAAAAGAGAAAGGAAATAAAGGCTAGATCTTAAAACAGAACCATGGTGGGACATGCTCAGCCCACCTGAATTTCTGCTCAGAGGAGGCCTCTGGACACAAAGTGATGAGAAGAGCCTGGGATGTGAGGTTCGTTGCAGAACCATGGGCAAGCCTTGGTTCACCCTGGCTATCCCACCGGCCCATAAAAAAAATCATGGAAGCTGTGTGGGAGTCACCATCATATGCAGAGAGGCACACATCTCTGTGGGGAATGCATTTTGTTCAGCCACTGTGGAAAGTATTAAAATGTTACCTCAAAAATTAAAAATGAACCTTCATTATGGCACAGCAATTCCACTTCTGGGAATGTATTCCAAGGAATCAGAGACATTGATTGGAAAGAATATATGCACTGCTATGTTCATTGCAGTGTTGTTTACAAAACCGCAGCAATTCCAATTGGAAGCAGTTCATGTGCCCATCAGTGGGTGAGTGGATAAAAATGCTTTGGTACATTGACACTGTGGAATACTATTTGGCTGTGAAAAAGAAGGGAAACTTACTATTTGTGACAGCATGGATGCACCTGGAGAGCCTTATGGTAAGTGAAGTAATGTGGATGGACCTTGAAATGTTTAGGGCAAAAGCCAGTGAGATGAAGACAACTACTGTGTGATTCAACTCACATGAGGTCCTGAGCACCATCGGAGATAGAAATGGAAGGTAAGATGAAGGTAACAGTAGTGATGGTGGTGGTGGTGATGGTGGAAGGGTTTGGAGGGTGAGATGCGGGTTGTTTTTTATTAATTTTTATTTATTATTTTTTTAATATATTTTATTGATTTTTTTACAGAAAGGAAGAGAGAGGGATAGAGAGTTAGAAACATCAATGAGAGAGAATCATTGATCAGCTGCCTCTTGCACTCCCCCTACAATGGATGTGCCCACAATCAAGATACATGCCCTTGACCACAATCGAACCTGGGAAATTTCAGTACACTGATCCAAACAGGTTTAGGGAGAGATGTGTTTTAATGTGGCCAGAGTTTCCATTGAAGATGGGAAACATGATGGAGATGATGATGGTTTGGTTCACACTACAGTATCAATGTCCTTAATGCCACTGCACTGTGGATTGAAAAACAGTGAGAATGGAAAATGTCACCGTGATAAAACTATCAAAAAGAGAGAGAGAGAGAGAGAGAGAGAGAGAGAGAGAGAGAGAGAGAGAGAGAGAGAGAGAGAGAGAGAGAAAGAAAAATAAGACCAGGTCTTCAAAGAGAACCATGGTCTGAGGTGCTCAGGCCACCTGAATTCCTGCCCCCAGCAGGCCTCTGGACACACAGTGATGGGAAGAGCCAGAGATGTGAGGTCTGTTGAGAAAACCTTTGGCAAATCTTGGATCCCCCTTCTGACCCAACCGACCTATTAAGAAAAGCAGAGACTCTTTGAGAGAGTCACCGTCATGTGCACAGAGGCACACATCTCTATGGGGAATGCATTTTGTGCAGCCACTGTGGAAAGTATTAAAGTGTTACCTGAAAAATTAAAAATGGAACTTCCATATGGCACAGCAATTCCACTTCTGGGAATGTATCCCAAGGAATAGCGACATTGATTGGAAAGAATATATGCACTGCTATGTTCATTGCAGTGTTGTTTACAATTCTGAGATTTGGAAGCAGCCCATGTGATCATCAGTGGGTGAGTGGTGGTACATTGACCCCATGGAATATTACTTGACTGTGAAAAGAAAGGGAATCTTACTATTTGTGATATCATGGATGCACCTGGAGAGCCTTATGGTAAGTGAAATAACGTGGATGGACCTTGACATATTTAGTGCAAAAGCCAGTGAAAAGAAGACAACTACTGTGTGATTCCACTCACATCAGGTCCTTAGTGCCATCGGAGTCAGAGATGGAAGGTAAGATGAAGGTAACAGTGATGGGGGGGGGGGGAAGCGGGGGGGGGGGAGGAGCATGAAATGCAGGGTTGTTTTTTATTTATTATTATTATTTTTAAAATATTTTATTGATTTTTTATAAAGGAAGAGAGAGGGTTAGAGAGTTGGAAACATCAATGAGAGAGAATCATCGATTAGCTGCCTCTTGCACTCCCCCTAATAGGGATGTGCCCGCAACCAAGGTACATGCCCTTGAACAGAATGGAACCTGGGAAGTTTCAGTCTGCTGTCTGCGCTCTATCCACTGAGCCAAACCGGTTTTGGCAAGAGATGTTTTTTAATGGGGCCAGTGTTTCCTTTGGAGAAGATGGGAAACATGATGGAGATGATGGTGATTTGGTTCACACAACAGTATCAATGTCCTTAATGTCATTGCACTGTGGATTGAAAAGCAGTGAGAATGGATAATGTCACCGTGATAAAACTATCAAAAAAAAAAAAAAAAAAAAAGAGAGTGAGAAAGGAAAAGAAGGCCAGGTCTTCAAACAGAACCATGGTCGGAGGTGCTCAGGCCACCTGAATTCCAGCTCCCAGCAGGTCTCTGGACACAGAGTGATGAGAAGAGCCCGGGGCATGAGGTCGGTTGAGAAACCCTGGGCAAGTCTTGGTTCCCCCTTGCTACCCAACCGACCTTTTAAGAAAAGCAGGGAAGCTTGAGGGGGTCACCATCCTTTGCAGAGAGGCACCCATCTCCGTGGGGAATGCATTTTGTGCAGCTGGTATGGAAAGCAGTACGAGTTACCTCAAAAATTAAAAATGAAACTTCTTTATGGCAGAGCAATTCCACTTCTGGGAATGTATCCCAAGGAATCAACAACATTGATTGGAAAGAATATATTCACTGCTATGTTCATTGCAGTGTTATGTACAATACCAAGATCTGGAAGCATCCCATGTGCCCATCAGTGGGTGAGTGGATAAAAATGCTTTGATACATTGAGATCATGAAATACTGTTATGCTGTGAAAAGGAATGGAATCTTACTATTTGTGACAGCGTGGATGGATCTGGAGAGCCTTATGGTTAAGTGAAATAACATGGATGGACCTTGAAATGTTTAGTGCAAAGGCAGTGAAAAGAAGACAACTACTGTGTGATCCTTAGCACCATCGGAGTCAAGATGGAAGGTAAGATAAAGGTACCAGTGTTGATGGTGGTGGTAGTGGTGGTGGGGGTAGGAGGGTGTGATGCAGAGTTGTTTTTTATTTATTTTTTAACTTATTATTATTTTTAAATATTTTATAGATTTTTTACAGAGAGGCAGAGAGAGGGATAGAGAGTTAGAAACATCTATGAGAGAGAATCATCGATTAGCTGCCTCTTGCACTCCCCCTCCTAGGGATGTGCATTGAACTTGGGAACTTTCAGTCCGCAGGCCGATTGACTATCCTCTGAGTCAAACCGGTTTCGGAGAGAGTTGTTTTTTAATGGGGCCATAGTTTATGTTGGAGAAGATGGGAAATGTGATGGAGATGATGGTGGTGTGGTTCCCACAATAGTATGAATGTCCTTAACGCCACTGCATTGTGGATTGAAAAACAGTGAGAATGGAAATGTCACTGTGATAAAATGATCCAAAAAAGAGAAAGGAAATGAAGGCCAGATCTTAAAACAGAAACATGGTGGGACGTGCTGAGGCCACCTGAACTCCCGCTCCCAGGAGGCCTCTGGACACACAGTGATGAGAAAAGCCTGAGGTTGGAGGTCTGTTGAAGAACCATTGTTAAGCCTTGGTTCCAGTGGCAATACTACAACCATGTTAAGAAAAGCAGGGAAACTATGGGGGTCACCATCGGGTGCAGAGAGGTACACATCTCTGTGGGAAATGCATTACTTCAAAAATTAAAAATGGAACTTCCTTATGCTTCAGCAATTCCACTTCTGGGAATGTATCCCAAAAAATCAGAGACATTGATTGGAAAGAATATATGCACTGCTATGCTCATTGTAGTGTTATTTACAACACCAAGATCTGGAACCAGCCCATGTGCCCATCAGTAGACGATTGAATAAAAATGCTTTGGTACATTGACACTGTGGAATACTACTTGGTTTTGAAAAGGAAGGGAGTATCTATTTGTGACAGCAGGGATGGACCTGGAGAGCCTTATGGTAAGTGTAATAAGCCAGTAAACCTTATTGTTGTGTCAGTACACCTTATTGCTGCCGGCCCTCTCTCGTTTGCCTATGAATCCCACTTTGAGTCAAGAAACACTTTATTATTTCTGCTTGGTCGGTTCCTGTGGTTAGGCTGCTCAAACTGCCTTTTCTGTCCCCGCCTCTGGTCCACCTGCCTTTGTTTTCCACTGGACCCCTGCCCTGTATGCTTTTGTTAAGCCAACTTTTCTCACTACGATGCCCACCACAGTAACCCTACCATATCTGGGTGTAACACTTCAATGATTGTGTGGCATACATTTGAGATATTCAATTTTTATTGTTTACTGTTCCAGTTTCTTCAAATTAAGTTATTTGGAAAAAGTAAACAGCTGAAATTTGAGTGTATTTTTTTTTTTTTTTTTTTTTTTTTTTTTGCAGATTAAGTCCTGATAAGAGAAGAATATTGGACTGATTTAATAATGTCTTTTGATCTGCTTCACACTGGAGAATGGAGGTGATGCCAGATTGTGAAAAGGAATAAAGCCAATTATTTGTCTGTTCCTCACTGTGACCTAGTGCCATGATTGTGCGACTAGCAAGTCTGAAATCTGTAGGGTAAATCTGAAATCTGATGCTGCAGTCTTAAGCAAAAACATTTTCTTCTATTGGAAATCTCAGTTTTTGCAGCTTGAAAGGTGCCAGGGACAGAATGGTCTGGCTTCAGGATGAGAGCTGGAAGGGCAGTGTTTCCCTGAGAAAAGTGCCAGCAGAGGCATTGGTCCTTTGCCCAGCCCTCCTCACACAGAGCCAGGAGTTGGGTGCCATCCCATGTTTTTATTTTTTTTTATTTTAAAATATTTTTATTGATTTCAGAGAGGAAGGGAGCAGGGGAGGGAGGGGGATAGAAACATCAATGATGAGAGACAATCATTAATTGGCTGCCTCCTGCATGCCACACCATGAGGACCAAGCCCAAAAGCTGGACACATGCCCTGACTAGAAATTGAACCATGACTTGCTAGTTCATAGGTCACTCAACCACTGAGGCACACTGTTCAGAATCCATGTTTTTATTTTTAATAAATAACATAAAATTAACCATTCTAACCATTATTAAAGATTTTCACTTCTATTTTTTCCATTGATCTTGAGAGAGAATGGAAGGGAGGTATCTCACATTGATTGGTTGCCTCCCACCTTCCACCCCCAACTGGCAGTGGGATCAGACTTGCAACCCAGATGTTATAATAATGTAACCACTCTAATTATTGTGTGAAATGTTTGCTGTATGGAAATCCCCAATACACTGTAACTTCCAAAATTATTGAACACCCCAATATCTTGATGTAAAAGCTCTGAATCCTTCAAATGTAAATGCCCTGCTCCCAGTATAAGGCACACTGTCTGGCCCACACTGATAAGGACACAACTGGTTTATGGCCATCTATATAAGCTCGGGACCAGCTTCAGTTGAGTTTTCCTGCCTGATAAGAGAAGGACTCCATGTCGCTCAGAGAGACAAGCCCCTGATTGCTCTGCTGTGCGAGCCTGAACCACCTGCGGAAGCCTGTCTCCATCTTCATCACCCGTCTTTCGGTGTGCATCCCTGGGTTTCCTCTGCTGGAGCCTAGGACCCACTAGGAATAGGTAAATAACCCTTATGTGATTGAATATTAATTCTGTCTTGTGTGTCATGTGTTCAGATTCAGCTCAGCTTTCTAAACATTGAAGTACCAGGGGATAGGCCATTATTTCTGACCCCTGGTCACCTGCATTTGTCCCACTAAGTCTAGACAAATAATCAATTAATTGAGGCTAAATTGGGACACAAGATCCATGCCCTTGACTAGGAATTGAACCCCCAATCCTTTGATGATCTGATTGACACTCTAACCATTGAGCAAAACCAGCCAAGGTACATTTTATAACCATTTTATGTGTATGGTTTAGTGGCATTAGGTGCACTCACAATGTTGCACAGCTAGCACCACTGTCCAGAAGTCTTTTCCTTTTTCCTGTCTGAAACTACCCATTAAACAACTCCTCACCCCCTACCCCAGCCCCTGGCACCATTCTACTTTCTGTCCGTATAAATATGGCTACTCTGGGTATTTCATAAAAGTGGAATCATACAAATTTATCCTTTTGTATCTGGGTTCATTTACTAGGCATAGAGTCCTCAAAGCTCATCCATGCAGTAATATGTAACAGGACTTCCTTTCTAAAGGCTGACTAATATTCCGTTATATGTATAGACCACATTTTGTTTCCCCATCCATTGTTGAGGGACACTTGGGTTGCTTTGAATGCACATTCTTACCCCCAAGGCTGGCTTCAGGAGGACATAAGATAATGACGTTTTAATGCTGCCCAGAAGGGAATGTGATGGGGTGGTTACCGGAAGTTGGAATCATGGCAGGACCCCAGAGCCACTCTCCTCAGCCTGAGAAGGTATCCACACCCTCAATATGCAGTTGAGCTGTTGTGGAAACAGCTGGCTTCAGACTAGGTGCAGGAGTTAAAAAAACAAGGGTGATATGCAGAATTAAACTTTGTAATGGATCCAATATTTAAGCAAGGTTATGTGTAAAGTGCTGTTACATGTCAGATGACTATTGAATATTTGACTAAAGTCCTGAATTACAAAGGAAGCACATATGCAAAAGTCACAGACTAAAGGAATGTAATATCTAGCAGGTTTAACTGTAATAGTAGTGCTATTTTCCTTCATTATATCCACAATACACTTGCTACAAGAGGTCACAATCGATTTGTAAATATTTGGGGCCCAATTACCATTCCATTGGCATGCCCTTCACCATGATGTCCTTGCCTTTAGCAATGAGGGGAACACACAGCAGGTATGTATGAGAGAATGAGATAGGTGACATGGGAAGGAATCCTGAAGATGTTGTCAGCACGCACTAAGGGTCAGAACCCATGTCCACCCACTATCCAGTAAGAGTAGAAATTACCACTGTGTGGAAAGCTATGTTCACTTCCTCAAACATGTGCATATACCAGAAGGGACTAATATGGACACATTATTGGGCACCTGGGTGTCCTCTCTCTCTCTCTCTCTCTCTCTCTCTCTCTCTCTCTCTCTCTCTCTCACCTTATTGGAATTTACACACTGAGTGGCCAGATTATTATGATCTCTGAATGCATAGTAATCTGGCCACTCTGTAGACTAACCACATAATTGGGATTTTAAAATAATGTTTTTCCATGTATAAAAACTGCTTCGTGGGTAGTTGGAATGAAGCAGAGGACTTACTAGTCAGAGGCTGGGTGCCATTATCTCTTGGTCCCTTGATATATCAAGATTTGCAAGCTTTCCCTTATACATAAGCATACTGAGTGGCCAGATTATTATGCATTCAGAGATCATACTAATCTGGCCACTCAGTGTATATAACAAGGGTGCTTATGTTGCTTAGAGTTGTGCTGAAACCTAGAAATATTTTTTCTTTTGAAATTGCTTTTCCAGCAATTAGTCAATGTGCTTTGACTAATTTTATTGTATACAAGCAGTTTGTGTTCATATACCTTGTTTTGAAATCTTTTTTCCTCAGATATCTTATTTTAAACTATTATATCTGCACTGTCCTTCAAATCATAGATTCAAAATTTAAAAATAACTAGTGTTTTTAACTATTGGCTATGCCCTGGGAACAATACCAGTGGGCAAGGAAGAGGTTATTTCCATCAAAAGATAGGAAACCGGAGGTGAGCTGTAGTATTAGAAAACGGATTCCCCCTGTGGGGCCTCATACTGGGGGCTCCTACGTGGTATTGGACAGGACTGAAATAAAGCAAACTCTAGTGGAACTGGAAACTTCTACTTTCAAAGCACAACTGTCTTATTTTTGTTATTTAAAAACTTCACAAATTTATCTCTTTATCAGTTTTATTGAGATGAATTGACATTGCACAATATAAATTTAAAGTGTACAATGTGTTGATTTCATGCATTCATATATTGCAAAATGATTATCACCATAGCATTAGCTAACACCTCCATGACACAACCATTTTCCACTTGTGTTGAGAATATTTGAAATCTACTATCTTAGCAACTCTCAAACACTGGTATATAATCACCCTGCTGCACATTATACCCCAGAACTTGTTATTCTTGTAACTAGAAATTTGTACCCTTTGGCCAGTATATTCCATTTCCCCACCTCCGCCCCTGTAACTACCACTCTACTCTTTTTTCTCTATGTAAAGCTGAATGATTTCTCTATGAATTTTACATTCCCTTTTGCTTGGAACTATTTTTATATACATCTATATTTATATTATTATATTATAACATTAACAACAATATTATTACATATTATCATTTATATTATATATTTAAATATTGGATATATTTAAATACTGATATATATAACCCTATCTAATAAAACAATAATATACAAATTAACCATCACTCAACTATACCCAAAAGCCATGCACACAAGCCAATCAGGAGCAAATATGCAAATAAACCCAACCAAGATGGCTATGCCACAGAGAACAGGAGGGAGGCTTGGGTTTCCCCAGCAATACAGGAAGCCAAGCTTTCCATCTGCCCTTTCTGGCCTAGGCCTCCACTCAAGGCTACAAAGTTTCAATGATAGAAACACATGAATCCACACAGAAATGGCAGCAGGCACAGAGCTGGAAAGAGCAGGAGGCTAGGATTGACCCTGGCAATCGAGGAAGCCAAGCTTTCTGCAAACCCTGGCCAGCCCAGGCCTCTGCTTAAGACTACAAAGTTTCAACTATAGAAGTTACATAAATCCCGACATGGCAGCAGCCACAGAGCAATCAGAAGGCCTGGCTCTACTCCAGGATACAGTTTCAATTGTAGAGGAAAACAAATCCCAGATACCAGGGCCTCCACTTGGTTGCTGGGGCGGGGGGGGGGGGGGGGGGGGGGGGGGCGTGGCCAGCCTGCAAATTGCCACAGGCCCCTAGCCCAGGCTTCCCCAGGCCCAAGGAAACCTCCACCCTGATCCAGGACACCCTTCAGGGCAAACCAGCTGGCCCCACCCCTGCACCAGGCCTCTATCCTATCTAACAAAAGAGTAAAATGCAGATTGACCATCAGTCCAATGCACAAATGGCTGCCCCCATGTGGTCAAAGATCCTGCCCCTATGTGGATACAAGATGGCCACCACAAGATGGCCAGCAGGGGAGGGCAGTTGGGAGGGACTAGGCCTGCAAGGGAGGGCAGTTGGAGGTGATCAAGCATACAGGGAGGGCAGTTAAGGGTGACCAGGCTGGCAGAGGAAGGAAGTTGGAAGAAAACATCCCTCGAGGAGTCCCAGATTGGTGAAGGTACAGGCTGGGCTGAGGGACAATCCCCCCCCCCCCCCCCGCCCCATGCACAAATTTTGTGTATAGGGCCTCTAGTAAGGAATATAAATAAGAATGGCTATACTGTTAGTAGTATATATACAGTTGACCCATGAAGAACATCTGTGCAGTTGAAAATCTATGTATAACTTAAGTGGACTTCCACATATGTGGCTAGCCAACCACCAGTTGAGCCTTGGATAACATGGGTTTGAACTGCAGGGAAGGGGAGTCAGTTGAATTGAGTGGGTCAATTAAAAACAATCTACATATAAGTGGATCCCTGAAGTTCAAATCCCTGTTGTCCAAGGGTCAACTGTAGTGTTGCCTAGCAGAGAGAAATCATAGAGAAAAATTTTTGATAACCTTCCTTAATGTGATGAGTTCTTCACGTTTGTCTAAGAAGCCTTCCTGTAGCTGAAACTTCCTACATCCCTTGTTCGGCTCTAACAGAAATGAAAACCAGCTTGCTGTCATCCATAGACCTTGGTTTAAAAATTGGTGCCTTATTTGCCTCCTTTGTTTCAAGGACTGTTAGTAAGGAACCAGTTTATCAATCAATACAAGTCCTTGCAGAGTAAGACCATCTCTCAGAAAGGTTGGTGATGAACTCCTCAGCTCTCATTTTTCAAAACCAAGTAACAAATGTTGAAAATTTAATGACCTCTTCTCTGGATGATAACACTTAAATCAATTTCCAAGAGGGATGAGTAATGGGTGTGCAGTGTGACAGTACTTTAGAAAGTACAGGAGGGTAGCCTTATGAAATATGGGGCTTCTTTCACAGGCGTTGGGAGTTCATGGAAATTAGTGTGAATGGCTTTCTCCCATGGCAGCTCCAATGAAAGATTTTCAAAGATGGTTCTGCCATTACTTATTTTATCAGCCAGAGAGTTCTTTGGTTTAAGCAATAGAAGTTTATTTGGGCTGATTAAGCAGAAAATGAGTTTAATAAAATGATATTGAGTAGTTTAAACAATTTTTGAGAGAGAGTTAAAATTCCAGGAGTAAAACTGCATTGCAGACTTGTCTGATAAGAAAACTTTTGCTGTTTTCGTTATCTACTGGCCACCAGAGGGAACAGCATTATAAGGTCTTGCCACATCAATGTTATTTCTATAAAAGGACTCATTTATGTAACCACTGCAAACCTGACACCTCAGCCATCTCTATGCTCAGAAAAATTGAGTTGCTCACATACCATCTTTGTTCACTTTGCTTTTTTCTACATCACAGTTTTCCAGGGTGCTGCTCGTTGGTGGAACCTGGGCTATAAGCCAATGTCCTAGCTATAAAGAAGTCTAGGAATTTGAGTTCTTCTTCTTGGGAATTCCCCAAATATAGAAAGGCTAGTTTAAAGAGAGTGCCATGAATATGACAGGCACTTGTTTAACTTGACCTATGCATGGCATGATTTGTAGCTGTTGCAATTGGGCTGGGTTAGGGAGATGCCTCTTCCAAAGATGGCAATGCTAGAATTACTGGTCTCTTCCTATTTTCCCATAATTATCCTCTTTTTCTGTCATTCCTGCAGTCAACATATATTTAAATATTTAATACTTAAAAATGAGTCAATATGGAGTTCGCTGTCCCACCCTCCTGCAGATCCGTGATCTGGTCATTAAGTGATTGGTCATTACACCTCAAGGAGAAATGGATAATTAGCATATTCCTCACTTATTATATAGGCTATACATAGCCCAATGACATGGGCAATAGGGTAGTGAAGACCTAGGGGTTGGGTAGGTGCTGGGAAGAGGAAGGCAAAGAGGGATGAAATGTGAGATATCTGTAATACTATCCTACCTAATAAAGATGAAATATGCTAATTGACTGTCATACCCTCACAAAGATGGCAGTGCCAACAGTCAGTAAGGAGGGAATATGTTACTTGACTTCCATACCCTCAAAGATGGCAGCACTCACAGCCACAAGATGGTGACACCCAGTCCCCTCAGGCCCACCGGGGCTGCAGGTGTGCAACATGGCTGGGCCTGTCCCCAGGTGGGTCCGGCCACTTGCACACCTGTCTTGGAATCTCCCAGTCCCCTCAGCCATCCAAGGCCGGCCCGAGGCCCAGGCAAGCCTCAGATGGCGGCTGTCCAGCCACCCAGAGCCAGCCCAAGATGCAGGCAAGCCTTGGATGTCAGCTTTCCATCCAACGTCTGAGGCACAGGCAAGCCTTGTATGGCAGCTGCCCAGCTGCCCGAGTCTGCCCGAGGTTCAGGTATCCAGGGCTGGCTGAAGCTTCTGCTGTCGGCAGTGGCAGCAGCAGAGATAAGATGGGGATGTTGCCTTCCCCTGATAACCAGGTCGCCTCTCGCCCTTGAAGGCTCCCAGACTGTGAGAGAGGGCATGCCTGGTTGAGGGATCACCCCTCTCCCCAGTACATGAATTTTCCTGCACTGGACTTTTAGTCAATAATGAAAAAAATATATTTAAAAAGTCAGCATAGATTCCTAGGCACAGGGATATTATAATATAACTAGAGGCCAAGTGATGGGTAAGATCCCTAGGCCTGGCTGGTGATCTGGGCCAATTAGGGCCTTCCAGCTGCTAGCCAGGGCCTCCCTTCCCCAGTTGCTGGCTGCTGGTCAGGGCCTTCTTTCATTCTGCGCCACCCTGGTAGTCAGCACATGTCAAAGAGAGCGACCAGTCTCCTGGTCAATCTCCCTCAGGGACAATTTGCATATTAGGATATCTATCTATCTATCTATCTATCTAACTATATATAGAGAGATTAACATTTAATAGCACTTGAAACAGCAACAGATTAGCTTCTTTGGCCAGGAGATTAAGATTCCTCCCTTATGGATTGAAGAGTATCTAACCAAAAGATGTTAAAGTCCTGATTTCCAGTACCTGTGAATATGACCTTTTTGGAAATAGGGTATTTGATGATGATCAAGTTAAAATAAAGTACTAAGGTGAGCCCTATTCCAGTATGACTAGTGACCTTATATAAAGTGGAAATTATGACACAGAGACAGACAACTACACAGGGATAACACTTTGTGATGATGAAGGTAGAGAGTTCCAAAATGCTGATGAAGTAAGTGGAAGCTACATTGACCCTCTCTCAGGTCCAAACTGGAATTACAACTAAAATTACAGAAAACCATCCTGAATAATCAACTGAAGACTACCTGGAGAGAACTCTGATAACGAGGATGGAAAGTGGAGACTGCACTCGTAGAAAGTGAGGACCCGCAAAGGGGATGGCTGGGTTACCATATAAAACAGCTGAAGTTACAGAGGAAGATCTAAATTATGAGAGGGTAGGTGGTTTCCACTGAGAATTCTGGGGTCTAAACCTCAAGCTGGACTCCCTTGCACAGAGCACAAAAACTGAGAAAGGTGCCAACATAACAACTGGTTGTAAAAAGCAGCGGGTTGTTATCAGCTACTGAAAGACAGATGGAAATGCAGGCACCCTCTTAAAGGGCCAACGCTCAAAATTTCATGTGTAGCCACTCACCTTGGGCTCCAACAGAGAGAGGGCAGAGTGGAGTGGAACTGTGTGAGCAGAATTCAGGATTTGGGGCTCTGGGGTTAGAACTCATAAGGCGTCCACCCGTTTTTCTGTGCTGAGTCATTCCCTCATCTGGCAGAGGACATATTTTTCCTGCAGACCTTTACCATCCACACAGCTTTTGCCTAGGGGCAGAAGCAATTCCCCACCTTTATGGGAAACCTCTCGCCTTCCCCGGGGTTGATAGTCTGAGGTTAATCAGCATAATTCACCATAGCTAAGATTTGGAAACAGCCTAAGTGCCCATCAGCAGATGAGTGGGTTAAAAAAATGCGGCACATCTAAATAATGGAATACTACACTGCAGTAAAAATGAAGGAATTCTTACCATTTGCAATAGCATGGATGGAACTGGAGAGCATTATGCTAAGCAAAATAAGCCAGTCAGAGAAAGATAAATACCACATGATCTCACTCATTTATGGAATATAATGAACAATATAAACTTATGAAAAAAAACAGATCCAGAGACAGAGAAGCATGGATCAGACCATCAAACCTCAGAGGGAAGGTAGGGGATGGTGGGGGTAAGAGGAAGAGATCAACCAAAGGAATGTATGCATGCATATAAGCCTAACCAATGGATATAGACACCAGGGTGTGAAAGTATGAGTGGAGTGTTAGGGTAACAGTGGGGTGATAAGAACACATATGTAATACCTTAATCAATTAAAAAAATTAAAACCTGAATAGCAAGTTAAGTCCTTCACACAATTTTTTGATTGGATTGTTTATCTTCTTTTTGTTAAGTTGTATAATTTCCCTATAAATTTTGGAGATTAAACCCTTATCAAAGATAACATTGGCAAATAAGTTCTCTCATTCAGTGGGTTCTCTTGTTGTTTTGTTGATGGTTTCTTTTGCTGTGCAGAAGCTTTTTATTTATATGTAGTCCCATTTGTTTATTTTCACCTTAGTTTCCATTGACCTAGGAGCTGTATTGGTAAAGATATCGTTATGACATATGTCTGATATTTTGCTGCCTATGGATTCTTCTAAGAAAAAATATTTTATCCACTCTGATATTATTTTTGTGAATCTTGTAGATTGATGGTCTAGTTCCATTTTTTTCTTTACATATATCTGTCCAATTTTGCTATCACCATTTATTGAAGAGATTGTCTTGTCTCCATTGTATGCTCTTTCCTCCTTTGTCAAATATTAATTGAGCATAATGGCTTGGGTCGATTTCTGGGTTCTCTATTCTGTTCCATTGGTTTAAAAGTCTGTTCTGTGCCAGTATCGCCAGTATCAGGCAGTTTTGAGAACAGTGGCTTTGTAATATAGCTTGATATTTGGTATTGTGATCCCTTCAACATTGTTCTTTCTCTGGATTGCTGCAGCTATTTAGGATCTTTTTTTTAATTCAATATTAATTTTTGGAGAGTTTGTTCTATTTCTGTGAAATATGCTGTTGGTATTTTAATGGGGATTGCATTGAATTTATAGATTGCTTTGGGTAGATTTGACATTTTAATGATTTTGATTCTTGGTATATTCTTCCATTTGTTTATGACTACCTCTGTCTTTTTTTTTTTTTTTTTTTTTTTTAACATCCTGTAGTTTTCAGAGTACAGGTCTTTTACCTTCTTAGTTAAATTTCTTCCTAGGTACCTTAATATTTTTGTTGCAATAGTGAATGGGATTTTTTATTTTTTATTTTCTCTTTCTGTGAGCTTATTGTTGTATAAAAAAAGCCATAGATTTCTGGATGTTAAATTTATATGCTGCTACATTGCCAAATTCATTTATTAAGTCTAATAGTTTTTTGATGGTGTCTTTAGGGTTTTCTATGTATAATATCAAGACATCTGTGAATAATGACAGTTTTAGTTCTTATTTTCCAATTTGGATTCCTTTTATTTCTTCTTCCTATCTGATTATTATGGCTAGAAGTTCCAGTACTATGTTGAACAATAGTGGTGAAAGTGGGTCCAATAAAAAATGGGCAAAGGACATAAATAGACATATTTCAAAAAAGGACATGTAGAAAGTCAAGAGACATATGAAAGCATGCTAAATGTCACTAATCATCTGAGATATGCCAATAAAATGACAATGAGATACCATATCACACCTATCCGTATGGCCATTATCAACAAATAAACAAATGACAAGTGCTGACAAGGTTGCCGAGAAAAAGAAACCCTTGAGCACTGCTGGTGGGAATGCAGACTGGTGCAACCACTGTTGAAAACAGTATGGAGTTTCCTCCAAAAATTTAAAATGGAACTGTCATTTGACCCTGCAATTCCACTTCTAGAAATATATCCCAAGAAATCGGAAACACCAATCAGAAAGGATATATGCACCCTTATGTTCATAGCAGCACAATTAATAATAGCTAAGATTTGCAAACAGCCTATGTGCCCATCAGCAAATGAATGGATTAAGAATGGTGATACATTTGCACAGTGAAATGCTATGCTGCTGTAAAAATGAAGGAACTCTTACCATTTGCAAAAGCATGGATGGACTTGAAGAGTATTATGGTAAGTGATATTAGCTGGTTGGAGAAAGATAAATATCTATGATCTCACTCATTTGTGGAATATAATGAAAAAACATAAACTGAACTAAAGTGGTTCCAAAGACGTTGAAACATCAAACAGACCATCCTATCTCAGTGGGAAGGTGGTGGTTGGGGGGTGCGGAGGCTTCAATGGATGGTGAAAGATCAACTTGTATTCATGCATATAAACATAAATCATGGGCACAGACTGTAGTGGGGTGAGGGCATGTAATGGGGGTGAAGATGGAATTCAACAGGGGAGAGGTCAATGGGGGGGGAAAGAGACATATGTAATACTTTAAACAATAAAGAGTTAAATTATAAAAAAGGACTGAATAACAATCAGACTGCAGGTAGAGATGGATCTCTGGAGGCTCATAGTCAGTCTTTGCCTGATCTCCTTCTGTGTCCAGCTCTAGAAAAAGCAGACCTTGGTGCACATCTTGGTCCTTTCCAAAGGCACCCAGTCCCAGCAGAGGGAGCCACAAGCTGTGGATTGCTGATAGCCCCAAACAGGGTACTCAGGGCCAGTCACAAACTACACCTAATATTATACTGCACTACATCACATAAACAAACTGAGAAAGTCACATAGTTCGGTCAATTGATGAAGAAAAAGGATTTGACAAAATCCAGCACCCTTTCTTGATAAAAACTCTCAGCAAGGTGGGAATAGAAGGATCATACCTCAACATAATAAAAGCCCTATATGACAAACCCACAGCCAACATAATACTCAATGGGCAAAAACTAAAACCATTTCCTCTAAGAACAGGAACAAGACAAGGATGCCCACTCTCACCACTCCTTTTCAACATAGTTCTGAGGAAGTACTAGCCATTGCTATCAGACAAGAATAAGAAGAAATAAAAGGCATCCAAATTGGAAAAGAAGAAGTATAACTGTTCTTATTTGCAGATGACAGGAAACTGTACAAAGAAAATCCTAAAGACTTCATAAAAAAAACTAATAGACTTAATAAATGAATTTGCCAACATAGCAGGATACAAAATTAATGCCAAGAAATCTATGGCATTTCTATATACCAATAGTGAACTTACAGAAAGAGAGGCTATAAAAGCAATCCCATTTACCATCACACACACACAAAAATAGAATACCTAGGAATAAACTTAACTAAGGACATAAAAGAACCGCATGCTGAAAACTACAGGACACTGAAAAAATAGATAGAGGAAGACATAAACAGATAGAAGAGCATACCCTGTTCATGGATTGGTAGAATCAGCATCATTAAAATGTGCATACTACCCAAAGCAATCTATAGATTCAATGCACTTCCCATTAAAATACCAATGGCATATTTCACAGACCTAGAACAAGCTCTCCAAATATTCATCTGGAATATAAAAAGACCCCGAATAGCTGCAGCAATCCTGAGAAAGAAGAACAAAGTAAGTTGAATATCAATTCCAGATATCAAGCTTATTACAAAGCCACTGTTCTCAAAACAGTCTAGGACTGGCACAAGAACAGACATATAGATCAATGGAATGAAATAGAGAACCCAGGAATCAACCCAAACTACTCTGCTCAATTAAACATATTTGACAAAGGAGGCAAGAACATATAATGGAGTCAAGACAATTGCTTCAATAAATGGTGTTGTGAAAATTGGACAGACACATGCAAAAAAAGAAAAAAAAATGAAACTAGACCACCAACTTACACCATACACAAAAAATAAACTCAAAATGGATACAGGACTTAAACATAAGACTGGAAATCATAACAATACGAGAGGAATCCAAAGGCAGCAAAATCTTAAACATATGCCGAAGCAATTTCTTCACTGATACCACTCCTAGGGCAATGGAAACTAAAGAGAAATAAACAAATGGGACTTCATAAATATAAAAAGCATTTGCACAGCAAAAGAAACCATCAACAAAACAAGAAAGTCCACTGTATGGGAGAAGATATTTGGAAATGTTATCTCTGATAAGGGTTTAATCTCCAACATTTACAGGGAATTCATACAACTTTATGAAAGGAAGATAAACAACCCATTCAAAAAATGGGCAATGTACCTAAATAGATATTTTTTGAAAGAAGACTTAAGGAAGGCCAAGAGATATATGAAAACCTGCTCAAAATTACTAATCATCCAAGAAATGCAAATAAAAATGACAATCAGTACCATCTCACACCTGTCAGAATGCCTATCATCTGCAAATCAACAAACAAGTGCTGGCGAGGATGTGGAGAAAAGGAACCCTCATGCACTGCTGGTGGGAATGCAGACTGGTGCAGCCACTGTGGAGAACAGTATGGAGTTTCCTCAAAAATTAAAAATGGAGCTCCCATTTGACCCAGTAATTCCACTTCTAGGAATATATCCCAGGAAACCAGAAACACCAATCAGAAAGCATATATGCACCTCTATGTTCATAGCAGTACAATTTACAATAGCTAAGATTTAGAAACAGCCCATCAACAGATTAGTAGATTAAAAAGCTGTTGATATATCTACACAATGGAATACTACAATGCAGTAAAAAAGAAGGAATTCTTACCATTTGCAGCAGCATGGATGGAACTAGAGAGCATTATGCTAAGTGAAATAAGCCTGTCAGAGAAAGATAAATATCACATGATCTCACTCATTTATGGAATGTGATAACAACATAAACTGATGAACAAAAACAGGTCCAAAGTCAGAGAAGTATTGATCGGACCGTTAAACCTCAGAGGGAAGGTAGGGGAGGGTGAGGGTAAAGGGGAGAGATCAACCAGAGGACTTGTATGCATGCATATAAGCCTTACCAATGGACACAGACAACAGGGGGGTGGAGGCATCAGTGGGGGAAAGGGGCAATGAGAAGATAAGGACACATATCTAATACATTAATCAATAAATAAAACAAAAGAAATGGAAAAGATAGTCAGCACACCACCAGAAGCTGGGAATGGCCTGGGATAGACTTTTTTTCTCACAGCCCTCAGAAGGAACCAACCCTGCTGATGCCTTTATTTTAGTCTACACTTTAGTATTGAGACAATAAATTTCTGTTATTTGTGTCAACCAGTTTGTGATATTTTGTTATAGCTTCCCTAGGAAAAAGTGGATGACTATGGATTGGTCAAATGAGGCCACAGGGCACTCATTGAATTATTAGGTTGAAAAACATAAAAGTCTTATCTTTAACCATTTTCTTGCTTTCATAATGAGCAATTTCACATCATTCAACCTAATGTTTTTTTGTGTGTGTGCATGAAGCCTCACCTAAGACCTATAAATAAATCTAATTAGATTGGGTGGAGGGCTCTCTCTCTCAATTTTACTTCTTCCTTGCCTGAAGTAGAAAAGTGCTCCTATCTGAGGGATATCCTGGCCACCTTTTTCCTCCTCCTCCTCCCCCCCTCCTCCTCCCGCTCCTCCTTGTCCTCCTCCTTCTTTTTCTTTTTCTTTATTTTTACTTTCCCTTATGCTTTTGGGGTTGTTCTTCTCTAGTCCATACAGATAAGTACAATGTAACTGGGTATAGAACTCCATAGGTTTCCCTTCCTAAAATGGCTTAGGTGGATGGGGTGAGCAGGGTTCTGAAAGGGCTATGAAAATTTACAAACCTAGGAAAAATTATCCAAGATACAAACATGTAACCTTAAATGAAATTTAACTTAAATATATACAAAATACAACATTATGCCAACTAGACAGATCAGCTCTGATAGTTTTATATTAATATGTTATATTAAATATAACTTTCATATTTAAAATAATGTGGGTGGGACTCTAAAGATAAGAGTTACCAAGGTCTTAAACAGCCATGAACATTGGGGAAATGGTCTGTCCTCTGACTACCACTATCTTGTACTTATGCCTTTTTCCTTGCTGGTGTATTTCTTGATACTCAAAATGATAAGATTAGAAGTTATGTGAGGATTTAGGACAAAAGGGGTAGAATAAAGCAATCCTTTGTCTTGATTCATCTTTGGTTACATGTTTCTCTTGAAAAACATATCATTTTTAGATAGTATAATAAGTGCAAGATTCAGGCATTTGAGTCCCTGCCAATACTATTTTACTCCTTTCGTAAGAATGCTCCATTAACTCGAATAGTGTTTTTTTTTCTATAAAGGTTTTCACTAAAATAAAGCAACACAGCACTTCTCCAGGGCTTTATAATCCAACAAATATGCAATTTAGAGAAGGCTTGAAATGTAAAAACCTATGTACAACTTTCTATTTTTCCAGTGAAATATCAGTAAACCTAATTAATTAATCTCTTTTTCCAAAGAAAGAGAGGTAAGAAGTAGAAGTGTTAAAAAAAAAAAGTTACTTTGTTCACTATGATATAAGCTTATGAAACTTAAGGGGGGGAAAAAGCAGCAGTGTTTTGAATAGGAATGAGCATTCTAAATGAATGTCTGGCTTGGTTATCCCTCTATGGAATATGGGTCTTTTAAATGAATCTGAGTCTTGGCTATACCCTGAAGTTTGTGAAAAAGAGTGAGCTTGTCCTCTGCCAGTAGCCTTCTTCAACTCTTACTAACAAAATACTAGAGTAAAGTAGCCCCTAATATAACCTGGTATGGTGATTCTTATGTATAAACTCTCAAAGTACATTCATCCTGGGATCACAGTTTCTTATTAAACCACTTACAACCAAGGTTATGGAGATGTCACTATCTCATTACTTTTTCAATCATTCAGCAAATATGTTCTGAATGCCTACTGTCAGGCATGATGCTAAGTACCCAGGAAATGACCTTGGCCAAAACATCCACAGTCCCTGGCATCATGGAGTTCAGTAGGAGACATTAATAAGTCACGATGAAATCTAAGATAGTGGCATGCTGTTATAGGGTGCTCTGAGGGGCACTATCTCAGACAATTGACTTGGATTTGGGGAGCATCAAGACAGCTTTCTGTAGAAAGTGATCCCAAGCTGAGACCTGAAAAACAATAAGGACTTATCTAGAAAAATTGGATAAATTACTTAGAGGCAAGAAAGCACAGCACGTAATAACTGAAAGTAATTCATTATGAGGATCCTAGAGAGAGGTGTCTGGAGAGGTTATGCAAGAGCCACCTCTTGAAGAACCTTCTGTGCCATTTGGAGATGGTTTAACTTTAGCCTGAGAGGAATGGGCAGCCATTAAGTGAATTTAGGCAGCAAATGGAAATGATCAGATTAATGGCCTGGTAGTTTGAAAAGTGGATCGAAATGAAACTAGACCAGTAAAGAGCCTGATGCAGTAAGCAGAGCGAGAAGTGACTGACATCAGTATTAGTGGGTACAGAGAAAATTGGGAGGGATTTATAAGATATTAAGTGATAAGAATTGGCAGAATTTAGTGTTTGGGTGTGGGTTCAAGAGAGAAAATGAGGACTAAAGGTTTTTAGCTTGATATAGTCGTGGAACTTGAGATCTCATGAAGTGGTGGCAAGTTTTAGGAAGAAGGTAGAGTCAGTTTGGGACACATTGATTTGGAAGTACTTAGTGCATATCCAAATGGACCTCCTGGTAAACAGATGTATGAGCCTGGATGAGAAAGGTGTTAGGAATTCCTCCAGGATGAGCCCTTCAGAAAGCTGTCGAGGGAGGACTCCAGGGAGAAGTGAGTACTGAGCTGAGTCTTAAAGGATGAATAATAGTGGTCAGGTAATGAAGAGGGGAGAGGGGTGTTCCAGAAAACAGGAGATTGTTGGTGAAAGAGAGCAGAAAGCAATGAAGAAACCTAGGGGCTGAGATGAAGAAAGAGGGCAAGAAATAATTTTTAATGGGTTTTACATGGCATGTTTTATGCATAAGGAACTAGAAAGAAGTCAATAAAATTCTGAGAGACAAGGAAGATGGCAAGAATGATGCTCAGGGTGCTGGCTTGGCTGATGGTGGGCCACTTGATAAGTTGGGCAACACCAGGTAGGTGATGGCAAGGAATAAATCTGAAAAAAGTAAGAGAGATGGGCCATAAACATTGACTTTTTATTTTAGTAAAAATGTCATGAATTACTAAAAGATTGGAATTTGTTTTCATTATAAGAAACAGTTATTTTAATTACTTTTATTTGTAGTAAAGAGTTTGTGGTAATGTCATTTTACTTTTTAAAAAAATCAATATTAAAGTTTAAGAGTTAATTTGCAGAGCATATTTCTTTTCCAAACCCAATGCAGACCTCTGCAATAAAAGCTTTAAAAAAATTTGTGCAAGGCCTCAAATGTTATTATGTGGGTGATTTCCCCTAATTCTTTAAGTTTCAGCTGAAATAAAAATGGTCAGAAAAACTTCCCCTGAGCACTTTCTCTAAATAGTTCCAATTATTACTATCGTGGTACTATGTCTTGTTCATTCACATCAATTCCATTAGCTTCAAATTGTATTTGTTTGATTTTATATTTGTCTTTCTCTCTCATTTTACTTAAGGTCTTTGGTTGGTGTCTGTGTTGTACAGGTTGGTAAATTGGCTGTCACCAATGGCTAGACTTCTAATCTGAGGCCAGAATCCACTTTATGTTGCTATATAGTACATGGAAACCTCCATAATAATAAGATTGATCTAAGAAGAGATTTTATGTTACCCGATGGTAACATGAAGAAATTAAATCAAAACCATAGTGCCAGATATAGTAAATGGGTAGGTGTGTCTGTGGGTATGGGTTTGTGCTGGGGTCTGGGATAGAGAGATCTATGGCAATGGAGGATTGCTGAGAAATCATATTTATTTTCTTTTGGGTGAAAGAGTGTTATTGCTTCCAAAGAAAGAGGAGAGATTTACTAAAAGAACTCAAACTTAAACTATGTTGATTGTGTGACTATATTCTTAAGTGCAAAAGTCTTTAATGAACCTTCTTCCAGAAGTTGGCTTAATTGCATTCTAACTGGGCAGAATGAATTCTTAATATGAACATATTTTATTTGCTTAAAATGAATATTGTTGTAGTTACCCCCTATTCATCAACAAAGTGGTCATTAGCAGCTATCAATGGCTGTCCACAAATTCCATTACTGAAATAATGAAATCTGATGGGTTAATATTATTAACATTTGCTAATGATTTTGCATTTACAGAGTATGAGACTGTAGCGAAATAGAGCTGCTTACTCAGGCAGTTTGACTACAGGGGAAAAGGTGAAAAAATAAGTAATGAAAAGTTCATGGAGCTTATTGAAAAATGGATAGCTTCCAGGAAAAACTTCCCCAATAAATGCAAATTCAGGTATATGTCTCTCCATCACTTTATTGAAAAGTTTGATTACTTAAAATTAGATTTTGTTTTTGTTGTAGGTAGGAATGGAAAGCTAAGTGGGAAAATAGGAATTTATCCTCTTAGAATGTCCTAGTTATTTTATAACAACTAATATAAAACTGAACTAAGATGATAAAATAAAGCTCCAGGCTCAGAAAGAGAAAAGCTTAGTATCAAGAAAAGGAGAATAAATAAGACGAAATCCTACTGAGTGGTGGCATTTCTGAAATTTTGGCTGATGTACAAAGTTTTTTATTTTATTTTTTTTCCCCCTAGCAGCTTCCTTCTCACTGACATACTTTTAGATTATAAAAACTTTCCTTTCCTTAACCCTAAAACACTTATTAAATTTCCAGTACCTCCAGATACATGACCCAGCAACAAGAAGTACAACACAGCTCCTCTCCAGCAGAATTAGCTATGGGCAAAGTAGTAAACTTGCTTGAATGATATAGTTTGGGAGACATTGGAAAGGTCTTTCCTCAAATTCTCTTACCTTCCTGAAGTTTTCCCATCACACAATCATTTCTTTGTATGTATAAAGCATATTGATCTTTCCAGTACTCTCTGCTTAAAATGCACGCATTTCTGGAAGAGGTCATTTAGAACCTACTAGCTCTTATCAGTCCTGTGGAGACTAAAGTGCGTAGAAAGGACTATTTTAGAGAAATAGTCCCTCTGCAACCCTCTCCCCACCGCAACCCTCCCCACATGGCGCCAGTCTGAGCAGCGGGCTTTAGCCCAATCCACGTGAGCAAGACTGAGAAGCATGGTGTGGGGCATGGCCTGGCCGCCTGTGGGTCCCTCTCAGCGTGGGCCAGCTCCTTCACTCTCTGAGTCCTGGTTCTAGCAACAGCCGTCTGGCGTGCTGCTTGAGAAGCCATGAAGGTGACAGAGAGAAACCCTGTTGACCTGTTGCCCGACCAGCAGCCTAGGACCCAGCACTGCCACTGAAACAGACGGGCTCAGAGCACACCGAGCTTGGGGGAAAGGCAGCCGCCTGTGAGGGGCCTTGCCACCAGCCAGCTCCCAGTGGATCCCACCTCAAAGGAAACTCGGTCTTTCCCGGCTAAAGAGGAGCAGCTGGGCACATTTTAGGAGAGAATTAAGGCTCTAAAACAGTGCGTTCTTTTTTGTTGAGACTGCTACCCAGTTGTCTTAGGCCTACATTCCGGGTGATTGTGGAGCCTGGCTCTGCCACTGGGGCCCACGTCTTCCAGTTGGACTGTATTTGTTGTAAGGGCCCAAAGAGAAGAAGCGAAACAGTTTTTCGATGTGATGGATTTGACCAGCAGATAAAGGTGGGCTGTGTCTGATATACACACAGAGACACCAGCTCTGAGCCCCCTGGCTAAAGAGAACTCAGGGCCTGTGTGCACAGCCTTCTGGTAGTTTCTGTTTCCTGCTGAGGCCATCCTTCCTGGGAAGACTGGGCCCCATGCTCAGCTCCAGCTCAGTGGGTCTTCTCCAGGCTGCTCCCCCAGTCTTCCCTGCCCTGATAGCTCCCCCACCTGGATAGGAGGAGGGGCTGGTCAGCCAACCTCCCATGATCCCTCTCCACACCTGCCCAGCTGGATCGAATTTGTGCACCTGGCCTCTAGTTCATTAATAAAACTTTCTTTCTCTACTACCTTTGTTGAGAGGTTTTTGGGTTGAGAGAATTTGTTTTCAACCAAAATTTCCAACAAGATCTAAACTTGACGATATAGGTATACCTCATGCTCTTAAAATACCCAAATCTCGAGCAGATGAGAACATGTTTGCAAATACAACAACAGAGACTTTTAGAGAGTTACGTAACTGGCCTGTGGGGAAACTGTCAGTGTCAAATTCAGGATCTCCTCCCTCTAAATATGGTTGATTTCTTTTAGAACATATTTTGCTCCCCACCCTCTAATTATAGCTAGTAATGCATTGTAACTTTAGGACAAAGAAGATTAATTTTACAATATCTCAAAGAGTGAAATAACAGAAATGTGCATTGTCTTCATGTAGCAGGAACTGTCAGCTAGCTGAGAATAAGGGCTGTGAGTAGGGCAGTGGGAGGGGAGAGGCTCAGTTGTTGGGGGCTCGAGGTTAGTGAGTGAATGACATGACAGAAACATAACTCTTCTATGACCTCAAAAGATAGGACAAGATGAAGCAATGGTTCAAAGTTTACTAAGAGAAAAGCATCAGGGCTGAAACAGACAGCAATACAAAATAATTCTGGCAATACAAAACCAGGCTGAGATGCAGAATGAAACCAGTACTGTATAACATGGGGCACACCTAGAGTGGTGCTGTCCAATGGAAGTGTCTGAGATGATAGAAGTGTCCTGTGATGGTGTGCTGTCCTACGTAGTAGCCACCAGTCACGTGTGCATTAATTTTAATTTTAATCAATTTAAACTTTAATTATCAATATACATGTCAGGACTGTTTGATTCAGGAAGAAATATTTTAGGGTCATTTATATATACATGCATGTGTGTGTGTGTGTGTGTGTGTGTGTGTGTGTGTGTGGACTTGTGCTATTGGGGAGGGATAACTCTGGTATGTGGGATACTGATCAGCATTCATCACTGATCGGTAAATACATAGAAGCTGGAGTTAAAGTGCTCCTAAAAGTTGTTGGCAGTGAAGAAAACATTTGGATGTTCAGAATGAGGTAAGCTTTTCTGGGCTCTTGAGTTAGCTATATCATCAGGCCTTTTGCTATCTTTCTCTCACACACTTCACTATTTAAAACGTTGCTATCTTTGTTTTGCCCATATCCTGGGAATTTAAGAGGATTAATTTTTAGAGTTTTCTAAATTGCTTTGTGGATTAAAATTCTATGTATGGTATTTGTTACTGTGGGCAGTGCTGACTTAGAGAGACAAGAATTCTGACAGTTCACACTTGTAGGGTTCAGAGAAATCCATCTGTGTGAGGCTGGCCCAGAGTTCCTCCCTTCTCTGCCTCTCCCCTTTTCCCAGAGTCTCTCAGCTCCCAGGCAGAGCTTGCCTACACCTGCCTTTGAGGCCTCAAGGTAGCACATTGGAAATAGTAATAGCTTTGAACTCTAAAAACCTGCATTTGAGTACCAATCCTGCTTTGTTTTGAAATCCTGAATAGATACTTAGCCTTTGTGAGCCTTAATTCTCTCATTTAATAAATTTATTGAGCAATGACAGCTATGGGCTAGACATTGTTTTGGGACTGGAGCATCATCATCAGTGAACTGGGCTAGAAATAATTATCCTCATTGGGGGAAGCTGAAGGTAAAAGATAAGTAAAATATATTACACATTTAAATATATTACATATTACAATGAAAATATATTACCTTCTATTATGTAAGTATATTACATAATAGAAGGTAATATAAAATAGGCTACAGAGAAAAAGCTGGGTAAAATAGATAGGGAGAAGATGGGAGAGAATATAACTTTGGGAATGGGGTGCAGGGTAGGGCTCACTGAGAAGTAAGTATTTGAACAATGGCTTAAAGAGAACGAGGCAATAGAATATGTACCATCTGGGTAATTGCTTTCCAAACTGCAGGTTTGAGTCCAGAAAAAAATAAAAAATAAAAAGGAAAATAAAAAGTACTTGTTGACCCTTATCTGAAACTGAGACCTATGACAATAGCTATTCTTTTTTTGTTTATTAATTAAAGTATTCATATGTGTCCTTATCTCCCCTTCCCAACCCCCAACTCATGCCATCACACCTCCCCTCCCCCGTGTCTGTGTTCATTGGTAAGACCTATAGGCATGCATAGAATTCCTTTGGTTGATCTTTCCCCCTTACCCCCACCCTCCCTTATCTTTTGAGGTTTGATGGTCTGATCCATGCTTCTCTCTGTCTCTGGATCTGTTTTTGTTCATCAGTTTATGTGGTTCATTATATTCCACAAATGAGAGAGATCATGTGATATTTATCTTTCCCTGACTGGCTTATTTTGCTTAGCATAATGCTCTCCAGTTCCATCCATGCTGTTGCAAATGGTAAGAATTCCATTGTGTAGATGTATTACAGTTTTCTAATCCACTCATCTGCTGATGGGCACTTAGGCTGTTTCTAAATCTTAGCTATGGGAAATTTTGCTGCTATGAACATAGGGGTGAATATATCCTTTCTGATTGATGTTTCTAGTTTGTTGGGGTATATTCCTAGAAGTGGGATCACTGGGTCAAATGGGAGTTTCATTTTTAGTTTTTTGAGGAAACTTGATACTGTTCTCCACAGTGGCTGCACCAGTCTGCATTCTGACCAGCAGTGCACAAGGGTGCCTTTTTCTCCACCTCCTAGCCAGCACTTGTCATTTGTTGATTTGTTGATGATTACTATTTAGACAGGTGTGAAATGGTACCACTATTCTTAAAATGCTTACTGTGTGCTAGGATTAAAATAGGCATAAAATACCTGGCATGAATTTTATATCTAAAATACTTTATATCTTCAATCTGGTGCCAACTGACCTTTACCCTGGAAAGTGAAGGCTAACATGTTGACATATGATTAGTCTCAGAGAAAGGGCCATTTTTAATTTGAATCTGTATTGTTCCATGACTTCTCATTTATAAATTTCTATCAACATAATGACATATGTTGAGCCTGATATATATGTGAGTGTTCTATGTAGTATAAATGTCTGAGGAGACAATTCTCCATGGAACTTCGAATTTTGCCCCAGAGTATTTTTCAATGACAGTTATAGTGTCTCCATCGGGAGCAGAGGGCAGGCTGCTTACTGCTCATCATAAAGGATTCAGGGTTTTTAGGCTCAGATTCCCTTTCTGTAATGCAATATACTGTGTGTGTAGTTGTTTATAGGGCCCTCTGGCATCACCCTGTAGGAATTGGGGCTCAGGCAACAGTGTAAGAAAAGCAATGATACTCTGGCTATTGTTAGCACAGGTAATCTCTGATCCAAGGCTCTCAAGTTATCTGCCAGCATCCACAAAACTGTAGCAGGCTAACTTAGAAGCTTTGCAAGTAAAGTAAAATCTAAGACCCACCCTTCAGTTTTCACATCTACTATTTGAATGAATTAGAGATTTTGTTAGAACAAGAGAATAAAGAAATTAAAAAAAGGATAAACCTCATAAACAAATTATTGAAGATTTTTTCTGAAATCTAAATTTTAACTTTTTGTTTCGTTTTGATGGAATTCAGTACAAAGTACCCAGTTTATAAAATAGAAAATTAAAAGGATAGTTCATAAATTGTTCCAGCACTGCTGCAAAGAGATGGTCAATCCTTAAGTATTTGGTCTCCTTAAGCAATTAATTGGAAACCCAGATCATAGCTTTGTGAATTTAACAGACTAGCAATGGAAATTTTATTTCAATTTTCAAACAACTTTTCTTTTTCAACTCTTAAATTTTGAGGATGTCTTTTCTCTAGAAAGGTCAGACTTCAGGAAGGCCATGTCATTTAAATAATCTGAAAGCTTAGATCTTCAGATGTACACAGTTGCCAGAACTGGGTCAGAGAGAGTCAAGCTGAATGAAATTACCGAAGGCTGCTCTAGGGATGGAAATGCAATCTGAAGATGAAATGGAGGCAAAACTCTGACAGCTTGGTATTAAGATTTAACATTTGTACAAGGTCTTTGAGGGTAAAGGCGCTGCCAAGTACAAAAAACTATTCAGCAGATCATGCATTTGGAGGTCTCAACCATATGTCCGTTAGCAAACCTCAACTCAAGGAATTACATACTACCTATCTAATGTTTACCTAAAACACCACTGTTAGTTTTATTTTTTCCTTAAATGAGAGAATTAACACCCTAGAAGATATATAATTATTATGCTTAGTTCTTTAGGGAACTTACTCATAGGGAATATAAATATAGGAAATTTCCTAAATTTAACTGAATTCCTATTTTTTCCTTTATATAGCATTTTTAAATTAATTTCTTTATTAATTAAGGTATCACATATTTGTCCTCAACCCCCCATTCCAAACCTGCCCCCCACGCATGCCCCCACCCCTCTATTGTTCTTGACCACTGGTTAGGCTCATATGTATGCACATAAGTCCTTTGGTTGATCTCTTGCTTTTATCCCCACCCTCCCTTTGAGGTCCAACAGTCTGACCCATGGCTCCTTATCTCTGGGTTTGTTCTTGTTCATCATTCTATGTTGTTCACCATTTCCTTTAGATGAGTGAGATCACGTCTTACTGGAAATATACTTATAAGAATAAAAAATGAGACAAGCAATAATAGTTATGCTGAAAGGCATATGAATCAGTCTGTAGTGAGCTTCTTTGTAGGCCACCAGTTCTTTTGAGACCCAATTTCAATGTGGAAGTCACTGATGACACCTTACCATAATAGCAGTCAGCAGTTGTGTATCACAGCATTGTTTTTATTTGTTTGATTTTTCAGTTTGTGTGTGTGTGTGTGTGTGTGTGTGTGTGTGTGTGTGTTTAAGAGACAGTGGAAGAGAGAGGGAAAGACAGAGAAAAATATTGATGTGACAAAAACACACTGACTAGTTTCTTCCTGCAGGAGTCCCAGCCTGGGCTCAGCTGGGAGGAGCCTGCAACAGAGGTACATGCCCTTGACCAGAAATCAAACTCCAGATCCTTTGGTCTACAGGCCAGTGCTTTATCCACTGAGCCAAACTGGCTAGGGCTATATAGCATTGTTATTACTTATTTTTAAGCACTTCACCAAGGAAGTCTATAGTGGCTATTTATCTTTAAATCATCCAGAAGTATGTACATTCACTAGATACTAAAATAATGCCATTTATAAAGATGGAACAAAGTTATTCATGGCTAGTATCACATGATCTCACTCATATGTGGGAATCTAATGAACAAAATAAACTGATGAACAAAATAGATCCAGAGACATAGAAACATGGAACAGACTGTAGAATCTCAGAGGGAAGGCAAGGGTAAGGTGGGGAGAGATTAAACAAAGAACTTATATGCATATATGCATAACACATGGATACAGACAATAGTGGGGTGAAGGCCTTGGGGGGATGGATGCCAGGTAGCAGGGGTCAATGGGAAAAAATGGGAACATCTATAATACTTTCAACAATAAGAATACATTTTTAAAAATTTTAAAAAGAAATAAAAAGGAATTAAAGTAGATATGACAATAAAGCACAAACAAGTGGGGAAAATAATAGATAAATTGGGCTTCATCGAAATTAAACTTATGTGTATGTAAGGATATTATCAAAGTAAATGACAACCTATAAATAGGAAAAACTATTTGTAAATCATAAATGAAAATTTTAATATTCACAATATTTATACACATACATATCTATACATATATATGTATATGTATACTATATAATAAAGAAGTAATATGCAAATTGACCATCATTCTAACACACAAGATAGCTGCCCTCATGTGGTCAAAGATGACTGCTCCTATGTGGACACAGATGGCCACCACAAGATGGCCAGCAGGGGAGGGCAGCTGTGAGCGATCAGGCCAGCAGGGGTGGGCAGTTAGGGGTGAACAGACCTACAAGGGAAAGCAGTTAGGGGCAACAAAGCCAGCAGGGGAGGACCATTGGGGGAGATGAGGCCTGCAGAGCAGGGCAGTTGGGAGGGCCCAGGCCAGCATGAGAGGGCAGTTAGGAGTGACCAGGCCTGCAGGGGAAGGCAGTTGGGCGGAGGGAGACCAGGCCAGCAAAAGAGGGCAGTTAGGGGTAACTAGGCCAGCAGGAGAGTGCAGTTGTGGGTGACCTGGCTAGCAGGGGAGGACAGTTGGGGGGGACCAGGCCTCAGGGGAGGGCAATACGGGGGGAGGGGGGAAGAGACCAGGTCTGCAGGGGAGAATAGTTGGGGGGAACCAGGCCTGCAGGGGAGGGCAGTTGGGGATAACCAGGCTGGCAGGGGAGGGCAGTTAGGGGTGACCAGGCCTGCAGGGGAGGCCAGTTAGGGGCAATTGGGCCAGCAGGGGAACTGGCAGGGGAGTAGTTAGAAGGTGATAAGGCTGGTAGGCAGAAGTGGTTAGGGGCAATCGGGCAGGCAAGCAGGCAAGCAGGCAAGTGGTTGGAAGCCAGTAATCCTGGATTATGAAAGGGTTGTCCAACAGCCCAGTGGGATCGGGTTTAAACAGGCAGTTGGACATCCTTTGAGGGGTCCCAGATTGGAGAGGTGCAGGCTGGGCTTAGGGACAACCCTACCCCATGCATGAATTGCATGCACCGGGCCTCTAATTATATATATATATATATATATATATATATATATATATATATATATATATATATATAATGTGTGTGTGTGTGTGTGTGTGTGTGTGTGTATATATATATATATATATATATATATATATATTCCAAAAACTGGACACACAAAAAAAATCCCAATTAAATGGACAAAGGACTTGAATAGACACTCTCCAAAGAAGATATACAAAGGCCAATAAGCATAGGAAATTACATTAGTCACTAAGGAAATGCAAATTAAAGCCACAATGAGATCCTATTTCACACATACCAGGATGGCTAGTATAAAAAATCTATACTAATAAAAGCCTAGGTGGTCCTCTCACCCTTTGCGTGACATCATCATAAGGTGGCTGCCACAAAATGGTTACCACAAAATGGCCGCCACAAGATGGCTGGCAAGAGAGGGCAGTTGTGGATGAACAGGCCAGCAGGGGAGGGCAGTTTGGGATGATCGGGCTGGCAGGGGAGGGCAATTGGGGGCCATCAGCCTGGTAGGTGAAGGCAGTTGGGGGGGGGGGGCATCAGGATGGTAGGGGAGGGCAGTTGGAGGCAATTGGGCTGCCAGGGGAGCAGTTAAACATCAATCAGGCTGGCAGGGGAGTAGTTAGGGGGTGATCAGGCTGGAAGGCAGAAGTGATTAGGGGCAATTAGGCAGGCAGTCAGGCAAGCAATTGGGAGCCAGCAGTCCTGAATGGTGAGGGGATGTCTGATCATCCCCAACTGCCCTCCCCTGCTGGCAGTTGGACATCTTTTGAGGGGCCTCATATTGGAGAAGGTGCAGGCTAGGCTGAGGGAGACTCCCCCATGCATGAATATTGTGCACTAGGCCTTTAGTATATATAGCTAATATGCAAAGTGTCCACTCAGGAGTTCTACTGGGGACTGGAAGTTCAATCACTTGCTATGACAAGTGCTAACCACAAGGGAGTGTCAAAAAATGAAGGAAGGCCTCAGCTGGCAGCCAGATTGACCCTGATTGCTAGCCAGGTTTGGGGACCCTACCTGTGCATAATTTCATGCACCAGTCCTCTAGTCTATACTAATAAAAGGGTAATATGCTAATTAGATCAGATAGATCAGATGTCTTCCAGGCATCTGGAACTCCTTTAGGACAAAGCTGCAGAAGCTGTGAGGGCCAAGCAAGGGCAGGCAGCCATGGCGGCTGGCATTGGCAGCAGCAGAGGGGTGATGGGGGTGACGCCTTCCCCTGATAGCCCTGGTCACCTCCTGCAAAGGCAGTGGGAGAGGCTGTGGTGTGGTCCCAGGTCCCGGTCCCAGTGCCATGGCCCCTCCTTTTGTAGAGGCCACGGCATGGTCCCGGGATCCTGGGGTCCTGGTCCCAGTGCTGCAGCCCCTCCTTCTGCAGAGGTGGTAAGAGAGGATCTATGCAGCCCTGAAGCCTCTGTAGAGGTTGGATGGGGTGCAACTGCAGTGCCTTATCCTCCTTTAGTCCCTCCCCAGCTGGCCTGGCCCCAGATCACCCTCCCCACCAGTGGGCAAAGGGTGGGGCCAGTGTTAAGGAGCAGTGATCCTAGCTTCTGTTTGAGCTGCACTCCCCCTCCCTCATTCCCTGCTCAGCCAGAAGCCAGGCTCATGACTGGTGAGCACAGTGGAGGTGGCATGAGCTTCTCTCATCTCCATGGCAGGTGGGCAATAAGGAGAAAGGGGACCTGGACTGCAAAAAGGTTGTCTGAGTTCTAGCTTAGGTCTGATCCCTGGGGAGTCCTGGACTGTGAGAGAACACAGGCCACACTGAGTTCTCCTCTCTCCCCAGTTCATTAATTTCATGCACCAGGCCTCTAGTAGAAAATAACAAGCTATGCTGTGAAAAATGGAACACTCATACTTTTCTGATGGTAATGGAAAATGTTTGGCAGATCCTCAAAAAGCTAAACATAGAGTTGCCATGTGACCCAGAAATCCCACTCCTTGGTATTGAAAATAAATGAAAATAGGACTAGAACAAATCCTTATATGCCAATGTTTATTGCAGCCTCATTCACAACAGTCAAAAGGTGGAAACAACAAAAGTGTCCATTGACAGATAAATCAATAAACAAAATGTACATATAATGGACTCCTATTTAGTTATATAAAGGAATGAAGTTTTGACACCTGCTATAATATATATAAACTTTGAGAACCTGCTAAGTGAAGTAAACCAGAAACAAAAAGACAGATATGATTCTGTTTATGTAAAATATCTAAAATAGAGAAATAGAGTAGAGGCTATCAGGGGTTGGAGTAGGAGAAAATGGGGAGTAATTGCTAAATGGTTAGAACTTTTTTTTTTGGGGGGGGTAATAAGCTTAGAAATAGTTTCACAAGATTGTAAATGTTATACCATTGAATTAATACATAAAAATAGTTAAAATGGCAAATTTATTTTATAATAAAAATTTTAAAACTGTATATATTTATTTGTGATTAGAAAGAAATGAAACTTCTAAATTGGTGAGATAAATGCTCTCTTAAACAGAAAAAAGTGAAATTACCAAAGTAAATATACGGTACATGAAGTAATTATAGGAAAAAAATACTAAAAGAACAAATATAGACTAATGTTGGAATAGAATAAAATTAACCATATTAAATGCCAAATCACTGTTTTGAATATGCTCCTTTTTGGTCAAAACTGGAAACAGAATTGGGAGGACAACTAATAGAATATGTTATTATGCCAACATGAGGTAATAGTTTGTAGCCATTCAAATAATAATTGTGAAGCCCATATGGAAAAAAAACAAACAGAAATTGATAATTAGTTTAGGAATTCACTATACCAAGTTGCTCATGTTAATACAATATTATATGAAAATATCAGAATTCAGAGTAGCACAAATGATATCTTTGCTGAAATATGTTTTAGTGGGGAACAAAACATAAAAAGTAAGTTCTAGTGATATCATTGTAATTAACCCAGTTATAAATAACTGGAAATAAGCAAAGGGAAGGCCAAATATTTTAGTTATTTGTGCTGCTTTACCAGGAAGCTGCAGTTTAACACTCTCCAGGTAGCCACCAGAAGGGACTTGACCAGGGAAGAGCAGACTCATGCCCAGTAAAGTCTGGGTGAAACAGGGAAGGTACTGCTCTGTCAGTCACTCCTGAGAACAGGTCATTGGCTAGAATAGGTGTGACCACTAAAAGCATGGGAAGATTTAAGATACGTAAATCTCCTAAACAAAGGAGCTGCTCTCTTGCTCTCCTGTGCTCTTGACTCCTGGCCTGTGGGACTCTCAAGCTCCTGCTCTCTTGCATTCACCCACATGGCTCACGGTCATGTGGACTTCACACAATAGACTGATGGATTGCAATTAACCTAATGCTAAGCCAGACCCAGCTCCACTGTGGGACAGAAGCTTTGGACACTGGCTTTCCTTCTAGTTCTACTGAATCCTTATCTGCATATCTTCCAGGACTGGATTAATGGAAATGGGCCTTTGGAAATTTAAGAATATAATTCCATGCAAATAAAAATCATTAATACTCCTATGCAAGTCTCAGAAAATTCTTCTTCTTGAGATATCATAAGGACCAAACCCCCAGCACCTCCCCTTTCATTGTTAATACTAGGACTAAAATATTTCAAATGTTCTTGCTTTATTCATAGTTTTTGTTTGTTTGTTTGTTTATTTTTTGTTTTTTAAAAAGAAAAAATATTGGTTGGCTTAATACCTTGCATCTTTAATAGTGTAATTATCTATTGTGTAAAGTAACTTTGGAATTTCAAGGTAGATTTCCTTTATCCTGGAGCTGTATCAGTTTTATTCAGTTTTAATCTGAAGACTTGCTTTGTCTAAATTGGGCTAAAATTAATGAGAGTAGAGATAAATCAGTAGTTTAAGGATAAATTAAATTCCTATTAAATTTTGCTTGGGATCTATCTAACTAAATATCCTCATTTAATACCAAGGCTTCAGGATTCAAGTTATATAACTTTAGGACTATAGAGTTGATAATTAGCTAAGGAATTTGGTAGTTGAAGCTCCTCATTTAACAAGTGAGGAAACAGACATAGCTGGCTCAAATGCTAACAAAAGCAACAGCTCAGGTTGCCTGGTCTTAATACTCTGCTCATCCTCCCAGTGTAGCTTCTTATCTTGTGCTGAGCTCTGCAAGACAATGTGTTGAAGACAGAGGAGCTTGGTGCTAGAAGGTATAATTTCAAAATGTTGTTAGTGTATTGCTGTTAATTTATACTAAATTAACTAAGCCCACCATCTCTTCTCTCCTCCCTCTCAATTTTTAGAATCTTTTATGTATATTGTGAGAATTATTTCAATCTTCCAATAATTGAACTTTAGTACATGTCATAACTTAATATAGCAAAAGCTTCCAAAATAGCTATTAAATCAACCTCATTCTGATTTTTAACCTTTCCTGTGAAAAATCTGTTAAAAGTCCATAAACCAAAAATGGTAAATTTTGACCTATAAACAAAACAAAATAAAACAAAACAAAGGAAATCAATCGCAAAATCTTGCCTTCTTTATGATTGTTATCTACTCAGTTCTTGAAAGGGGGATTGGATTAAAAGAGAACTCCTTTTGATTTATTTGTCCTCCCTTAGTCTATTGCTGGCCTATTTCAGGCTGCTGAATCACTAATTGGGTTGCTAAATAATCAGTTGTCTCTCTGAGATAAGCAAATCACCCTGAAAAAGGCATTACTCTTCCTAAAGGGTCAATGATTTAGTTGATTTATCCAAGAACCAACACAAATTCTAAATAATTAGAAAGTGTTGTATAGTTTCTAGGTAGATAAACAGACTTGCAGTTGTAGATATACCACATGTTTTGGTTAGGCCAATTAGAGGTTTCAGCAGCCTTCTTTGTATTTTGACACCCAACTTGTTCTGAATGTGATTTTGAAGGTCAAATGGAGTCATAGAAATAAAATGCCTTGCTACCAGGACAAAGGCATCTTTGTTTAGAGACTTACTAACAATTTTGGGTATTGAGACCTAACTGTGGAAAAGGGAATTACAGAGCTGGAAAAGATTATCTAATGGAATTCAATTCTAGGTAAATCTCACATAAGACTTAAGATTTTGGTAAAGTATTTAAAAATAGCTCCAGGGAAATTACTTGAGTTGTATTGTTTATTTTTTTTCTCTCTCTCTCTTAAATCCTGGTAATGTGTTATTGATGGGCAGTCATATCTTTAAAATAACATGATGCTCTTTGGCATATGAGAAGGTACCTTATTACTTTGACCACTTTGGAGTGAAAGGGTAGCTTTTACTCCAAATTTGCAAGGTAATACCTTATATTTAGTTTTACACCAAACATAATTTGAGAAGAGATGATAAAGAATCAAGGCCAATGCACCTGCTTAATGAACTCAAAGATGTATAAGACATGGCCCCACACTGTCCTTGAGAGGTTAAACACCTAGTATGCTCTATTGCATTGTTTGACAGCTCCATGCACTACTGGTGGAGGTGCTTACATGGTTTCTTGTAAAGACGTGTACACACAATGT
Source organism: Pipistrellus kuhlii (assembly GCF_014108245.1). Classification (NCBI taxonomy): domain Eukaryota; kingdom Metazoa; phylum Chordata; class Mammalia; order Chiroptera; family Vespertilionidae; genus Pipistrellus; species Pipistrellus kuhlii. The sequence goes on along the minus strand of NW_023425529.1, from coordinate 103,312,913 downwards.
ACATAACTGAAATTAAATTTTAAAGAGTACATATGCAATACAATCTATGAAGATGCACATGAAAAAAAACACACACACAACTATAGAAATTCTAAACTGATAGTTCAGGCAGTGCTTCCTGGGCTTCCTCTCAATTCCTGCTGAATCAGATTATCTGGAAATAGTCCCTAGAAATATACATTTCCTTATAATTCTAATGCACTTTTAATTTCCTTATAAAAATGTAATAATTTACAGAAACAAAGTGGGTTCTTGATACTTAGAAATAAACTTAACCAAGAAGGTGAAAGATCTGTATTCTGAAAATGACAGGATGTTAAAAAAAAAAAAAGATAGATATATAAACAAGTGGAAGAATATACTGCGTTGTTCTGACTGGAAGAATTGACATCATTAAAATGTTCATGTTGCCTAAAACAACCTATAAATTCAATGCAACCCCTATTAAAATACCAATGGCATATTTCACAGTTCCAGAACAAATAGTCCAAAAATTTATATGGAACCAAAAAGACCTAAAATAGACACAGAAATCTTGAAAAAGAAAGCAAATTTGGAAGAATCACAATACCAGATGTAAAGTTATATTAGAAAGCCATTGTAATTAAAACAGCCTGGTTTTGGCACAAGAACAGGCATATAGATCAATGAACAGAACAGAGAACCCAGAAATTGATCCAATAAATGGTGCTGGGAAAATTGGACAGATACATTTAAGAAAATGAAACTAGACCACTAACTGACACCGTATATAAGAATAAACTCAAAATGAATAAAATACTTAAATGTAAGTCGTGAAACCATAAAAATATTAGAAGAAAACATAGGTAGCAAAATCTCAGACATCTCATGTAGCAGAATTTTCACCAATATAGCACAAGGGCAAGATCCACAAAGGAAAAAATAAACAAGTGGGACTACATCAAACTAAAAAGTTTCTGAACAGCGAAAGAAATCATCCTTGAGATGAAAAGGGAACCCATGGTATGGGAGAACATATTTGCCAATGTTATTATAAGTAAAAAACAAGTGCTGGTGAGGATGTGAAAAAGCAAATCTAGTACAGTGTGGGTAGGAATGCAGACTAGTACAGCCACTAGAAAGTAGTGTGGAGTTTCCTAAAAAATTAAAAATGGAACTGTCTGGCCAGACAGTATGGCTCAGTAATTGAGATCATGGTTTGATTCCCCAGTCAGAGCACATGCCTGGGTTTTGGGATTGGATCCCAGTAGAAGGTGTGCAGGAGGCAGTTAATAAATGATTCTCTCTCATCATTGATGTTTTTATCTCTCTCTCCCTCTCCTTTCCTCTCTGAAATCAATAAAAACATAAAAAATGGAACTGCCATTTGACCCAGTGATTTCACTTCTAGGAATATATCATAACAATCCCAAAACATCCACCAGAAAGAATATATGCACCCCTATGTTCACAGCAGCACAATTTACAGTAGCTAAGATCTGAAAACAGCCTAAGCACCTAAATGTAGATGAGTGGATAAAAATAGCTATGCTGCATTTACACAGTGGAATACTATGAAGCTTTAAAAGAGAAGGACTTCTTACCCTTTGTGATATCATGGAAGAATCTTGAGATGATTATGCTAAATAAGATAAGCCACTCAGGGGAAGACAAGTATGACATGATCTCACTAATAAACAAAATAAACTGAGGAACAAAACAGATTCAGAGACATGGAAGCATGCAACAGACTAATGAATCTCAGAGGGGAGGGTAATGGGGATAGTTGGGAAGAGATTAACCAAAGAACTTGTATGCATGTATGCATAACCCATGGACACAGACAATGGTGTGGTGAAAGGCTGCGGTGGAAGAAGAGCTCAATGGGGTGGGGTGGGGTAGGGGTGGGGGGAGAGACGGAAAGGGGAGACCTAAAATACTCTCAATAATAAAGATAAAAAGCAAAAACAAAACAAAGTAGGTTCTCATCCAACAGTAAAATTGTCTTCAGCTATGCGTCATCATTTTTATTTATTTCATATTGTTTCAGAAACTTGTCTGTTCATGGTTATTATGATTGATTTGAAAAGTATTTTACTTTCAGAGTTCAGGCTCATTCTCTGAGTCTTTTATTCACTTTTTAAAACAAAACAAAACAAAACACTCTTACCAATGGTTTAGCAAAACATGAAGAAAATACCTCACAATAGTCAGGTTAGCAGTTCTGGCTGCTTGAAGAGCTGGTGTAGGAGTGGGTAAGGCTACAAACAGAATCTAAAAGTTCTCCACTCTCCTGAGGAACATTCCTTATTAACATTGTTGCTGTAATTGCTTTCACTTTTATGAGAAATGTAAACACTAAAAAGAGGAAACCTCATTAATATAATTAAAATATTTCATGCTTGAATTTAATAATGCTCTTTCCTGCTGAGTTTAAAGCTCTAAGTTATGAAAGACAAAAATGGGACTTTTAGCTTTTGCTTCAAATTAGAATGTGAAGTCCTCGTGGTATTTGTTTCTCCTTCTTAGCTTATGTCTAGACTAGCTTTGCCAAACCCATTTTTATGGAAACAGATGTTAAATCTGTGAAAATCATGGAAAATCTACTGTAGAGATGTTTATCCAAAATTTCTTCTATACTTTGTTAGGTGAGGTCTTATATGTAAAAAAGTTGGCACAGGTGGACATAATACTTTCAAGACATAATACTTTGACTGGCTGGTGCGTGTGTGTGGAGGGGCTTGGGGGAGGGAAACTTATAAGACCTCTCAGAAAACCCTGTTTTTCTCCCTTCCTTTGTTTACTTAACCCTTCCTGCCTTTCTTTTCCTCTCCTTTTTAAAATTCATTTATTTTATTAAATCAACCAACATAATTGAGCTCTTATATACACTCCTTTTTCTCCTTTATGGGTTAGGCTCTTTAGTAGATGGCTTTAGGAGACAAACGAATCAGCAGAGATACTATCTTTGAGTATACCCAGGGAGCATGTCTATTAAACAGAATAATAGGAGGTTTGGTGTCTTTGCATCATGAGCATCTAACACATAATGGCTCAATATACATCTAGGAATGATGATGCCTGAATTGAATGGTTGGGGACAAAATAGAATACTGATAGATGTGAATAGGAAGGTATTAGGGAGTTAGGGTAGCTGGGAAACATAAAGGGAACCTCTCCTTTCCCTTTAAGTAGAGAAATCATTGGTACATTTTTAATAATATATCATAGGCGTTTAAGTGGTTCAGAAGCCAGTGCCTAAAATGGAAATAGATATACTAAACAGCCTACTGGACACAATAAATGAAGATCAACTTTATTCCAGACAGGGCTAAATATCTTTCATTGTGTGACACAAAATTTTAATAAGTAACAGCCCTTACCTCATCAAACAGATGAGCTAATTGCTGTGTGAGGGAAGTAAGAGCACCCCTGAGTTACACAGGCCTATCAAGTGGGTGATTTCTGAATTCCTATATCAAATGTATAAACTGGGTGGTGTTGTTGAATAAAATGAACAGTGGGAATTAACTTGGTCATTTTTAATCATTTGAATATAGCCTGTAATTGTTGTCATTTATATACATTTTTACAATGATCCATTTGATAGTTAAAAAGGAATCGGAGGGCTTCTGGTGAAGATGGCAGTGTACGTAAATGTGGTACTTGCATCCTTCAACAAGCACAACAAAATTAGAGCTAAACTACAGAAAAACATTGTTCAGAGCTGCTTGAAATCTAGTGGAACAAAGTTTTATAATTAAGAATATAAAGAAGAAGCTACATGGAGACTGGTAGGAGGGGCAGAGATGCAGAATATGCTGGTCACATACCCAAGTGTGGCAGATTAAAATCAGAAGGAATAACTTGTCATTGAAGGTTCTCATTGAGGAGCAAGGGGTTCCAGACCACATTAGCCTCGCAGCCCAGGGTTCCAATGCCAGAAAAAAAGTCCCCATAACTTCTAGCCATGAATTGAGGCTGAGTCAGAAGGAAGGCTGCTGGTTTCTCAGGCAATTCCTCTCTAAGGGCACATGTAAGAACTTACTCAAACTCACTCCCTCTGAGCTACAGTGCTGGCTGGGCAAGCAGCTCAAAAGATACCAGAGACATACAGGGAGGAAATAAATTGTCTGGCATCAGGAGTAGAAGTGGAGGGGCAACTTTCTTCCAGAAGTGCAGGCAGAGGCCATTGTTTCTTATCTGAGGCCTTCCCCTACAAAACCATATTCGAGTCTCCACCAATCTGGTTATCACTGCTTTTTTCAACCTGGGGATTCCATGACACCCTGCCCCACCCAACTTGCAGGCCCACCCAAGCTATTTCCAGTCATCTTTCCATACAAATGGCTTGTCTTGGCTCATACTTTAGACGTCCCTAAAATCTCTTGAACAAGAAATGTTTGTGTACCCTGTACCTCTTGCTAAGTGCCTCCAGGCCCAGCACTGGCAACAGCTAGCCCTTTTTCACAAACAAGCCTCTTCTGGGCACCTCCAAGACCAGTACAAGTGACAGTCATCTGCAGATCACTTTGTAGCTCATTCTGGCTGTCTCTAGGCAGAGTGCAGGTGGTGGCTGACCTTTTCCTGCACCTCTCAGGAGGCCCCAATGAACAGCTTTAGACCATGCTGAAGCACCACCCAAATACCTCTACAAGGGACACACTTAAGTGGAAGACTCAGTGGGCAACAGAGCTTCACTGAAGTGAATCCTACCCCATGGAGAAGGACCTTGCATAGCAGATCCTCTATGGTGGTCTCAACTAGTCCTTGCAGCTGAACAGCCTGGGGGTAAATCCCTCAAATTGACATGCCAATAACAATCAAGGCTTCAACTACAATATGAGTTTATGAACAGCCCACACTTGATAAAGAAGAAGGCAGGAGGGTGGTGAGGTCACTCCTGGAGTTCCCAGCTCAGGTCAATGGGGAGGCTATGCCATTGGAGCCTACAGGACACCTACTATATTAGACCACTCTACCAAGCCTGGAAGACATAGCAACTCTACACAGTGCATGGAAACAAACACAGGGAGGCTGCCAAAATAAGGAAACAAAGAAACACATTCTAAATAAAAGAATAGAACAAAACTCCAGGAAAATAACTAAATACAATGGAGACAATTAATCTACTAAATGCAGAGTTAAAAATACTGGTTATAAGAATGCTCAATGAATTTAGAGGAAGCATAGATTAACTTAATGAGAACTTCTACAGTACAAAAAAAAATGGGTATGGAAACCATAAAAAGAATCAGTGATAAATGAAGGATACACTAACTAAATGAAGAATAATTTACAGGGACTCAACAGTAGAGTAGATGAAACCAAGAATCAATTCAGTGATTTGGAATATAAGGAAACAATAACAACAACAACAACAACAAAACATAATAAAAAAAGAAGAAAAATAATTTTAAAAATGAGTATAGTGTAAGGAGCCTCTGGGACAACTTCAAGTATACCAACATTCACATCATTGGAGTGTCAGAGGAGAAGAGAAAGAGTAAGAAATTGCAAACCTATTTGGAAATATAATGACAGAAAACTTCCCTAACCCGATGAAGGAAAAGGATGTAGAAGTCCAGGAAGCTCAGAAAGTCCTAAGAATTTGCATCCAAAGAGGCCCACACTGAGACACATCAGATTACAATAAAAAAGGTTAAGGACAACTAGAGAATCTTAAAAACATCAAGAGAAAAGCAGTTAGTTACCTATAAGGAAGCTCCCATAAGACTGTTGGCTGATTTCTCAACAGAAACTTTGCAGGCCAGAGAGATTGGCAAGAAATATTCAAAGTGATGAAAATCAGGGACCTACAACAAGATTACTCTACTTAACAAGATTATTCTGTCCTCAGAATCAGAGGACATATAAAGAGCTTACCAGACAAGAAAATGGCAATGGAGTCATGGCCACCAAACCAGTATTATTAATACATGAGATGTTAAAGGCTCTTCTTTAAAAAAGAAAAAGAAAAAATATGAACAATAAAATGGCAATAAATGCATATCTATCAACAGTTGAATCTAAAAAACAAAACACGCAAGCAAGCAGAACAGTAGCAGAACCATAAACACAGAGAACATTTTGATGGTTGCCAGATAGGAGGAGATGTGGGAATAGCTGAAAAAAGTAAAGGGATTAAAAAATACAAATAGGTAGTTACAAGAATAGTTGTGGGAATATAAACTACAGCATAGGAAATAATATTGTGATAACTATGTATGGTGTCAGATGGGTATGAGATTTATCAGGATGATCACTTGTTAAGTTATGTTGAACCATTGGGTTGTACACCTGTAACTAATATAATGTTGTATGTGAACTGTATTTGAAAAATTAAAAAAGGAAAAAAGAAATAAGAATATGAAAAGGAGTTATGATGAATCTATTCCACAGAAATTAGGTAAATGTCATGGACCAATTAATTCACCATCTTAAAGATGTCTTAAAAAACTTATATAATAGCAAACTTTAATAACTTTTTTTCATCAAGGTTCTTATTGGATACATTCTAGTAGGAATTTGGCAAGATGTTTCCATCTACTTTTATTTTCCAACAGTCCTAATTCCAGAAATCAGGTATTAATTTTAAAAAGGAAAAATATGAGGTCAGATTAGAAACTAAATTTAGGAAGATATTTTAAAATGCTGGTATTCTTCATATTTCTTGAATTCTTGTTGCTAAAACAAAGGCTGTTACCCTTAACCAAGTAAGAGCCCCGAAATGAGTCAGAAAATGCCATCTTCTAGAGTTAAAACCAAGAAGGTTTTAACAAAAATTATAACAAAAATAGATGAAACTCTTCATCAGTAGAAATCTTTCTAGAAGTGACTTCCTAAAAGAAAGGTTTGAAATTGTTTCTGATTAAAGCATCTATCTCTGTTTATCCAAAATTCTAAGGTATCTCTCTGAAAATCAGCTAGCACTAATAATATGACTAATATAAGCAAGCACTGACCTTAGAACTGTTGTATTTTATATTATAGGCTATTTTGATGACTAAGATGATATATGAAAAATAGTCTGATAGCCAAGAGATGTCCAGCATTATTCAGTACTTTTTAGGGGAAAGATGCTCTGAATCTAGACAACTGCTTTTGCTTATTTAGAGACAAACATCCCTAGAGGGGAAAAGGGCAATTCATCATTGTTACAGAGTTATAAAAGTTTCCTTTAAAGGACTTTGAAGTTAATATATTTTAATCCTTTGTTTATTATACTATATTTTAATGTCTTTCTTCCACGTAATTCTCTCTTCTTGGAAAATTCACTCTCTATTTTCCCAACTTCTGTCATCTTTCAAAACTCAAGCATTCCCATCTTCATATAACCTTCCCTCATCCCAAACTCTACTGAGTTATTTGCATTTTTATTATAATGGACAATTCCATTTGCTATTATAGCTAGTCTTTCTCCATCAGACTATAAGTTTTTGCTGTGTACTTATATTTTAACTAGTGGCCCGATGCACAAAATTTATGCACAGGGTTTGGGGGCTGTTCCTTAGCCTGGCCTGCACCTTCTCCAATCTGGGACCCCTCGAAGGATGTCCTACTACCTGTTTACAGGGATCTGTCCTAAACCAGCAGTCAGACATTCCTTTCACAATCTGGGACTACTGGCTCCAGCCGCTCGCCAGCCTGCCTGCCTTCTTGATTGCCCCTAACTACTCTGCTTGCTGGCCTGCTTGCCCCCAACTGCCTCCCACTGCAGGCCTGTTCACCCCAAAATGCCACCCTGCCAGCCAGATCAGCCCCAACTTCTCCCTGTGCCAACCTACTCACCCCCAACTCCCTCCACTGCTGGCCTGCTCACCCCCATCTTTCCTCCCCACTGGACTGCTCATCCCAACTGCCTCCCTGCTGGCCTGCTCACTCCAAACTGCCCCTCTTGCTGTCCTGATCACCTCCAACTGACCCCCACTGATGGCCTGCTCACCCCCAACTGGCCCCCCTGCTGGTCTGCTCACCCCAACAGCCCCTGCCGTCCTATCCTGGCCTGATCACCCCCTAGTGACCCAAGGTTCCAGCCCCTCCTTTTTATCTATTTTTTTTTTTCCAGCACTTCCTTGAGCGGAGGTCAGGACTGGCTGGAAGCAAGTATATAGAATTTATTTATCTTCCATAATTGAAACTTTGTAGCCTTGAGCAGAGACTAGGGCCAGCCAGGGCAGGAAGGTTGGCTTCCTCCTTTGCTGGTTGCAATCCAAGCCTCCTGCTCAGCTCTAGCTCCCTGGCTGCTGTCATTTTTGTTGGGATTCATTTATCTTCTATAATTAAAACTTTGTAGCCATGAGCAAAGACCAGGGCCAGCCAGGGTGGGAAGCTTGGCTCCCTCCATTGCCGGGGCAACCCTAACCTCTTGCTTGCTCCAGCTCTGTGGCCGGCTGCCATCTTGGTTAGGTTAATTTGCATATCCACTCCTGATTGGCTGGTGGGCATGGCTTATGGTTATAGCAGAGTGATGGTTAATTTGCATGTTTCTCTTTTATTAGTGTAGATTCATGTTAATAAAACATAAATATGCATCCAAACCTCTGGTAAGTACATGTATATTTTTAAAATATATATTTTATTGATTTTTACAGAGAGGAAGAGAGAGAGATAGAGAGTTAGAAACATCAATGAGAGAGAATCTTCGATCAGCTGCCTCCTGCACACCCCCTACTGGGGATGTGCCCGCAACCAAGGACTTGCCCTTGACCAGAATCGAACCTGGGACCTTTCAGTCTACAGGCAGATGCTCTATCCACTGAGCCAAACAAGTTTCGGCAGTACATGTATTTTTATTCACTTCTCAGTCTGTCCCTCACATGCTTTTACTGTCCAAGGCCTATTGGGGACACTCGCTAACTTCATGATGTTTTCTATAGCCTTTTGAGAAGATTGCCCCATCAGGAAGGATTTTTCCTTGTAAGTGAATAGATCCAGGAAAATGGTATATAAAATGTATATATTAAATAAGTCAGTTTATTTTAATTAATCTAATTTAAGCCAAATTTTTGGAGTGTGACCATCCGAGAGAGAAAGAGAGAGAGAGAGAGAGAGAGAGAGAGAGAGAGAGAGAGAGAGAGAGAGAGAGAGAGAGACCTGAACTTGTAAAATTGATGCCTGGATTGTAGATTGTGGAGACCCCACTAATGACTAGCTGCAATGGGGAGATCCTGCCTGAGAGACCCATGAGCCATCCAGGATATATATTACTCCCCTTTTTATAGATGTTAAAAAATTCAGGATAAAGGAAAACTACCCTGAGAGACTATGCAGATTCTGATATGACAGAACCTGGGTTAGAGGAAGATGATTTTAATACACTTTCCAAATAAGTCTTAAAATCTCAAAGCAAAGCTCACCAGCTGGTGGGGAAAAATGCACCAGCATTTCCTTCTTGCAGGCACTATTATTTTGTCATTTAACATAACTACAGCATGGTTGGCATAAATAAAACAAAATAAAGTAGTCTATTTTTATATAAATATACGCTTTCTCCAAACTTTACATGAAAGCCTACCTAAAAACAGCTTTTTGAAACTGAGCATGTAAGGAAATAAAAAATTATTGAAAGTGTTTTCAGTGTCAGAATCTAGAATTAATTTTTGTATGCACGCATCCCTAGATAGGCATTATGTATTAAATTAGTGGCCTGGTGCAAGAAATTCGTGCCCAGAGGTGGGGTGTGTGTGTGTTCCTCAGCCTGGCCTGCACCCTCTCCAATCTTGGGCCCTTTGAAAGATGTCTTACTGCTGGTTTGCAGGGATCGGGCCTAAACTGGCATTAAAACATCTCTCTTGCAATTTGGTACTGCTGGCTCCTAACCACTCACCTGCCTGCCTGCCTGCCTTTCTGATTGCCCCTAACCACTCTGCATGCCGGCCTATTCTCCCCCAACTGTCCCCCACCACCAGCTTACTCAACCCCAAATGCCCCCCTTGCCAGCTTGATCACCCCCAACTGCCCCCCTGCTGGCCTGCTCACTCCAAACTGCCCCCGCCCCCGGAAGTTCTAATCACCTCCAACTGACCCCCACTTGTGGCCTGCTCGCCCCCAACTGACCCTTCTGCTGGTCTGAATACTCCCAATGGCCCTGTCCCCCACATGCCTGATTACCCACAACTTCCCTCTTCTCTTGGCCTCTAACCGACTCTATCTCAGCCCCACCACCATGGCTTTGTCCAGAAGAACATCTGGAAGGTCTCCTGGAAGGTCTCCCAGTCTAATTAGCATATTACACTTTTATTAGTATAGATAGAGGCCTGGTGCATGGGTGGGGGTGGGCTGGTTTGCCCTAAAAGGTGTTCCGAATCAGGGTGGGGGTCCTGCTGGGGTGCCTGGCCAGCCTGGGTGAGGGCCACTTTTAGGCTAGCATCACCCTCTTCAGAGTGGGGGTCTCCATGGGGTGCCTAGCCAACCTGGGTGAGGGGCTGATGGCTGTTTGCATGCTGGTCAAGCCCCCCGGTGGGGACCCTCACCCTTTGGGGGTGTGGCCAGCCTGGGTGAGAGGCTGAGGGCTGTTTTCAGGCTGGCTATGGCCTCCAACGACCCAAGCTCCCAGCCCTTCCTTTATTTATTTTATTTTATTTTATTATTTTATTTTATTTTATTTTTATTTTATTTTATTTTTTATTTTATGTCATTTTATGTCATTTTATGTCATTTTATTTCATTTTCAGCATCTCCTTGAGTGGAAACCCGGGCGGCTGGAAACAGGCGTCTGGGATTTATTTATCTTCTATCATTGAAACTTTGTAGCCTGAGCAGAGGCCAGGGCCGGCCAAGGTGGGCAAGAAGCTTGGCTTCCTCCATTGCTGGGGGCAGCACAAGCCTTCTGCTTGCTCCAGCTCAGTGGCTGCCAACATCTTTTTTGGATTAATTTGTTTGCTTGCTCCTGATTGGATGATGGGTGTAGCAGAGTGATTGTTAATTGTTTCTCTTTTATTAGTGTAGATAAATTGGGATCAATATGAAGTATAACTTTTTGTTTGTTTTTCATTTCTTATTCTCTAGGAACTCATGATTTAAGGGGGGATAAAAATGATATGTGAAAAGGTAATATGTAAAAGAATTATGGAAGAATCAAAGCAGGGCAAGTAACTAATCCTTAGAGAGAAGGGATAAGTGGAGAAGGCTTTCTGGAGGAGGTGATACCAAAAGAAAAGCAGAAATTATCCAGGCAAGGAGATGAGAAGAAACTTGAAGCAGAAGATACAAAAGTAAAGGTTAAATGACATGCGGATTATGGGCAATTGAAGCTGGAGAATAAAATGTAAGGCAAACTGTGGTAGGATATAACATAGAGGGACTATATTTATAGGCTTGTTTCTCATTTAAGGATCTGTCATCTACTGGCAACAAAGTCATTCAGGAGTTTCCAACACAAGAATGATTTAGTTAAATCTATATGTTATAAAGTTGACTTGAGTGACAAAGTGGAGAATGACAGTAAAAAACATTTAGACTAGCACAGGATAGAGATGGTGAGGGTTGGATGGAAAGAGAAGAATGATTTATAAAATAACTAAAAACCCAAAGGACTAGTCAATTACTTGGGAATGGAGGTGAAGAAAAGGGGAATCAATCTTGGTGTCTAGTGACTGAGTAGACATTAAACTATGTTTTTAGATATTTCAGGAGAAGGAATGGAAGATAAAGAGTACACGTTTTTATCAAATAGCACTGAGGTTCCTATGGAACTTCAGGCTAGAAGTGTCCATCAGATGGTTGGCTGCAGGAGTCTGAAGGCCTGGGGAACAACCCTGTGGGCTAGAAAATAAGCTGATCAGTTCATCAGTATTCTTCTAATAGCTGAATCCATGGAAATGGAAAGAATGGAGCAAAATAATGGAGAATAAACTGAGAATGTTGAGAATGGATCTGGAGAGTCTAATACCATTTAAGGAGTAAGAGGAGAAGTGGTCTACCAAAACAACAGAGAAAGATCAGAGAGGGAAGAAAAAATGCTGAGGAGGCAACAGTTTGAAGAGGGGAGATACATCCACAGAATTATGTAAATGCATAAAAGGACAATAAGGAACAAAAAATATGTATTTATATATATGAAAGCTTAAGCGACCGAATGATCATTGGTTGCTATGTTGCACACTGACTACCAGGGGGCAGATGCTCAATGAATGTGCTCTCTGGTGGTCAGTGCACTCCCACAGCCAACCTCCCATGGTTGACCAAACTCCCACAACCCTCCTTCCCCACTGGCCAACCTTCCATGGCCCCTCCCCTCCACAAGCCACCCTCCTGTGGCCCCTCCACCAGCTGGCCAACCTCCCATGGCCTCAATCAGCCCTGATCTTGCTGGCCAGACCAAGGGACCCGACCTCTAGGCCCAGTGCATGAAATTTGTTCATGGGGGTGGGAGGTCCCCTCAGCCAAGCCTGCACCTTCTCCAATCTGGGACTGCTCAGGATATGTCCAACTGCTGGTTTAGGCCCTGTGGATCGGGCCTAAACCAGCAGTCTGACATCCCTCTCACAATCCGGGACCACTGGCTCCTAACTGCTCACCTGTCTGCCTGATCGCACCTAACTGTCCCCCTGCTGGCCTGGTCACCCCCAACTACCCTGCCGGCAGGCATAGTCATCCCCAACTGCTCTCACTGCCAGCCTGGTCATTCCAACTGCTCCCCCGGCCCCCCTGCTAGCTTTGTTGCCCCTTAGTGCCCTCCACCAACCTGGTCACTCCTTACTGAACCCCCTGCTGGTGTGGTTGCCCCCCGACTACTCTCCCACAAACCTGGTCGCCCTTCACTGCTCCCCTCTGCTGGCCTGGTTGTCCCTCACTGCCCCTCCCCGCCAGTCTGGTCACCCTCAACTGCTCCCTCATACCAGCTTGGTTGCCCCATGCATCCTGCTGCTTAGTCATTTGGCTGTCCCTCACTAACTCCCCTGCCAGCCTGGTTGCCCCACACAGCCTGTTTGGTCATCTGTTCAGTTGTTCACTTAGCCTTATATATATATATATATATATATATATATATAATTTTTGGTGGATCAAGATAGTATCTAAGCACATGTGTCTTTGCTTTCTTACTCTTAATTTCCATTTGATGATTTAAAAAGATAAAATGCATTGATAAGAATAAACTATAACAACCCATAAAAAGAAAAAGGGTCTCTTCTCATTAGTATTTCACAAATGATGGAAGAATCTTTGGAAGACAGACAGCAGATGGGACCTGGTTCAGAGGTTTTAAAGAAAGGACCAAGACAAACAAAAGAAAGAGCTGCAGCAAAGGTTAGTAGGGTTTGGAAAGAACAGCTTAAAATGCAAACACAAGCCGAAACCGGTTTGGCTCAGTGGTAGAGCATTGGTCTGTGGACTGAAAGGTCCCATCCAGTCAGGGGCATGTATGTTGGTTGCGGGCACATCCCCGGTAGGGGGTGTGCAAGAGGCAGCTGGTCGGTGTTTCTCTCTCATCGATGTTTCTAGCTCTCTATCTCTCTCCCTTCCTCTCTGTAAAAAATCAATAAAATATATATTTTTTAAAATGCAAACACAAGTGTCAAAAGATACCTAAGTAGAAGGGAACTGAGGGGTATTATCAAAGGGCTGAAATCTGAGGGGATCTTCCAGAGCCTGCAGGTTCCTGACAGCTCAAGATGGGAGGGGGGCAGGAGGGGAAATTATATGGATACTAATCCTCTGCTTTAAATTCCCAGTCCTGTTCCTTCTTCTCTGCCTCCTCCTACTTAAAATAATGATTAGCAAAAGAGCAAAGAAACTCAGTCCATGAAATAGGTCAAAACAACAGTCTGAGCAAAAGGATAGAACTTTTTTTTTTTTTTTAAATCACTGGATCATTTAATTTTCTCATCAGTTTTCAGTGACCCTGGAGGGTGTATGCTACTAACTGCTGTTTTATTGAGCATGTTGTCCCAAGCTATGGATAGAGTCTGCCATGCAGAGAGAAGTCAGCTGTCACTTTGCCTGGGCTATTAAATAGCCTCTTACCCATGGGTGAGCATCCTGAAGGACAACATGTCCTCCAAGAGCATAGGTTTTCTGTGATGTTATATTTCTAAATATAAGTTGAGGTGGTCAGGCAGGGAAGATGTTCCCAAAGTCACCTGCACCTGTGGGCAGAAAGAGAAAGGACTGATGTATTCTAAGGACAAGAGAAAGAGGTGGCAGGAGTGAGAAGTGGCCCTGCAGAGCCTTTGTTTCAAGGCAGTGGCAGCACAGCTGGTCACTTGGCCGCTCTCTGGTGCTGTAATACTCTAGAGAAGGACAACAGCCTCTCTCCACATGGCTGTGAACATCCCTGCTTCTGGACACTGACCTACTCATCTGCAGGCTGGATGATGCTCAGAGCTCTCTCCTGGAACTCTGGGTATGACTATGCAGTGTGGCAAAGGTAAAAAGGAAAGGCAATTTCATTTCACCTAGGACAGAAAATGCAAAGATAGAGAAACCTAGGAAAAGGCAAATTAGACTAATTCTTTACAAGGTTTCATCTGTATCCTGGTAGGAGTTCACCTACAACATGATCTGCAAGCAGTGGGACAGAGAACAGGTTGCCTGCAGAATCTCTGAAACCTACTTCTTAGGTTGACTCCTGGCAATGAGCCAGGTGGACATAAACCTGTCCAGTCCCAGATGAAAAAATCCTAAGTGGGATCCTCAGATACTCAGTTTCAGGCAGTGAAGCTGGGAATGTGCCAAAGCAGAAAGGCCAATAGAGCATCAACTGATTGAGCTGATTTTATTCAGCTGATTTATTTTATATTTTCTAAGCATTTTTTCAGAAGATATGGTATGATAGAAAAATTAAACATACATATTTATCATTCCTGTTGGACCTAAATGTGCATATAATTTTTAACCTTAAGTGTTAATATTTTTAGTAGTTATCTTTGTTTATATGTATTTACTTCATTCACTGTAGAATTTGAAGCCACACACACACACACACACACACACACACACACACACACACAAAGGAGAGAGAAAGAAAAGAAAAACAGAACCAAGAAAAGTACATAGGTCTAAAAAATTGATTTATAGATACCAAGATGGCAGTCTAGGTAAATGCCAGTACTCATAGGATCTCACAATCACATCAAAATAACAATTAAAATACAAGACAATTATCATTAAGAACCCCCTGAAAACTGGCTGTGTGGAAGTCCTAAAACTAGAGAAGTAGAGAAGAAAGCACATTGAGAATGGTAGGAGGGGCAGAGGCATGGAATGGGCTGATTCGGCACCCACATGAGCTGGGTTTTTAATCCAGAGGAAGATTGTCTCTGTGGAGGCTACCATGAGGAGCAAGAACCCTCCACCCAGTGTGCCAGAGCTGGGAGAGAACTCCCTGTAATTTTGGACTGTAAAAACCTGGGGAGGGGGGAATTATGGCTGAGGGACATGGAGGCTGCCAGAGACCTACTTGTCCTCTGAAAGGGCTGGCACAAACTTACTTGGACTCACTTCCTCTGAGCTCCAGCTCCTGGAGGTGTTGGGGAACCCAGACACATACAGAGAGAAACTGGATTATCTGGCATTGGGACAGGAACTTAGGATCAGCTTTGTACCAGATGGAGGTGCTTGCAGGGGTTGTTGTTCTTATTCCTAGATGCTCTTTGTTCCAGAGCTGACTGGCAACCATATCTGAGTCCTCTGAAGCACACTGTTTGCTTGACCTTAGTGATTCCCTCAGACTTCACCTTGTCCAATTTGTAGTCCCATCCAAGCTGTTTGCAGCAGCTATTCCATATGAATGGCCTGTCCTGGCTCAGGATTTAGACTTTGCTGAAATCTCTTAAGCTGCAGCTGGTGTCAGCATGTCTCAAACCTATCAATAAAAGGTCCAAGACCCAGCACCAGCACTAGTCTGCCTTGCTTCACAGTAGGGCCTTACCTAGGCACTTCCAAATCCAATACAAATATGAGGAATCTGCATATCTCTCTGTAGCTCCTGCTAGGTGGCCCAGGCATGGCTAACTTTGCACCTCCCTGAAGACCCAAGAACCAGTGTACCCAGTGGACTGCTTCAGTCTATACCAGATTACAACTCTATATACATCCACAAGCAACACATTCAAGGGGCAAACGGAATGAACATTCATTGAAGTAAGTCCTACTCAGTAGGGGTATTTCTTGCACACAGATTTTTCACTGTAGTTGTAGCTGGCCCTCACAGCCAACTGGCCTGGAGGTCAATTTCTCCCGGTGACACCAACAGCAATCAAGGCTCAACTACAATAAGACTGTACACACAGCCCACACAAGGGAGCACCTAGATTGACCAGCTCAGGTGACTGGGGAGGCTGATCCACTGGGCTCTATAGGACACCTACTACACAAGGCCACTCAACAAACTCCAGGAGACATAGCATCTCTATCTATACATAGAAACAAACACAGGAAAGCAGCCAAAATGCAGACACAAAGCAACATGGAACAAATGAAAGAAATATAATAGAAGGAAGCAAAGTACTTTATACAGAGTTCAAATGGTTATAAGGTTATTCAAGGATCTTCATGAGAGTTTCATAGGACTTGAGACTTTCAAGTATCTTAGTCAAAATGCCAAAGAATGGAAAAGGACCAGTCAGAAATTAAGCATACATAATCGAATAAAGTAATAATTTACAGGAATTCAACAGTAGAGTAGAAGATCCTGAGAATCAAATCAATGATTTGAAATATAAAAAAGCAAAAAACACACATTCAGAAGAGCAAAAAGAAAAAAGACTAGAAAAATATAAACATAGTGTTAGGAGCCCCTGGGACAACTTCAAGCATACCAACATTTACATTATAAGGATTCCAGAAGAAGAGAGAATGCAAGATATTGAAAACCTATGGTTTCAATATCTCTATCTGGTGAAAGGAATACACTGAGTAGCCAGATTATTATGATCTCTGAATACATAATAATCTGGCCATTCAGTATATATCCTATATAATAAAAGGCCAATATGAAAATTGTCCCCTCGACCAGGACTTAGACCAGCAAGCAGGCTGGCCAACTGCCCTTTTCCCTTCCCCCTGGCCAGGCTGGCCGGACCCCACCTATGCACAAATCCATGCACCAGGCCTCCTATCTATCTATCTATCTATCTATCTATCTATCTATCTATCTATCATCATCATCTATCTATGTACACACAGTGAGTAGCCAGATTATTATGCATTCAGAGATCATAATAATCTGGCCACTCAGTGTAGACTTAGACTTAAGAGTTCAGGAAGCACACGCAGTCCCAAACAGGAGAAACCAAAAGAGGCCCACACCAGGTCACATCATAATTAAAATGCCAAGGGCTAAAGATAAAGAGAGAACCTTAAAAGCAGCAAGAAAAAAGCAGTTAACTACAAGGGAGCCCATAAGACTATCGGCTGATTTCTCAACATAAGCTATGCAGGCAATATGAGAGTGGCAAGAAATATTCAAAGCAAGGACCTATAACCAAGATTACTCTACCCAGCAACACTCTCATTTAATATGAAAGGTCAGATAAAGAGCTTCATAGGCAAGAAAAAACTAAAGGAGTTCATCACCACCAAACCAAGAAATGTTGAAGGGTATTCTTGAAGAAGAAGAAGGAGGAGGAGGAGGAGAATGAGGAGGAGGAGGAGGAGGAGGAGGAGGAGGAGGAGGAGGAGGAGGAGGAGGAGGAAGCTCTAGCCAATTTATACCTTTACCTGTTAAAGATGGGTGGGAATAAGTAATGGCCATTGTTTTTTCTCATATGGCATTAGCCAGGCAAACATCATAAGGGAGGAAGGGTTTGCTTACTTTATATATTGTAATGAAAACACAGTTACTTCTGGTCATGAATATTGGGTTTGTGAAGGGAAAATGAAATCCATAGAGGATTCTAGGATCATTCTTAATCTAATGCTTCAGTCTTTTCTGTCATCACCCCTTTACTCAGAGAAGCTCACAAATAGAAAACACAATTGAGTTGTAATTATATTCATTTTCCTCAGAATTGGAAGCCTTGGAAAAAATAAAGTGACCAAGTTAGTATCAGTAAGCAGTGAAAAAGAAACAGCAAATCTCAAAAATAACTAACGTAACGAAACTTGAGTAACCTGTGATGTGGTTACCAAGGCTGCCATTTTTTAGATCCTTGCAAATTTTGAAGGTCAGCCACCTACTTCCTCCATGAAGCACTCTCTCCCACCATGTGCATGTAACTATTTTTCATCATCATCATATTTGTGACAAAATTTTATAAAAGTACATAAGAGAAAATATAACAATCTCGCCATTCTTTTAAATTTTACCTCTTTGACAAGTGTGAATTCTTTCAACAGTTTCTCAGCGCTAATACACATTTATTTCCATAGTATTACTATTATTTTTTTTTTTTTATCAGAATGGGCTCAGATCATTCATCGGATGCCAAAACATGCTTTTTACACTTAACACCATGGACATTCTTCCACTTGAATATAAAATAATCCCAACTCAATGTTTAAATATGCCTGTATATATATTGATTTCAGAATGGGGAGAGAGAGGGAAACATCAGTGACAAAACATCAGATCAACCTTTGGTCTGTTATTCATATACACTGAAGTATTTTTGACCACACTGAGGACTGAGCCTGCAACCCAGGCATGTGTCTTGACTGGAAATCAAATGATGACTTCCTGGTTCATATGTCAATGCTCAACCACTGAGCTACACCATCTGGGCCCAACTCAATATTTTAACAGCTGCAAAATATTCCAAAATTTAGAAAAAAATAACAGCCCAACCATAAACTAACCATAACCCAGTCTTTCCACTTTCCCCAAAATTTCCATTCTCCCAAATTGCAATATTAAAAAGTTTTGTATTTACTTTTGTTTTTCTGGAGAATTCTCTCATGGAATTGTTAGGTCAAATTTTAATAACTTTTGTTAGATTGTCCAAGAACAAACAATTCATATTACACAAACAGGATAAGAGAGTACATAGGGCACCATATCCCAAACAACACTGGGTATTTTAACTCATTTTAATTTTGCCATGAGTAAAAATGATATTGCATTATTGTCTTAAATTACATTTCCATAACTGTTTAAAAAGCTAAACATTTTTTATGACTTTTATTGTCCATTTCAAGTTATTTCTCTGTGAATTGCCTGCTCATATAGTTTATTTCCTTATAGTTTATCACCTGATGATATTTTTTCCCATTGATTTTCAGGCAGAGTGGAATGAAAGGAGGTGGGGTGGGGAGAGAGCGAGAGCAAGAGAGCGAGAGAGAAATTGATGTGAGAGAGATACATTGATTGGTTGCCTCTCACATGTGCCCTGACTGAGACTGGGGACTGAACATACAGTTGAGGCATATGCCCTTGACCAGGAATTAAACTCACAACCCTTTGTTCCACAGGCTGACATCCTAATCACTGAGCAAAACTGGCCAGGACTGTCTTCTTGTTTTCTTAAAAAATTAAAATGTATTTTAAGGAGATCAACTTTTGGTCTGTTATTCATATACACTGAAGTATTTTTCTTTTGATTTTGCTTATAATTGACTTTAGCTATATAAAACTTACAATTTTTCATGTAGTCAGCTATATCTATATGTTTCTTTATGGTTTCTGCATTTTTTGTTTTACTTAAATAGATCTAGTGCACCACTAGATTATTATTATTATTTTTTAAATCTTGGTAAGTAATTTTATTAATTTATATTTTTAAAATATTTATTGTTGAGAATATTATAAATGTACTGTCCCACTCCATTACTCCCTTCCACCTGATTCCCACCCTGCCCCAGGCCTTCAGCAACTATTGTCTGTGTTCATAGTAATGCATATATGCATATAAGTTCTTTGGTTAATCTCTTCCTGCTCCCTCCTCTCCCCATTCTCCTTTCCCTTTCAGATTCATCATTCTGTCCCATGTTTCCATGATTCTAGTTCTATTTTATTCATCAGTTTATTTTGTTCACTAGATTCCTTGTTCATTTATTTATTTATTTATTTTAGATTCAATTGTTGATAGATATGTATTTGTCTTCTTCTTCTTCTTCTTCTTCTTCTTCTTCTTCTTCTTCCTCTTCCTCTTCCTCTTCCTCTTCCTCTTCCTCTTCCTCTTCCTCTTCTTCTTCTCCCTCTGGAATACCCTTCAAAGTTTCATGTAATAAACTCCTTTTGCTTTTTCTTGTCTGGGAAGCTCTTTATATGACCTATAATTCTAAATGATAGCTTTGCAGGATAGAGTAACTTGGTTGTAGGTCCTTGCTATTCATCACTTTGAATATTTTTTACCACTCCCTTCTGGCCTGCAAGATTTCTGTTTAGAAATCAGCAGATAGTCATATGGGCATTTCCTTTTGGTAACCAACTGCTTTTCTCTTGTTGCTTTTAAGATTCTCTCTTTGTCTTTAACTCTAGGCATTTTAATTATGATGTATCTTGGTGTGGGCCTCTTTGGGTTCCTCTTGTTTTGGGACTCTCGGTGCTTCCTGAACTTGTACATTTATTTAATTCTATTTCTTTCACCAGCTAGGGAATTTTTTTCTATAATTATTTCTTCAAATAGGTTTTCAATATCTTGCTCTCTCTGTTCT
Organism: Pipistrellus kuhlii; assembly: GCF_014108245.1. NCBI lineage: Eukaryota > Metazoa > Chordata > Mammalia > Chiroptera > Vespertilionidae > Pipistrellus > Pipistrellus kuhlii. Next base: position 103,292,414 of record NW_023425529.1, on the reverse strand, counting down.
CCTTCTGGCATCCCATAATGTGAATGTTGATATGCTTGAAGTTGTCCCAAGGGCTCCTTATGCTATCTTTATATTTTTTGATTCTTTACTATTATTACGAGAGGCCCGGTGCACGAAATTCATGTACAGGGATGGGGGGAGCATGTCCCTCAGCTCAGCCTGTACCCTCTCCAATCTGGGATCCCTCTTACAATCCAGGACTGCTGGCTCCCGTTTGCCTGCCTACCTTCCTGATTGCTCCTAACTGCTTCTGCCTACCAGTCTGATTACCCCCTAACCATTCCCATGCCAGCCTGATTGATGTCAAACTGTTTTCCTCCAACTTACCTCCTCTGCAGACCTGGTCACCCCTAACTGCCTTCCCCTGCAGGGTTGATCACTTCCAACTTCCCTCCCTTTCAGGCTTGGTCCCTCTCAACTGCCCTTCCTTGCATGACTAGTCCCTCCCAACTGCTCTCCCTTGCAGGCCTGGTGCCTCTCAACTACCCTCCCTCCTGGCCATCTTGTGGTGGCCATCTTGTGTCCACATAGGAGCAGGATCTTTGACTACATGGGGTCAGGCATATAGTGTGTTGGAGTGATGGTCAATCTGCATTTTACTCTTATTATTATAGATAGGATAGAGGCCTGGTGCTTGGGTTGGGGCCAGATTGTTTGCCCTAAAGTGTGCCCTGGATCAGGGTGGGGGTTCCCTTGGGGTGTGGGATGGCCTGAGCGAGGGGCCTGTGGTGGTTTGTAGTCCAGTCACACCCCCTGGTGATCCAAGTGGAGGCCCTTGTATCTGGAATTTATTTACCTCTACAATTGAAATTTTGTAGCCTGGAGCAGAGCCAAGCCTCCTGCTCACTCTGTGGCCAACAGCCATTTCTGTTTGGATTTGTTTACCTTCTATAATTGAAACTTTGTAGCCTTGAGTGGAGGCCTAGGCTAGCAAGGGCAGGTGGAAAGCTTAGCTTCCTCCTTTGCCTGGGAAACCCAAGCATGCTCTCTGTGGCTGTAGCCTTCTTGGTTGGGTTTATTTGCATACTTGTTCTGGTGGGCATGGCTGGTGGGTGTGGCTTGTGGGTGTAGTGGAGGTATGGTCAATTTGCATATTACTTTTTTATTAGGCAAGATTTTTTTGCTCTTTTGATTGGATATTTTTTTGCTTCATTATATTCCAAATTGCTGATTTTATTCTTGGCATCCTCTACTCTGCTGTTGAATCCCTATAAATTGTTTATTTTAGTTAGTGTATGCTTAATTTCTGACTCATCTTTTTTCATGTCTTTGATGTTCTCACTAAGTCCCTTGAATCTCTCATTAAGATCTTTGAGCAACCTTATAACCATTGGTTTGTTTGTTTCATTTTCATTTAGTTCTTTTTCTGGAACTTCTGTTCTTTAATTTGTGACATGTGTCTTTGTCTCCAAATTTTGGCTGCTTCACTGTGTTTGCGTCTATGTATTAGGTAGAATTGCTGTGTCTCCTGGAATTGATATAGTGGCCTTGTGTAGAAGATTTCCTGTAGGACCCAGAGGGTCAACCTCCCTAGTCACCTGAGCTGGGGACTCCAGGAGTGCCCCTGTGTGGGCTGGGTGCCAGTATTGTTGTAGTTAAGCCTTGATTGCTGCTGTGGTTACTGGGAGGAATTGACCTCCAGGCCAATTAGCTGTGAGGACCAGCTGGGAATATAGCAAAAGACATCTTTATAGAGCAGGATTTGCTTCAGTGGGGTTTTGGTGCTCACTGTCTAACACTTGAGTGTGTCACTTATGGACATGTAGAGTTGTAATCTAAAAGCTATCCAATGGGTGTACTGGCTCTGGTGCCCCTGCGCCACGCCGCCCCCCCCGCCCCCCGCCCCTGCTGAGAGATGCAAAGTCACCCAATAACTGGAGCCGCCCAACAGCAGCTACAGAGCAATTTGCAGATCGCTGCTACTTGTGTTGGGGTTGGAAGTGCCCAGCTATGAAACAAAGCATGTGATGTGAGTGCCAGTCCTTTGGTCTCTTATTGATACGTATGGGCATGCTGATGCCAGCTGATGTTTGTTTGAGAGATTTTAGGAAGGCTTGAAATCTGAGGCAGGATAGCCCATTCAAATGGAAAAGCTGCTGAAAACGGCTTGGATAGGGCTACAAATTGAATGGGGCAGGGTCTCAGGAAATCACCAGCGTGAAGTGAACAGTGTGAGCCAGGCTGTTGGAAACTCATATGTCTGCCAGTTAGCTCTGTGAAGGGGGAGGTCCTAGAGCAGGAACAATGACCCGTGTGAGCACCTCTGTCTGGGAGAAAGCCACTCCCAAACCTTGCCCTGGTGCCAGACAATCCAGTTCCTTCCCACATGCCCCTAGATTACCCAAAGCTACTGCCCCAGTGATTTAGCTCAGAGGGAGGTAGTCCAAGTAAGTTCATGCCCCTGCCCTTTATGAGGAACTGCTGGGACTCCAGCAGCCTATGTCACTCAGCCACAATTGCCACTGGTTTTTGCAGCCTGAAGTTATGGGGACTTCTCCTCCCAGTACTGCCATCCTATGCTGAGTGATCTGGTGTGGGGCTGGGACCCTTTGCTCCTCATGGGAGGCCTTTACAGGTGGGTGCCTGGACCAGCCCATTCTGTGCCTCATACCAGTCTTGAGGTGCTTTCTTCTTTACTTCTCTAGTTGTAGGACTTCCATTCAGATGGTTATGTATTTTAATGATAATTTTGATGTGGTTATGGGAGGGACTGATTACCTTGTTTACCTATGCTTCCATCTTGGTTCTCTTTTCCTATATTTTTAAAAATTTTATTGAATTTATTGAAGTGACATCCTATATAACAAAAACTAAGTGTTCAGTTGTTCATTCAACCAATCAAAGCATAATATTCTAATGATATGCTAAGGCTCCTCAACGGCTTGCTATGATGTGCACTGATCACCAGGGGACAGACAATCTGATCAGCAGGTTAGCTTGCTGTTGGGGTCTGGCTGATCAGGACTGAGTGAGATGGGCCTGGGATGCCCAGGAGCCCTCACATGGTCCCTCCCTGAATGACCAACCTCCAGTATGCTCCCCCACTCCAATCATGCACCAGTGGAGTTCCTCAGCCTGGCCTGCCCCTCTCACAATCCAGGACCCCTCAGAGAGCCAGTTTTGGCCTGATCCTGCAAGCCAGGTCAAGAGACCTCACTGGTGCATGAATTTGTGCACCGGGCCTCTAGTTGGTTAATAAAATTGTATAGGTGTATAATTCAAGTGTATAATTCTTCATAATACATCATCTGTACATTATATTTTGTACTTGCCACCCCAAGTCAAGTAGCTTCAGCATTTTCCATTCTTTACCTTCTTATACTTTTCCCACCCCCTTTGAGTTTTTTTTGTTTTGTTTTCTAATCTTCATTTGAGGATTGATTTTTAGAGAGAGTGGAAGGGAGGGTGAGAGACACACAGAAAGAAACATTGATGTGAGAGAGACACATCAATTGTTTGCCTCTAACATGTGTCCAGACTGTGGCCAGGATGGAGCCTGCAGCCTAAGTACATGCCCTTGTCTGGAATTGAAACTGCAACACTTCAGTCCATGGGCTGATGCTCTAACTGCTGAGCCAAACCGGGCAAGTTTTTTTTTTTTCTTCTTAAATCCCTTCACTTTTCACCCAGGCTTCTAACACCCTTCCCCTCTGAGAGCTGTCAATCTGTTCTCTTTAGCAACACTAGATTACTTTAAAATTATGTAAACTGTCTAAAACCTATGAATTGGGACTCATGATGAATAAGGAATAAAATAATTTAGTGGGATTATTATTTACCTTAGATATATTAATAGAAATATGTATAATGAGGACTTTTTGGGATAGAAAAGAAAGAGCCAAGTAGAAATTCAAACTAACTGGGATGGGGTGAAGGCAATGAAGAAGGCATTGTGCAAGTCAGCAAACCTGAAATGGGAGCAAATGGATAAAGTATTAAAAAGAGAAATATATGTTAAATAGAAAATAAGATGTAGGAATAAAACATTATGCCCATTGTTATAGTAATGTAAATAGGCTGAGTTTCATTATCAAAAGGCAGTCATTGCCAGATTTTGTTTAAAAATATCCATCTGTAAGTTAACTGTGAAAATATACATTAAAACAAAGGAACAAAGATAGTAAAGATGAGATGAGAAAAGATACATTGTAGAGATTCAAAGCCTAAGGAAGAGATATATTAGTATCAAATAAAGCAAAATTCAGGGCCCAAAACTGTTTGAGGGGATTAGGCTAACAAAACAGTTTGGATCTTAGGAGTAAAGATTCTGGAATGAAGGGAAGAGTGAAATAATATAGTAATAGTGTGTGCTGCCTTTCCTTCAAGGTATTTACTACTTTGTTACAGGAACAAACTGAGAGGATGGTAGCTCAAGATTTAGTAGCAACTTACAATGTTGAAGAGACAAAATTGTATTGTAGTTCAGAGCTCGTCAAAATGGAGAACGTTGAGGTTTCCATTTGAGGTTATGAAGAGAATATACCCTGGGTATAAGGGTAAACTACAAACAGACCAGTGTTTATAAAACCCAGCCTAAAAGAAACTCAGTCCCTGACTGAATTGAGGGTACTCAATCTAACCACCTGCTAAAGCTAAAGGACTACTCTTTCAAGAAAGAAAATATCAACAGAGTATCCACATTTTTTTTTTTTTTTTACAAAGTGTTCAATACTCAATTAAAAAAAATTACCAGGCATGCTAACTGACAGAACCAAGAGGAAAATGACCCATGAGAATAGTAATCCTCAGGTTAATCAGATATCCAAATAACAGTGATTAATATTTAAGAAAATAGATGAAAACATGAAGAATTATTCCAGAGAACTGGAATAAAAAGCTAATGTGCAAATAGTCTGAATGCTGGAACTGTCTATTTGTATATTAGCCTTTTATTATATAGGAACGATCGGTTGCTATGATGAACACTGACCACCAGAGGGCAGACACTTAATGCAGAAGCTGCCCCCGGTGGTCAGTGTACTCCCATAGAGAGAACACCACTCAGTCAGAAGCCCCAAGACCGGCTCATGGTTAGTGAGCACAACAAGCACAGCAGCAATGGCAGGAGCCTTTCCCGCCTCTGTGGCAGCACTAAGGATGTCCGACTGATGGCCTAAGCCTCAAGGGCTCCCAGACTGCGAGAGGGCACACTCCCTTTCCCCCTAGTGCACGACTGTCTTGCACCAGACCTCTAGTCTATAAAAATAACTGGGAATTCTGAAACTAAGTGCAACTTCCTCCTTGATGGTCTGTCTCAGTGGTCCTCAGCTGTACCTTAGAACTCCCAGGTTCTACAATGGACCCATTATGATCCCCAGGGGTTCTTATGCACAGCTGGGATTGAGAACCACTCCTAACATAATGAATCCAAAATTGCACAGGCCCAGAAAGCACAAAAAGTTTCTGGGAGCCAGAACTAGTTTCTCAGTAAGGAGATACATTCATCAGTAAGAGCAGGGCTTGGTGTTGGAAGTTTAGCCCCACTGCTCCTTGCAAGCCACAAAACCACTCTCTACTTAGCTTCCTTAATCTATCAAAAATGTACAGCAAGATCTTTTGTTTTGTCTCCTTCAGACCATAATGTGAAGTTTAAAATGGAAAAGAGAAAAGACTTTTCAAATTTTAAAAATCATACCAATGTAATTTGTGAATATTCTCATCATAATCAAACAAAAACTTTGCCCTGTTAAGGTGGGCCTTGCCTAAGTCATTTCATTTTTTTGCACCTCAATTTTCTCACCTAGACAATGGAGCTCCTACTCTGCAAATTACATCTTAAGTAGAAAGGCAAACAATAGAAACCAAAACACAAGATATTATATGGTTTGCTTATTATACATTTGCATTTTTTATTACAAAGCTAGGACTCATGCTAGTCCCTGATGTCAAGCCTGCCACCATATCCCATGTCTCTCATGTTAGTAGAAACTGACCCCCAGGTGGCCATAGCATGTACGGCATTTCTGCCTGCAAAGCTTCATGACTTCAAAACAAATCCCGGGAAATTTTTGGTTATTGACTAAACCTGTTGAGGTGACATGTGCAATTGGCTTAGCTGCCTGGGAGCTGCCACTTTAGGTTCCATTACCTGAGCTTTCAAGATTGTTAGGTGTGTGACAGATCAATGCTGGTTATAGGTGAACGTGTGTAATCAAACTCAGTGGAGCAGGTTGAATCCTCTGGAATCATAAAAGGAGGAAGGTGTTGCAAAGACGCTGGGCAGGCTAAAATGCCTGCCCTGTGAGCAAGTTCTGCCACCTTCTTTTGTTCTCACCTTCTCCCTCTGAGTTCAGTACCAGCCACCGTTCCTAGCCCCCCGAAGTTGTGAATTCTCCAGTATGGAGCTCTGTATTCTTATAGTGACCACAAGTCTGGTGATTATAAATGTTGAAGTCTCTGGGAAACTCAAGAGTTACAGTAGTGATTTTGAAAGCATGAGATGTTTTGGAAGGTGGCTAGTCCTGATTTGGACTCTATTGGTGTATACATTCTTACCTGTGCAAAGCAATACAAAGTTATGCTGTCAACCAGTGTGGTGAATGTTTTTTTTTTTTCTTTCCCTTAGCAAATCTGATCATTGCTATGTTGCAGCATACCTTGCAACAAACAAAATAATAGATTCATGATGTTCTGTCATGATGAACTGTCATTTCAAATGAGACTGAAACATTATTCCCACTTACCTACTGATATAGTCCAAACAGCAATTATTTTCAGAAATGCCTTAGTTCTGGAATTGAAGCGGCTATGATGGATGGGGTTCTGGATGGCGACGTAGCGGTCCAGCGAGATGGCACAGAGGTGCATGATGGAGGCCGTGGAGAAGAGCACATCCAGGTAAATCCAGATTGCACAGAGCTTGCTAGGCAGAGGCCACTGGTAACCTAGGATGCAGAAGCTTAGTGTCAGTAAGCGGCCTTATGCTGCCTCTGGCATGCGGATTCTCTCCCACTGCAACAGTCTCCGTCCTGGGGAAAGGCACAAGAGGCAGCAAAGGGCAACATGAGAGATTTTCAGTATTTCAAAAAAGCCTAATAAGAACTGTGGTCCACTATAATATGATTTCTCTTTAGCATTTCTTTCACTCTGTTCTGCCTAACAAAATATATATTTTTGCTTTGTTTTGCTTTTAAATTACTTAGGTCATAAGTTATGACATATTTTGGGCTCCTGTATGAAGCACCTCACAGTATACTGTCCTTACTTACTCACACGTCTTTCACACGTTTTCTGTTTTCTGTGGTTAGGCCCATCCCTTTGTCATTATTATAATTGCTCAGTCTTACCCCGTGATGGCATTTAGAAGTCTCTCCATAAATGCTATTGGCGTGAAGGAATAAATGACTAAAAATCCAAACTGAGAATATGTCTTTACTTTTAAAAATGAAACATAATTACCTAATAATGCTTTAGGGGTTAAACTCAAATTTGGGGCTTATGGGGGTGAGGATGAAGACAATGGTGAAGGAGATCATGGCTTTCTGTCCTGAGAATTGTTTTAGGGGTGCTGATACTGCTGGTCCAGGGACCCCACTTTGCCAACCAATGGTTAGGGCGGTGGTTCTTATTCCTGGCCATACATTAGAATTAGTGGAGAACTTTAGAGAAGTCCTGATGTCTAGGAGGGTGGGTCCCAAACACTTCTAAAGCTCTCCAGATGATTCCACTGGGAGGCCCCCGAAGGAGGTCGCCGGCTGTATTAGAGAGATAGGATATACTTATGGACATAAGCAAAGTGTCTACATTAAAAAAAATTTTTTGAGGGGGACCTAATGGTTGTATAAACCTAATTAATTTTGATAACAGTATAAGCAATGGTGTTAGGTCTGTGTGTATGTGAGAAGGAAAATTATGAAGCCCACATATAAAGTCCAATATTCCAGACCCACAAAGCTGAACAAACTCTTCATTTTCAAACATATTTTCTCAACCAAAGTGCCACCACAGGTATTCAGAAAAGTAACGTTTGCAGGACACAAGCCTAACTTACTGCCTTTCACGCGGATTATTTGCAAAGAGTTTCAACAAAACTAGAGCCTTTTCCTTAGCAGTGCCTGGGGGGAAGGCGTGCTCAGCCTGGTCGGAACTGCTGTTGGCGCTTAAAGAAGTTTTCTCTGCTAGGAGGCAGCCACAAGCCTCCGGCCAGGTTTCCGCAGCCGGGATAAGGAGGGGGCATTTCCTCCCCCAGCAGAGTTCAAGGGGACAGTGCAGGGAGGAGCTCAACTCCGCCGGGAAATGGCTACACGCAGAACAGCTGCCGCTAGGGGGCGCACTTGCAACCCGGAGCCTGAGACGCCCAGCAGGTTGCAGCTTCCTAAGGTGGCTGGCTGGTGCCTTTTCTCCCCTCATCAATCTCCACCCCTCCTTGGGGTCATTCCCACCCTGCCGCTGCAACGGTTTTAGTTCCAGGACTGGTCGGCCCTGTGGATAGTCACTGGAGTTTGCCTTTGAGCAGGAGAGGGTTTTAAGAGGCGAGGACCTCTCCAGTGTATCTGAGAAATGACAGGCGAATTTAATGAAATGATCTGGTGGTGACATCCGTGGTCTAGTAGGCTGTTTTGTAATGAGCATTACCCATTATGTGCAAACCAGAGCTTGCTCTCCTTTGCTCACCTCCCTCCTTCCCACTCCTCAGGACTGGAATGATAGATTTTAGCCCTAAGACTTGGCCAGAAAATCCTCTCCTAAAGACAGCACTCAACTTGTTTCTAGCTCTGGATGACTGCTGATGTGCCTGTGTCAACAGTCTTAACTCTCTTTCTTTCTTCAAAATCTGGCTGTATTACTTATAATTTGGAAAGAACACCACATTCTACTCCCAGCTAAAGCCACCCCAGTGTTTGCTGACTTGCTGAGAGGTTTGACTCTTTTTAAGTCAGTTGAGAAGAAAGCAAGATTAACCTCTTTCCATTTGTTTTCCACCCTCCTCCACACCAGAATGGAGGAGTTTATGCATATGCATTTTTAAAGGCACCCTTCCAAATTAGCTTCCCTGGGCAGGGAACAATGAAAATCGGAGTAATTCATTTATTCTTATGGAGACTCTGCATATTCTAACATTAAATCCCACTGCACCACTGCAAATGTTCTCAGGTAATTGGGAAGGTATTACCACTCCATTAGAAGCGCTGAAAACTATGACAAAGATAGAACTGTTCTCTCTTAAAGGCTGGAATATTTGGGAATGTAAAGGAGTGAAAATCAAATGGATTCAGAATGGCAGATAAGTTATTGCTTTATGACTGCATTGGGGCATTTATAATAATTTCAAAGCACAAAACTCTTTAAGAATCACAGATAGTAGATTTTTAAAAATAGGAAAACCCCATTTAAGAGTAAGTTTAAGTAACTAGTGTAACAGAGGGCCCTGGTTTACTAACAAAGCCTCCTGTTTATTTTGTCCCTTGAGACCCGGCTAATCTGCTAATGACATGCACATGCTCTTTATTACTAGTGTGAGTACAAGTGGGAAACCAACACCACTCACCATAGAGGATGGTTAGCATGGACACGGGCATGACAAGGAAACCCAGCAGCATATCAGCTATGGCAAGTGACATCAGGAAGTAGTTGGTGGCATTCTGCAGCTTTTTCTCTAGGGACACTGCCATGATGACGAGTATGTTTCCAGCAATAGTTAGAATAATCACTATAGCTGTCAACAAAGCAGACCAGTTCTTTTCCTGGAGATGAAGTAAAGAGAAGCATGGTGGCGAGAGACAATCCTCACAGGAAAGGTTGGTTCGATTTTCCGAGTGCACTGTCCAATTAAATGCATCTGAAGTGTTAGCTTCTCCAGAGTTAATGTTATTATTGTAGAGTCTTGTGCCTTCATTTCGGTGCATTAAGGAGTTTGTACTTGAGCTCAAAGAAGTGTTTCCTTTACAAAGCATATCCATTTCTAAGCTGGAACTTGCAGTAGATGAAGTGTAGAAATATTAACAAGTTATAGGCTCTGCTCACCATCCATTTTTGTGTCCTCACACTCTGTCACTGAAGCTGGTGTACATGCTGGGCTCCTTGGCTGGCTTTTCCCCTGTCATGATTGCAGTAGTAGTTAAAGAACTGCAGTGGCTCTTTCTGTATATTCCATTCATTCATAATATTTGTAGAGTCCTCTGCTTGGTTTCATTTTTTTCCTCCAAAGCAAGGTCAAAAAGGCAGAATGAACTTCAAACATGGAGGTTGCAGAGTTTTGAGCATTCGGGGAGAAAAAATGTGATCCTGGCCAAAAAAGAAAAGTTTTGTAACTACCAGGAATCTCTCTGATCTCTCTCTCATTCTGTTGGTTATGCTGATCACACTACGTTAGCCACAGCAGTGTTAAAATAGCATGCAAGCCAAAACAGCAGGTTGCATGCCTTCTACATTCAGAAAACATCCAGTGTTAATCCCATAATAATTGAATGTACTTTGGATTATAGTTTTCAGTCAGTCTTAGGCTGAATTGCCAAAGCTGCTGTCAGAAATTTCAGCGTATATTATGTTGCTTAGTTAATAAAAGAAAAAAAAAAGTCTTAAGCAAAGATTAACAACTTTCCACATTAGAAATTCTCATTGTAAGATGATTACATTTTAGCTAAGCATAATTTCAAGCCCAAAAGAAAATTACACAGCAATAACATATAGAATGAGAATATGAGCACTTACATTTGTCTTCAGAGTCCACACATTAGACACACCGCTGTTCTGCATCTCTCATCATCATTCACTGGTAGAGAGTCCCTTGAGCTTCCACCAGTACAATATGACAGTAATTTGATTTCTGTTTTGCCGATTTAAAAACCTGCATGTAAGGGTCGAGCCAGTTCCAGCACTGCGAGGTTCCTGTTGGCTTCCTCTGTCCTCGCTTGGCAGGGTTACTCTCTCCCCAGGCAGCTTGCCTCAGCGAGGCACACATTTAGAAATCATTCACAAGCCCCTCTCGAAGTCACACAAAAGAAATCACACAGCAAAGTAGGAAGAGCTGCCTGCACTGAGGGACACGTGGTTTCCACGGGAATGAACTGCTAGCTCTCAGGCTGTCTCCTCCATGTCGTCAGAACTCCCTCTGCCTGTGTGTCACAAACTGCAAGGTAGCGGCAGCACCCAGGAGGGCGGACCAAACAGGCTGTTTTTCTCCTTTTGCTATATGTTAACATTGGCAAGTTTTCCTTTGTTTTAAAAAGAGAGAAACTGAAGAAATGGCCTTTGTACAGATTGCTAAGGCAGGTAAGCTGCACTGGGATAATCATTAGGGTGTCAGGGTGAGGAGAGAACACAAATAAGACTAGAGAATGGTGTATTCTGGGAAAGTGTTCCCTGAAAGCCAGGCACTTTCATTCAAACCTTCAGTGCCCGTGCCTGGCGTGAATTACTCACATTGGTGACTTGAGCTCAGAGTAGTCAAGCAAATCTTGGCAGATAACTCGGAAATGGTTAGTACTATTTTAATTTATTATTAAATACATACACCATTTAACTAGTTTAATTTTTCTCCTTGAAATATACCACCTAGAAATAATTCAAAGCCTGAAAGAGAATAATTTGCTTGTTCAGAAATAATACTAAAGATAGCCCTTTTAATTGTAAGAAAGGCCTTTCTCTGTTTTTTAAAGAAGGGAGATATATGTATGCATGGATGAGTATTCACACACAGGCACATACAGACACATACACACACAGGAGCATATTAAAAACTGTGGAAAAACATTGTTTATATTTATCTGTCTCACTCCCCTGCCTTCCACAGAACACTCATTGCAGGAAACCTTTGTTTGTTTAATGAATATAAAATTTAATTCAATTAAAAAATGTAAAGATTGTAAGTATTTAGTTTGAATTTTGAAAAATATACACCTGTAAAACCATTTCCCCAATCATTCCCTCATGCCCCCTTTTGATCTTCACTTAAATGGAAACATTTAGTGTAAGCTACTCTTGTGTCTGGCTACTTTTGTTCAGCAGCATTAATTATGCTGAGATTCATTCTGTCTCTGTGAGTAACTGGTTTTTTAATGAATTGTAGTCTGAGAAATTATTAAGTGGCCTGGATTTTTGGGAAATCAATCATTTATTTATTTATTTATCTTAGTGTTAAAAAAAAAAAAAAGACTGGATCCTTGTTTTGTCTGTCCTTTTTTGGCTTCCTTTCTTCTTCTTCTTCTTCTTCTTCTTCTTCTTCTTCTTCTTCTTCTTCTTCTTTTGTAACATATTTTTATTGTTTCAGAGAGGGAGAGGAATAGAAAGAAACATCAATGATTAGAATCAATGATCAGCTGCCTCCTGTACGCCCCCTACTGGAGATCGAGCGTACAATCCAGGCATGTAACCTGCCGAAACTCAAACTGACCTGGTTCATAGGTTGATGCTCAACCACTGAGCCACATCAGTTGGGCAACTTTTCTTTTCTTTTTTTTTTAATTATTAAATTTATTATTAAATTTAATTATTAAATTTATTACCATCATTAATAATTCAGATTTCAGATGTGGATTTCTATGTTACAAGATCTGTGTATTGTACTGTGTGCCCATCACCCAAAGTCAAATCTTAATTTTTTAAGACAGTCCAAACGTTAAAATTCACTTAATTGATTGGCTTTGCTCTGAATTGGCAGCATTAAATTATTTTATTTAATATTCTTTCTTAAAAATATCTCCCTGGGCTTTCTGCTACTCACATCTTACTGATGGTTTGAGAATGAGAACAGATTTTCACAGAAAATTTTCTGAATGATATGTAATCCATCACTTTCTTTGGATGTTCCAATTCTTAGGTCTGGAACAACCTGCTGACCGTGGCAAACAATGTCTTGAATTGTGTCTGTTATGCCATTGACTGTGTCAAAAGAAACAACTACTTGAAATTAGCTAATGATTCTTATCTGCCTTTTAAACTTCCTCACACTGGTGTTTTATTTGACAACATAAACTGAAGAACAAAAACAGATCCAGAGACAGAGAAGCATTGATCAGACCATCAAACCTCAGAGGGAAGGTAGGGAGGGTGGGGGTAAGGGGAGAGATCAAACAAAGGACTTGTATGAATGCATATAAACCCAACCAATGGACACAGACACCATGGGGTTGAGGGCATTAGTGGGGGGGATAGTGAAGGTAATGGGGGGAATAAGGACACATATGTAACACCTTAATCAATAAAAAATTTAAAGATAAGCATTGAATGCTGTGTCAAGAAATCTTATTTATTTATTTATTAAAATTTATCTTTATTGAAATTACAACAGATATTTCCCTTCTCCCCTTACCCCTTCTCCCCATTCCCATATCTCTCAGGCTTTCACCACACTATTGTCTGTGTCCATGGATTATGTATACTAGTATATGGGTATAAATTCTTTGATTAATCTCTTTTAATTGCTAACTATGAAGATAGAAAAGGTTCCTGCCTTAATTAATTTACTTAAAAATGGTGGTAATAAACATGGGTATTAGGGAAGAGGTATAAACTTAGTGGTCAATGGCATGTTAATGGTATGTAGAGATAGAAAAGAGAAGAGCTCTGAGGCATGAGCCCAGGGTTACTCCAATATTTTGAGCTCGGGAAGGTGTGGAGAAATCAGTCATGCAGATTAAGAAGGAGCACCCAGCAGGTACAGAGGGATGCAACAGTGGTATTCCAGAAGAAAGACTTCAAAAGGGGGTGGTGGCGGGGAGAGTTTGCTCAACTAGGTCAAATGCTCCTGATTGAAGAAAAAGCCCAACTAAGTGAGAACAAACAAGCAAGAAAACAAAAAAATGGGAAGAGAGAAAGAAATGATAATGAGTATAGGCAGTATAGACTACTCTGAGGATTTTCTTGGGGATAACACAGCAGAAAAATGAAGTAGTAATTGAAAGATGATAAGAGGTCAACAGCTGTTTTTTTTTGTGTGTGTGTGTGTGTGTGTTTTTAAATAAGTTAAACTGAAATATGCTTTTGTGATAATGGGAATGATCCATTAGAAAGAGGAAAATTGGCAATATAATAAAAGCAAGAATAAAAATAAGGAAATTGGTTAATATATATTAAATTGCTCAAATAAGAGGTGGTGAGAGATCAGACAAAGGCTATGATAGTGGAAATGGAGAGAAGTTCATAGATGTATTTTAGAAATAAAAGTACCAAGACTTGCTGGTTTATTGGGAGTGGGGTAATAGGAGTGGAAAGTTGATTGGTGAGGGAATAAAGAAAGGAATCTAAGATCAAGAATCACTTTTAGGTTTTTGGATTGAACAATTGGGCAAATCATAATGTAATTCATAGAAATGGAGAAAGACTGAACAGTTGGGTTTTAGGGAGCAAAATCAATACTCTGTCATGGGTAGTCTAATTTTATTATTTTAGTTAGAATTAAGTTTAGCTGCATGTATCAAAAATTCCAGGATAATAGAGTATTAAACAACAGAGAACATTTTTCCTTTCTAAATGAAGTCTGCAGGTCCAGAGCTGATATGAGACTTACATGATCATCAGAAACGTAGGCTCTTTCTATTTAGTTACTCTGCTATCCTTATTGTGAAACTTTGTGGTGTTAGATGGATTCTTGACCTCAAGCTATCTTGTTCATATCCCAGCCAGCATAAAGGAGAAAGATGATGTTTCCCCCAGTTCCCTCCAGTGTCACACATGACAGACAGTTTTGCATATTCATGTGCACCAAAGTTGGATACATGGTCACTCAAGCTGTAAGGGAAGGGGAAGAAACTTTATTCCAGCTGCCTGTGCATTCAGCTGTAGATCAAGGATTCTGTTACTAAGTAAGAAAGGGAGAATGGAATTGGGAGGCAATTAGGAGACTCTCACATAGACATCCAAGAGAAACTGTATAAAGACAGTTGAATCAGAAGCTACAGAATCAGTTATAGCAAAGGGTATACATTTTGGAGTCATCAACCTTCATAGATAGTATTTAAAATTGTGTGCTTTTTAAAAATAGTTTTGTTCCTGTCATAATAAGTTACTATAAACTTAGTGGCTTAAAACAACAAATATTTATTATCCTACAGATTTGTTTCTTATAAATCTGAAATGGGCCAAGATCAACATGTTGGCAAGGCTATGTTCCTGTTGGAGAAGCTTAGACCTAATTTTCTTTCTTTTTCTTTTTTTAAATATATATTTTATTGAGTTTTTACAGAGAGGAAGAGAGAGGGATAATTTTCTTTCTGTTTCTAGAGGCCAATTATATTCCTTGGCCTGTGGCTCCTTCCTTCATCTTCAAAGCCAGAAACTACAAGTTGAGTTCTTCACATGCTGTCATTTCTCTGTGGGAAAGATTTTCAACTTTTAAGAACTTGTGTGATTATATTGGGCCCACCTAGAAAATCCAGGCAAATATCCATCTCAGGTCCTTAATCATAATCACCTCTGTAACATCATGCTTATCATTTAAGGTAACATATTTACAGGTTTGGAGGATTAAGACATGGGCATCTTGGGGGTCATTATTCTACTAATTCATAGTACTTTAAAAAGCAAAGGGTATAATAGAGGAGAGCAGAGGACCTGGGCCTAGCATGCCAACATTTATATTTTACTAAATTTAAAAGATTTGAAATAGGTGAGACACTCCTAAAAAAAATTTTTTTTTTAGAAGTGGTCAGACAACTTTTATTTGAGAGTCTGATTTCATAAAATCCAACAGAGATAAGTAATTCAAGAAAGAAGCTAGCTGAGAATTTCACTAATTTTGAAATGTCTATTAAAATGAAGGTACAGAAGAGTCTGTTGGATTTGGTAACTTGGGTTTTTGGTGACCTTGATTACAGCAGTTTCACTGAAAGTGTTAACATGTATAAAAGCAACATGAGTGTTAGGGGAAGAGTTCTGATGATGTGAGGTAGAACAGGAATTATGAGAGGCCTGGTGCATGAAATTTGTGTGCAGGGTGGAGGAGGAGGTGTTCCTCAGCCCAGCCTGCACTCTCTCCAATCTGGGACCCCTTAAGGGATGTCCGACATTCTGTTTAGGCCCGATCCTGGGATCTACACAGGCAGTTGGACATCCCTCTCACAATCCAGTACTGCGGATTCTCAACTGCTCACCTGCCTCTGCCTGATTGCCCCTAACCACTCCTCTGCCAGCCTGATCAAGGCCTAACTGCTCCCAGCAGGGCCAATTGCCCCTAACTGCCCTTCACTGCCATCCTGGTCACCCCTAACTGCCCTCCCCTGCTGATTAGACTGGACATCCTTCCAGACAAAGCCGGGGCTGCAAGGGCCAAGCCAAGCTGCCACAGCTGCAAGGACTGAGCTCCTTGCACAAATTTTGTGCATCAGGCCTCTAGTAATATTATAATAAGTATGTATGGTACCAGTGGTTACTGGAAATATTGGGGGTGGGGAATACTTTATAAAATATATGATAAGCTAACACTATGCTGAACACCAATATTAATACAAAATAATATTGAATGTAAATTGTTATTAAAAAAATAAAAAAGGAAACAAAAAATAAATAATATTGTCAAAAATATAAATTGTTCGCTCGCTTTAGGCCTAGCATTCAGAATTATTCAAGATTATTCAGGATTATTATTAGCAAAATGACAAATCCAAGTCAAAGAAGCATCAAAGGAAATTCTCATGTTATTGACAAGTCCAGGAATGGATCTGGTATTTCAGGTATGGATGGATCTAGTGGCTAAAAAGATGCAGACTATAATTCTGTCTTTGGAATCTTTCTTTTTGGTTGCCTGATTCTCTTCTTCAGATAGTTTTCCTCTTGTAGCTATGAAAGATGGCTGTTGGTATTTTAATTTTCCATAACGGCAGTCTTTAAAACAGGATTTAATTTTATGATAGTCCTTTATCACATGTAGGAAAGACCCTGATTGGACCTATATGGGCCACATGCCCATCTCTGAACCAGTCACAGTGGATAGGGAAATGTACTCAAATTGGCCAGTCAGTCTGGATCCTGCCACCAGCCCATCCCTGTGAGGAAAGGTCAGGACAATGTGGTTGACTGCTTCATTGGGACTGTGTAAAATGGACCCCTTTCCCAAATAAAGATTTTGGCCCAGACTAATAAAATTATATATATCTACTCTATTAGTGTAGTTCTTGGCTTATATATTTTGATGTGTCAGATTGGCTCTGACACCTGAGTCATACTTAGGTGCTTCAAGAGACATGGCATTTATTTCAGAGTCTACTTGGTACATTCTTACTCTGGAAATAGATAGCACTACAGTAAATCAGTGACCTAAAAGTATGTGTTTCCTGAAATATCTAATTTACTACCATCCATAACCTCAGTTTGGGAGAAATGGATATGTTATTACTTAGATTCTCATTATAAAGAAAGATGGAAATTGCTTTATTATAAGAAAAACACAGAACTATTTTGGGAAAAATATTTTTGCTAGTCCCACAAAATGACCTTTATAAAATTTTGCAAAGATATTTGGGCAGGATCCCAAATTTTGTTCAAGTACCAACTGTGAGCCCACCCACCCTGTTAGGTGTCTGTGGCATGTACTGAAGGAATAATCCAGGTAAATTTACTTCTTATTCCTAACTAGTGCACGCAGTGAGCCAGTCTGGACTATGTGGGTTGTGAGGGTTCTCTTTGTCTGATTAAAGCCATGCCTAGCAGCCTATTGGACCTTTCATTTGCACCCCATTCTGGTTCCCACTAAACACTGTGAAGATAGTGAGAGCTGAGGAGACGATAGTTGAGGTACTTTCCAAGAGAGAGAAAACATTTGGGCCAATTTTACCAAGCTAGCATTATAAGAAAAGCAGCATATGAGTGGAAATACATACATCTGAAAAGCAAAAAATGACACCTTACTGCTCAGGGATATACTCTAACCTTTTTAATTCTTTCAAAGATGGCTGTAGTAATGTGGCAATGTGGCCTCATTGTGTCCTTATGAAGGAGAAAGGAGATCTTGACTTTTGCCAGATTAGAAAGGGTAAACCATAAACTTGATTTCTCTGTATTCCATTGGGTTAAATAGACATAGCTCATTCAATCTGAATATGAAGTGCTGACTTCCTTAAGAATAGAACAGTATAACAGAAAAGTTAAGTTTCCTTCATCATGAGGCCACTTTTAAAATCCAAATTATTGTTCCTTCTGTCCATCCAATATTGATGCTCCAGGCAGTTAAACCTTCAGGGCCTGTTTAAAATATCTCAGATGGGGTCCCAGAAACTACCAAAAAGAATAAGAACATTACTTCAATTTAGTTTCTCCTGAAGCCACTCTGTACATTGAGATAAAATTACTTTCTGCTTTAATTTCCATCTGAAATTATGCTCAACCAATTCTCCAAGATAAGGTGACATATTCTATACCACTATACCCAATAAAACTTCCACAATTTTGGAATAAAAAAGATAGTAACATTTTATTTGTAAAAATTATTTGAGCTAGTATATTCCTCAAATCCTGCAGTCAAATATATTTCGTATGAAGCACATTTTTATCTCCACATTTCAAATTTATGAAGGAGTTATTGTCTTAGACTAAAGAGATCAGTCCTATTTTTAACCTTATGTGGAGAGAGAATTGAAGCCAATTAGTCTAATACTGCTTTTGCTTCTTGTTGCCTCACAGTGTCTGTGTTGAGGCCTCTTCCTGCTCTTCTCAAGAAAAGTTTCTCCTTGGTCATGGAAGTACCCTTGTCCCTTGGTGTCCCACAGTAGTTGGTACAGTTATTCATTCAAACTTCATTCATACTCATGTGGTGATCATTGCCCTTAATGTCCTTCCTCACTGTATTAGGTGACTTGGTTCTAGGGATCTTCCTGCCAAAACCACAAACAGTTAGGCTCCAGGATGTGTGAGTTCTCAGAATAGAGCGGTCAAAGGAAAGATTGGATAATGATATTCAGGAATTTTTAGAGGAGATACATTAATGGAATGAATTAGTTTTTATTTCTTTTTAAGTCTCTTCCAATTTTAATATTACTTGATTCTGTGAATCTAAAATAAAATAAAATTTGATGCTATGTTTTAAATTGAGTTTTCTTCTATTTTTTTAGCTATAAAATAAGAGCATATTGTAAAAAATAAGCCACTTAGAAACAATCTCTCTCCAAATCATACTCCCTTATTTTATATCCTCCTAGATATTGTCTTTGCATATTCAAGTACGTTATCATACATATTTGTATGCATACATGTGATATATAGATGATATTTCACATATAATATATATTTAAAAACACTACTTTAAAATTATAGCTGTATATAAAATTTAAAAATATATGCAATAGACTTCTAATACATATCTATAATTTATTTAACCCATCATATATATATATATATATATATATATATATATATATATATATGGAGATTTTTTAAATTTTTTTCTTTATTGATTAAGGTATTATATATGTATCCTTATCCCCACATTGCCTCCCCACCGCCCCCATCATGACTTCACCCCTAGGTGTCTGTGTCCATTGGTTAGACTTATATGCATGCATATAAGTCCTCTGCTTGATCTCTCCCTCTTACCCCCATCTTCCCCTACCTTGACTCTGCAGTTTGATGGTCTGATAAATGCTTCTCTATCTCTAGATCTGTTTTTGTTCATTAATTTATGCTGTTCATTATCCTATCTAATAAAAAAGTAATATGCAAATTGACCATCACTCCAACACACAAATGGCTGCCCCCATGTAGTCAAAGATGGCTGCCCCCATGTGGACACAAGATGGCTGGCAGGGGATGGCAATTGTGGGTGATCAGGCCTATAGGGGATGGCAGTTAGGGGTGACCGGGCTGGCAGAGGAGTAGTTGGGAGCAAGCAGGCCTGCAGAGGCAGGAAGTAGGGGGGGATCAGGCCAGCAGGGGAGGGCAGTTAGAGGTAACCAGTCCAGCAGGGGAGGGCACTTAGGGGCAAACAGGCCTGCAGGAGAGGGTAGTTGGGGACAACCAGGCCTGCAGGGAAGGGCAAAAGGTGGGGGGGGGGGGGAGGCGAACCAGGACTGCAGGGGAGGGAGTTGGTGGCGACCAGGTCTTCAGGGGAGGGCAGTTAAGGGCAACCAGCCTGGCAGCTGAGGGCAGTTAGGGGAGAACAGTTAGGGGCAAAAAGGCTGGCAATGGAGTGGTTAGGGGGTGAGCAGGCTGGCAGACAGAAACAGTTAGGGCCAATCAGGAAGGCAGGCAGGCGAGTAGTTGGGAGTCAGCAGTCCTGGATTGGAGAGGATGAAGGCTGGGCTGAGGGACACACACATAGGTGCACAAATTTCATCTACCCAGCCTCTAGTATTCTATAAATGAGTGAGATCATGTGATATTTATCTTTCTTTGACTGGCTATTTTGATTAGCATAATCCTCTCCAGTTCCATCCATGCTGTTGCAAATGGTAAGAATTCCTTTTTTTTTTTTACTGCAGCATAGTGTTTCATTGTGTATTATATGTACTACAGTTTTTTAACCCACTCATCTGCTGATGGGCACTTGGGCTGTTTCCAAATCTTAGCTATGGTAAATTGTGCAGCTATGAACATGGGGGAACATATATCCTTTCTGATTTGTGTTTCTAGTTTCTTGGGATATATTCCTAGAAGTGGGATTACTGGGTCAAATAGGAGTTCCATTTTTAGTGCTTTGAGGAAAGTCCATACTGTTCTTCACAGTGGCTGCACCAGTGTGCATTCTCACTAGCAGAGCACGAGGGTTCCTTTTTCTCCGCCTCCTCGCCAGCACTTGTCATTTGTTGATTTGTTGATGATTGCCATTCTGACAGGTGTGATATGTTACCTCATTATCATTTTGACTTGTGTCTCTCAGATGATTAGTGACTTTGATTATGTTTTCATGTCTCTTGGCTTTCTGAATGTCCTCTTTAGAAGTGTCTATTTAGGTCTTTTTCCCATTTTTTTCTTATTGGATTGTTTATCTTTATTTTGTTAAGTTGTATGAGTTCCCTGTAAATGTTGGAGATTAAACCCTTTTTGGAGATAACATAGGCAAATATGTTCTTCTATGCAGTGGGCTCTCTCTCTCTCTCTCTCTCTTTTAAAAATATATTTTATTGATTTTTCACAGAGAGGAAGAGAGAGAAAGATAGAAAGTTAGAAACATCGATGAGAGAGAATCATCGATTAGCTGCCTCTTGCACACCCCCTACTGGGGATGTGCCCGCAACCAAGGTACATGCCCTTGACCAGAATCGAACCCGGGACCTTTCAGTCCACAGGCCTACGTTCTATCCACTGAGCCAAACCGGTTTCAGCTGCAGTGGGTTCTCTTGTTTTGTTGATGGTTTCTTTTGTTGTGCAGAAGCTTTTTATTTTGATGTAGTCCCATTTGTTTATTTTCTCTTTAGTTTCCATTGCCGAGGAACTTTGTCAATAAAGATAAATGTCTGCTACTTTGTTGCCTATGGCTTCTAAGATTTTTATGGTTTCCCATCTTACATTTAAGTCCTTTATCTATTTTGAGTTTATTTTTGTGTATGGTGTAATTTGGTCATCTAGTTTCATGTTTTTGAATTATCTGTTCAGTTTTCCCAACACTTTTTATTGAATATACTGTCTTGTATTCATTGTATGATCTTGCCTCCTTTGACAAATATTAATTGAACATAATTATCAATTTCTGGAGTTTTCTATTCTGTTCTACTGGTCTATATGTCTGTTCTTGTGCCTGTACCAGGAAGTTTTGAGAACAGTGGCTTTGTAATATAGTTTGATATCTGGTATTGTGATCCCTCCAACATTGTTCTTTTTCAAGATTGCTGCAGCTATAAGGGTCTTTTTTTATTCCAGATGAATTTTTTGTAAAATTTGTTCTAGGTCTATTAAGTATGCCGATCGTATTTTAATGGGGATTGCATTAGATTTATAGATTGCTTTGGGTAGTTTGGACATTTTAATAATGTTGATTCTACCAATCCATGAACAAGGTATATTCTTCCATTTGTTCGTGTCTTTCTTTATCTTTTTTTTTTTTCTAGCATATTGAAATTTTCTGAGTACAGATCCTTTGTCTTCTTGGTTAAGTGTATTCCTAGGTATCTTAATTTTTTTTGTGTGTTTTTTAGTAGTATCTTTTCTCCTTCCAATATGGTCTGCATTTGTATGACTACTATCCCTCTTCTCCCACTCTTCCATGAACTAGTTCCTGCTATAACTCCTGATGTCCCTGGTAACCTTACTTGAGATTGCTTGAAATTTAGAATCACTGCTTCAAACTATTTTTTATATAGGATCTTGCTTCAGTTATGTCTTTTACATTCATGTCATATGTTTGGTCAAAATTTTACTCTTCTGGAAATTTTTGGGGAGGAAGAAATATTTTTGGTCTGCTAGTTTGTTTGTTTTTCTCTTTCTTTCTTTCCTTTTTTTTTTTTTTTTTCCCCTCAGAGCTTTTCTCCAAAGGTCTAGGGTTATTTACATCTAGTTCAGTTAAGTTCCTGATCATACACTGTGTGTGTGTTTGTGTGATTTTGATTTTTACTTCATCCCTAGCCAGCAAAACTGATACTGCTTGACGGCAATTAATGTAAACATTCTTCCCACAGTTAACCTGCCTCACTGACAGACAGCTTTCTGATATCTCATTTAGCCTTGACTTCTCTATGTCAATGAATTAGGAAAGTTCCTGTCATCAGTGTGCCTATTCCATTCTGTTTGTTACCAAAAAAAAAAAAAAAAAAAAAAAAAAAAAAAAAAAAAAGGGGAGGGGGCAGAGAGGATTGTTTTTGTCTTTCTTCTCATAGCTTTCTATCTCTTGGAAAAATAGGTACTGCTAGCTTCGTCTGAGATCTGTAGCCACATGCATCCTCTCTTGGCATTTTGGCACACCACTGTTTGACCTCTTCTGAATTTGGAAGCCCTTTTCAGATACAGTAGTTTTAGGTTGCCACAGGCTACTAGTTTTGTTGGATATGGAACCTGCTTTTGTTTTAACTCTTAAAGTTTCCTATTTTGTCTCTGAATGGACAAAGGGACAAAATTGTCCTAACTACATGTTTTAGAATTGGACATATTTTTGCCGCATTGGGATGAATCATGTTTGATCAATCACATAGATTGGATTTTCTTTCCCTGCCAATTCTACTTTGCATCAAGGATTTATCTTTCATTTAATTTAAAGTTTTGATAGTATGCTTTCTAAGCTTATGAAAACAGGTGAAATATATGTTGAAACATCAAGAAGAGTAAGTCTCCTGACTTTTCTATGTATAAGGAGACTTGAAGAAAAGCTCTGTCTCTTCTGAGGTATGAGTGCTCACACTTTAGGTAGGGCACTGATGTTTTCTCCTGGCTGGATTCAGCAAAAAGGTTGATGTATTATACTGAGTATGAAGGTGATGTTAGCGATACTCTCTAGAGCAAGAATCATCAACTTTTAATCCTTAATCTAAATACTGCTTGCTGCTTATTTTTATAATAAAGTTTTATTAGAATATAGCTATGCTCATTCACTTATTGCTTCTTTCATGATATATGACAGAGTTAAATAGTTGTGACAAAAGAAATTAGTCCTACATATTCTAAAGTATTTATCTGTCTCTTTACAGAAAAACAATCTGCTGACCCCACCTTTAGAAGAACTTATTCTCTATCACCTTACAATTCTCTTTTTCTATTGTTTTGTTATAGTAACTCTAAGAATAAACCAGAAACCTTCATTTCCCATCTCTGTTACCTATTGAGAGCATATGAATGTTTGGCACATAAACAAATCTTTAATATTATTTCTTGCCCATAGACCCTATCCCATTTTTGTAGGCCATCAATTCATTTTTTGGGAGATGCCAGAAAATTAAATATTTATAGACTTACAGGTAAATAGCAAAACTATAATATTTTTACTGCTATCTCTAGTCAGCTTTTTTGGTATTCAGAAGTCTGTCATATAATATATTGATCTTTAATGGTTGTATAATTGCACCCAAATTTTGTTAGTATGTATTTTGGGAAGGGTCATGATTCATGACTTTTAGAGCCACTAGCTATTGACCCTAATGGCCAAGGAACATAATGAAAGATTATAAAACATAAAACAACTTCATTGTTCCAACCATTCCTTTCTCTCCTTTTTTTTGCTTTATTTTCTAGGCATGTTTTTTCATTATTGTAATAAAAAATTACAGTGATTATATCCTGACTGTACATACTATTCTAAACACAAAACCAGTGTTTTGCCTAGAAACACAGTAATGGAATTGTGTCTAAAAAATATGCAGTAAGACTGATTACTGGATTTGAATTTATTGACAATGTACTTCCATTCCTTTTCCTTCAAATCTTTGAACTCTTGATTAAAGCAATTAAAGATTACTGTTGAATTGTCCCAATTGTTCTCCTCTTTCTGTGAATAATGCTGGTTAATTTTAAGTTTGCTTATTTGTCTTAGTTTTCAACCTTTACGCTCCTCTCTGTCTTCTCCAAATCCCATCTGTTTGGAGCCTAGATGAGAACTGGGGAGTGAGGCCAGAGGCTCTATACACAGTAGGTGTTCAGTCAATGTGCTATGACTCACAATATTCCATCTCTCATACATATAATGATCTGCCTTCTTAATGGAAACATTTTAGTGCTGACTATCATTCAGCTCAAAATCTTTTAATATAGACATGGTTGGTTATTTATTTATTTATTTATTTATTGCTGTAGTTGAATTTGGTTGCTAGGGTTTGATTATTACTTTTTCCTTCAATGACACTTATTTTAATGACACAACACTGAGTCCAGATCACAGTTTCTGGTTTTTAAAAACAGTGTATCACAACAGTGTTCTTTCAGACATCACATTATACTCTTTATGATATGGTTCTGGAGATGATGTCTACTCCTCTGGTAGCTCACCACCTACTATTTGCTTTTCACCCCAGAGAACATGCAAAATCAGAAATATCTAAAAATCCTCTGGAGTTATCTAATTCTGAGATGGCATAAACATTCCTTTGAAATATGCTTACCTGCATTGATACTGAATTTTCTATTGATTATGCACCTGTATTTCATTTAAAATAATAGCAATTGCTTTTAAATGAAACATATTAATATTTTTTCATTTTTAAATAATTTTATTTTTAAATTACAGTTAGCATACATTATTATATTATGCTCTTCTCTATATTCTAAACACCAATATTTAGACATTACGTAACTTACTATATGATCATCCTGATAAATCTAGTACCTTTTAGACACCATACATAGTTAGAATATTGTTAACTATAGTCCCTAGCTGCACTTTACATCCCCATGACTATTCTGTAACAGCCAATTTGTATTTCTTTTTTTTTTTTTTAATATATTTTATTGATTCTTTTACAGAGAGGAAGAGAGAGGGATAGAGAGTTAGAAACATCGATGAGAGAGAGTCATCGATCAGCTGCCTCTTGCACACCCCCTACTGGGGATATGCCCGCAACCAAGGTACATGCCCTTGACTGGAATCGAACCCGGGACCCTTCAGTCCCCAAGCCGACGCTCTATCCATTGAGCCAAACCGGTTTCAGCCAATTTGTATTTCTTAATCCCTTCACCTTTTTCACACATCTCCCCAACCCTGCCCCTGCCCCCGATCTGGGAACTATCAAAATGTTCTCTGTATGTATGAGTCTCTGTCTGTTCTGATTATTTATTTTAGTTTTTAGAGTCAATTGTTGATGGATATGTATTTATTATCATTTTATTGTTAATATCTTCTCCTCCTCCTCCTCCTCATGTCACTCCTCCCCTTTTCCTTCTTTCTTTTCTTCTTCCTCTAAAGACCCTTTAACATTTCATGTATTGTAATACTGGTTTGGTGGTGCTGAACTCCATTAGCTTTTTCTTGTCGGAAAGCTCTTTATCTGTCCTATGATTCTAACTAAGGAAAGAATAATCTTGGTAGGTAGACTAATCTTGATTGTAGGTTCCTGCTTTTCATCACTTTGAATATTTATTGCAAATTCCTCCTGGTCTGCAAAGTTTCTGTTGAGAAATCAGCTGACAGTCTTATTGGAGCTTCCTTGTAGGTAACTAACTGCTTTTCTCTTGCTGCTTTTAATATTCTCTCTTTGTCTTTAACCTTTTGTATTGTAATCTGATGTGTCTTGGTGTGGGCAGCTTTGGGTGGATCTTGTTTGGACTAAGCTTCGTGGGCTTGTATGTCCATTTTCTTCAGCAAGTTAAGGAAGTTTTTGTCATTATTTTTAAAATAGGTTTTCAATTTCTTTCTCTCTTCTCTTCCTGGTACCCTCATGATGTGAATGTTGATATGCTTGAAGTTGTTCCATTATACTATATTCATTTTTTAGGACTGTTTTTTCTTTTTGTTGTTTAGATTGAGTGGTTTTTGCTTCCTTACTTTCCAAATTGCTGATTTGATTCTCAGCTTTATCTGTTAACCTGTTGATTCTCTGTAAATTATTCTTCATTTCAGTTAGTGTATCTTTTATTTCTGACTTGTCTGTTTTATGCTACTGAGGTTCTCACTAAGTTCATTGAGCATCCTTATAACCAGTGTTTTGAACTCTGCACCTAGTAGATTGCTTGTTTTTTTTGTTTTTGTTTTTTTAGTTCTTTCTCTGGAAGTTTTGTTTTTTTCTTCTGATTTTTCATTTGGGACTTGTTTTTTGGTTTCATCATTTTGGCAGCCTCGCTGTGTTTGTTTCTATGCATTAGGTAGAGCTGCTATGTCTTCCAGGCTTAGTAGAGTGGCCTAAAATTGTAAATGTCCTTTGGAATCCAGTGACATAGCTTCCCCATTCACCTAAACTGGGCACTCTAGATGTAGCCCCACTTCCCACCCCATGTGGGCTGTGCACACCCTCCTATTGTAGCTAAGCCTTGGTTGCTATTGGAGTGTCACTTGGAGGGATTTATCCCCAGATCAACTGTAAGTACTGATTGCAACCATTGACTCCCTACCACTGACCACCTAACACTATGGAGGATGAACTGTGCAGGGGTTTACTCCACAGAGCAGGATTTATTTCAGTAGAGCTTTGGTGCCTGCTGAGTATTCACTTTGAGTGTGTAGCTTGTTGAAGTGGTAGGTGGTGATGCTTTGACATGGTCTGAAGCTGTCCACTGAGTTCATTGGCTCTGAGGCTTATGGGAGGTGTAGGCCAAGATCATCTACTGCTTGTGTTCTGGCCTGAGCCACTTTGCATGAACTAAAAAAGTGATCTTCAGATGGTTATTACTTGTGCTGGGCTTGGAAATGCTAATACAAGGCCAGCATGTGAAGAAAGTCTGTCTGCTTGTACTGTCAGACCTCAGGTCACTTAGCCAGAGGTACAAAGCATCCTTTTTTGAGAGACTCTAGGAAAGTCTGAAGCATGAGCCAGGACAGGCCATTTGTATTGAAAACCAATTGTAAAGAGTTTGGGTGGGCCTGAAATTTGGGTGGGGAAGCATCTCAGGCAATCACCTGGATGGGGCAAACTAAGTGAGCCATGTTAATGGACACTCAGATATGGCACCCATTTAGGGCTCACCAGAGGCTTTCTTCTGTTGGGAGGAAGCTGCCTCCACAGCTCTTGCCCTGATGCAATTCAGATCCTCCCTGTATGTCCCTGGTGCCTTTTGAGCTGCTGTCTAAGTACTGTAGCTCAGAGGCAGTGAGTCAGAGCAAGTATCTGTGTGAGCCATTTAAGAGGAATGGCTGGGACTCCAGCACCCTCCATGTCCCTCAGCCTTAATCCCTGATGGTTTTTACAGCCATAAGTTATGAAGTCTTTTCTTCCTGGCAACAGGATTCCTGGATAGGAGGCCTGGTGTTGGGTTGGGACCCCTGGCTCCTCGGAGGGAACCTCAAAAGCTGATATCCCTTCAAGTTTTTATCCACCACATATGGATGTGGAACCAACCTCTTCATCTCTCCACCATCTCTACCAATTTGGATGTGGCTTCTTTAATTTCCTAATTGTAGGACTTCCATTCAGCAAGACTTTAGGCAGTTCTGAATGATAGCTGTTCTATAGTTTCGATGTGATTGTGGGGGAAGGTGAGTACTGCTTTTAACTACATTGTCATTTTGCCTGATGTATATCTATATCATGTTCTAAAGCAAAGAAGGGAAAGGGATAGGATTGAATGCTTATTGAACAATATACCAGGTATCATGCTTCACATGCATATCTTACCTAATAAAGAGGGAATATGCTAATTGACCATCACACCCTCACAAAGATGATGGCACCCACAGCTACAAGATGGTAGTGTCCAGTCCTCTCAGCTTTGTTGGGGTGGCAGGTGTGAAGCACGGCTGGGCTCACCCCCAGGCGGGTCTGGCTGCTCCACATGCCTGCCTCCGGAGTCCCCCAGTCCCATCAGTTCTCCAGCCACCCAGGGCTGTCCCAAGGCATCAGCAAGCCTTGGGTGGTGACTGCCCAGCTGCCCAGGGCCTGCCTGAGAGATGACCAAATGACTGAACAAGCAGGTTGTATGGGGAAACCAGGCTGACTGGGGGGCAGTTGGAGGTCATTAGGCCAGCAAGGGGACTTTTGGAGGTGACCAGGTCAGAGGGGGGGGCGGCAATTGAGAGCAACCAGGCCAGCAAGGGGGGGGGGGGCAGTAAGAGGCAACCAAGTCAGCAGGGGGACAGTTGGAGGCAATCAGGCTGGTAGGGAGGGTATTCTTGGGGGCAACCAGGCTGGTAGGGGGGCATTTGGAGGGCAATGAGGCTGGCGGGGGAGGGGGGAGGTGAGAGGTAACTAGGCTGGCAGGCGGGACAGTTGGGGGCAGTCAGGACAGCAGGGGTAGGCAATTAGGGGCAACCAGGCTGGCAGAGGGGGTAGTGAGGGGTGACCAAGCAGGCAGGCAGGCAGGTGAGTGATTAGGAGCCAGTGGTCCAGGACTGTGAGAGGGATCCCAGATTAGAGAGGCTGCAGGCTGGGCTGAGGGAGCCCCCCACCTTATTCCCCTGTACACTGGGCCTCTAGTGTCCTATAATCCTGGCAACAACTCTGAGAGAGAGGTGAAATAAGAATCTGTGACACAGATACCTCTCAAAAGTCGAGAACTATGCTAGAGTCTAATCTCACAGGCCAGTACTGGTGTTGGGATCTCAACCCCTATCTCCATAAATCTTTCTATTATATCACATTTTCTTTGACTGTATATTTAAATTTATTACATTTTAAACTGTCTAATGACTGCTATTTGTTTTGCTATGGAGATTTAAGATTTATTTTGCCTTTATAATATTGCTGTATAATTTAACATAGCAAAGTGTACATACTGTAAGTGTAAAGTTTGATTAATTTTCCTAAACTGAAGTACCCACATGACCAACACTCAGATTGAGGAAAATAAAAATACCAACATACAAGAAATTCTCTTTATTGTCTCTTCCCCCACTCTAAGAGTAACCAAATACCTAGATTTCTAACAGCAAAATTGATTTTTGTCAATTTTTAAATTTCACATTAATGTAATCATACATTAATTCTGTGTCTGACTATTTTGTTAAACATTTTGTTTGTGAGATTCACCTTTATTATTGCATGTAGCTGTTGATTTTTTATAGCATTCCATTGTGGGAATAGAACAACAATTTTTATTCACCTACTGTCACTTGGGTTTTTGGTTAATTTCTACTTTGGGACTACTTTGAATTGTTAGTTAGTATATATCTCTTAGTAAACATAAGTATTCTTTTCCATTGAACATATGCCAAGGAGAGGAATTGCTGTATATTTTGTTTGTTTGATTGATTAAAAAAAAAAAAAAAAACAGCACAGTTTTAATAGGTATTCTCAGTCACTGGTCCACTCACCAAATATCTGTGGATGTTTTTTAAAATGCATATGCCTAAATAATCCTACCATAGAAATTTAGATTCATGTAATCCTGAGTAGGGTTGATTTTTTTTATTTTATTATTAAAACAAAAAATAAATGTCACAGAAATACACTTGTGCAACTTAAATTGAGAATCACTGATTTTTTAAAAATCATAGAACATTGTAAAATATTCCTTAGGTAAATTTTCTATGTTTTATGTCATGTATATGTATGTTGATATACAATCAAATGAACTTTTGTTGTTACATTATTCTCCTTTCTTTCTCTGGGTTTATAGCATTTTTTTATTGTCTAAATTCTCTGATTGACACGCCCCCCCCCCCCCCCCCTCCAAGTCATTCCCATCCTGGGCAAACCCCCAACACCCCATTGACTGTGTCCATTGGTTATGCTAATATGTATGCATACAAGTCCTTTGGTTGCTCTCTAACCGTCCCCTCCCCTGTTGCCACAACCTGCATGGATGTGTTCAGCATTTGAAGGAGGGCCAACACACAAATGAAAATACTAGATACAAATATGAATTATTAAGCAGTGGGGGCCAGGTGGAGCCTATTTCTTGAAGAGACACACTGAAACCTGGGCTTATCCACTTTTTTATTCAGTTTTAGATACACATCTTGACCTCAGTAAATCATGACAAACAGGTAGCAGACAGCCCATCTCTAAGGTCAGTAAAGATCAGTAAATATTAGAAATGTCCAATAAACAATTACTTGGAGGCTGTCAGGTCAAGAAATTGCTTTGAGTCACCACTATCTCAGCATGAACAATTGGTGCTTAGTATCAGTCCTACTAAGGACCTTGAGGTCCATCAATCAAGTTGGCAGGGAGTGGTTAGGGGGTGATCAGGCTGGCAGGCAGAAGCAATTAGGGACAATCAGGAAGGCAGGCAAGCAGTTGGAAACCAGCAGTCCTGGATTGTGAGAGGGTTGTATGGCTGCCCATTTATAATTGGGCCTAAACTGGCAGTTGGACATTTCTTGAGGGGTCCCAGATTGGAGAGGGTGCAGGCTGGGCTGAAGGACATCCCCCTCCCCCCTTGCAGGAATTTTGTGCACTGGGCCCCTAGTTAGGATTATAATTATGATAGTTGTTATTAATCTGCTTTCATAAAAAAGCATTTTATTGAGATAAGGAAGGAAGGTGCTTCATCCAATACTATCATAAAGCATTGTTCACCTTATTAAAATGTCTTTCATTTTATTCCATATCCCATAGAAACAGAAGCAAGTTAGAAGCTTAACCCATTCATAGAAAATGTTAGGAATAATGTTTTTGTAATTTGCTGAGTTACAAAATTGCCAAGGTGCCTGAAGGTAAATTTTTCTGGGGTCTAGAAATCTCTTACTAGCAGAATTATAACAAGCCATCCTTATGTTCATAGATTGTGTGAGCATGATATATTTTACTTCTTCACTGGCTGCCTCCTACACACCCCCTTGTGAGGATCAGGTCTGAAACCCAGGCATGTGTCCTGACCAGAATCAAACCATGACCTCCTGATTCATAGGTCCACACTCAACCACTGAATCACACTGGCCGGGCTGCTTTTTACTTTTAATGTCCCTATTTAAAAGCACTTTTTAGTGTCATAGCAAAAGGTCTCTAATTTCCAAAATATTATGCTGCTTTTTGGTTTTAGATTTTTGTTTTCCATAGAACTACTGTAGTTCCTGACACTTTTCTGATGGCTCTAGCATACTTTATAGTTGTCACACAAGAAGCTGAGATAAGTTTTCTGAGGCTCCATGTTCAATTTCATAATATGATTTAATTTACATCTAAAGTCAGAAATACAACTTGACTAGTTTTATTCTGAAAGTAGTAATTTCTGCTGATTTTCTTTGCTCATCCTAAAGTACCCTACTCATGTACCATCATGACCTATGAAGTTCACAGGCCCACAAATATGTGGATCCTCATTAACTGTGAAGGTCTTTAAGAATTGTGTATATAGTTTATAGATCTAGCTCAATGTGTAACAGTGTGAGCATAAGTGTGTTGAATAGATGAATAAATGAATAAATAAATCTGTGACTATTTCTTACTATATATATGTTTTCTCAAACAATTGTGGCTAGTTTTTATAAAACTGAATTTTATAAGATGAAAAGAGTATTTGCTATTTTTTTAAAAAATAGATTTTATTGATTTTTTACAGAGAGGAAGGGAGAGAGATAGAGAGCTAGAAACGTCCATGAGAGAGAAACATTGACCAGCTGCCTCCTGCACACCCCCCAACGGGGATGTGCCCACAACCAATGTACATGCCCTTGACCGGAATCGAACCTGGGGCCTTTCAGTCCGCAGACCCATGCTCTACCACTGAGCCAAACCGGCTTCGGTGAGTATTTGCTATTTTAAAGAAACCTGAAATAATTGCTTCTGGGAGAATTGTTTTTAAATTGAATCATTCCTCTACTTAATAAGAGATCTGAGTCACTGTTTTACATTTAATTATGGGCCTATTAAGAACATAATGAGCATAAGCATAAGAGCAAGAGAATTAGGTTTCATACATAGTCCTCACAAACCAGTAATATAAATTGCCACTCATGCTGTTCAGCTTGAAAAAGAGACATTCTACAAACATGTTTTTCTTAAACATTCTTTTGTTTTTCTAAGTATTGAACATGGCTCTTTTGAGGAGAAAAAGTGAGATGGAATTAAATAGCATGATTCAACAACTGGAAAGACCAAGAGATTTCCCCAATAAAATAGGTCATCTTTATTCCATTTACTAGTATAGAGTTATCAGAGGCCTGGTACATGAATTTGTGCACAGATAGTGTCCAGCTGGCCCACCCCAATTGTGGCCATTAGCTCTGGAAAAGCTGGGGGAGGGGCTGTGGGTGATTGGCCATCAGGTCCCGCCCCCAATGAGGGGCGATTGGGGGAGGGGACATGGTGGTTGGTGGGATGGCCCTTCCCCCTGTTTGAACTCCCAGTTGAGGGGGCATTTTGCATATTAGCCTTTTATTATTTAGGATATATAGTTTAAGGTAGGTGCATGTTTACAATTCCAAACAATGCTGGTAATCCTATCTAATAAAAGAGTAATATGCAAATAGACCATCACTCCAAAACACAGGATGACCATCCCCATGTGGTCAAAGATGGCTGCCCCCATGTGGACACAAGATGGCCGCAACAAGATGGCCTGAAGGGGAGGGCAGTTAGGGGTGACCAAGCCAGCAGAGGAGGGCAATTTGGGGAGACCAGGCCAGGAAGGGAGGGCAGTTGGGGGACACCAAGACTGAAGAGGAGGGCAGTTTGGGGGGGCATGCCTGCAGAGGAGAGCAGTTGGGGGTGATCAGGCCTGCAGGGAAGGCAGTTAGGGGTGACCAGATCAGCAGGGGAGAGTAGTAGGGGTTGACAAGGGCAGCAGAGGAGGACAGTTAGGGGAGACTAGGACAGCAAGGGAGGGCAGTTGGGGGACCCAGGCCTGCATGGGAGGGCTGTTGGGGGGACCAGGCCTGCAAAGGAGGGCAGTTGGGGGGGGGTGAACTACAGGGAAGGGCAGTTGGGGGGTACCAGGCCAGCAGGGGAGGGCAGTTGTGGGGGGACCAGGCCTTCAAGGGAGAGCAGTTAGGAGTGATATAATTTGCAGGGGAGGACAGTTAGGGTTGACCAGACTGGCATGGGAGGGTAGTTAGGGGTGACCAGGCCGACAGGGGAGAGACAGTTAGGGACAAATGGGCTGGCCAGGGATCAGTTAGACATCGATCAGGCTAGCAGGGGAGTGGTTAAGGGGTGATCAGACTGGCAGGCAGAAGTGGCTAAGGACAATCAGGCAGAGGCAGGCAAGCAGTTGGGAGTCAGCAGTGCTGGATTGTGAGAGGGATGGCCGACTGCCTGTTTAGGATCTGGCCTAAATGGGCAGTCAGAGCTCTCTTGAGGGGTCCCAGATTGGAGAGAGTACAGGCTGGGCTGAGGGACACACAGCCCCATGCACAAATTTTGTGCACTGGGCCTAAAATATATATTATATATATTTTTTCATAAACTTACTATCTCACATTCACCTTAAAACATTAGTATCCTCATGGAACCAAAACAAAGAAAATCTACCTGTGATGTATTCTACACGTTTTTTTTTTTGTTTTTTTTTGTTTTTTACATTGCATTTTGTTCTGAGAGTTGAGGTAATTGTGGACATGACTGTCGTAAACCCAAAGGAACTTGAATTGGAAGGGCACAAAGGCACATATCTTTGCTGTTGATCTTGTTTTAAAATGTAAACTTTTTGAGATAATTATAGATTAACATGCAATTATAAGATATACGGAGAGATCCTATGTATATTTCATTTAGTTTCCACTACTAGTAACATACAAAAACAATATTGCAATATTATAACCCACTTCGGGCTGCTCATGAGAGTACCACCCCTACCCTGCTGCTGCCTCTGCTGCTGGGCTTGAGGCACTGATGGAAGCTGTGGGTTGTGCATGAGCAGCCCCAAGCAGGAAGTGCATTCTATCAGTGGCCAGCCCAGTGCACTTGCATGGAGGTGAAGTCCCTGGTGCCTGCTTTCCTGCAGGCCTGAGCTCCCGAGCAGATTGGGGATGAACTGGTGATTCCAACAATCTGACAGCCAGCCTGATTCTCCTACCACCCACCCCAATTCTCCTGTTTACCATCGCTAATCCATTGGAGCCTGCAAGCAGGGTGCAGAGACCAAGAGGTCAGCCATTCATCCTGCTCACCAGTCCCAGTCCCGCCCTGCCCCACTTGCTGGCAGGGGTGGGGAGGGACCCAGAGGTGCTCAATGCACTCATGGTGACTGGTTGTTTAGTTGTCATGGACACTGGCTATATATATATATATATATATATATATATATATATATAGAGAGAGAGAGAGAGAGAGAGATAGGCATTTGTATGAATATAAGTTTTAATTTCTCCAGAATTACAGTCTAATAACACATTTTCTGGGTTGTAATGTCACATGTTTACTTTTCCTAAGAAACTCACAGTATTATTTACAGTAGATAAATTTTACATTTTCATTAGAAAAGTATGAATATTTTAGTATCTCCATATCCTTGCCAGCATTTGGTACTGTCACTATTATTCATTTAGCTGTTCTGACAGGTATGTAGTAACATCTACTTGTAATTTTAATATTTATCTACCTAATAATTCATGACATTGAACTTCTCCAGGGACTTTTTGCCATTTGTATAATCTCTACAGTGAAATATTTGTTCATATTTTTGCCCACTTTTAAATTGAATTGTTTGCTCTTTTACTGTTGAGTTTTGAGAGTTCTAGATACTTTGAATATGTAGCTTACAAATACAGTTGATCTTGAATAATGTATGTTTTAACTGTGGGGGCCCACTTATAAGTGTGTCTACCCCCATCCCCAATTTGACTTGCACAGTTCAAACCCAAGTTTTTTAAGAGCCAACTGGAAGTTGGGAATCCATATATATGAGGGTGGGGGGGTACTTAAATTACATTTGAATTTTTGACTATACAGGCACTCAAGTGATCCTGTTGTTCAAGGGTAAACTGTATTGTCTCATAGACTACCTTTTCATCCTCTTAATAAGATTTTTCATATGGCAAAATTTTTATCTTTTATCACATCCCATTTTCAGTTTTCCATTTCATATCAATAGATTGTAATTTTTGTGTCAGATTCAAAAACTCTTTATGTTGCCCTAGACAAAAAGGTTTTTTCCCCTAAAATTTTAATAGTTTTCCTAGAGGCCTGGTGCACAAAATTCCTGCATGGGGAGTAAGGGTGTGTCCTTCAGCCCAGCCTCCACCCTCTCCAATCTGGGAACCCTCAAGAGATGTCCAACTGCCCGTTTAGGCCCGATCCTTCTCACAAACCAGTACTGCTGGATCCCAACTGTTTGCCTGCCTGCCTGACTGCTTGCCCCTAACCACTCCCATCCCAGCCTAATAGATGCCTAACTGCTCCCTGCTGTCCCAATTGCCCCTAACTGTCCTCCCCTGCAGGTCTGGATCCCCCGCAACTGCCCTCCCCTGTAGGCCTGGTCCCCCCAACCACCCTCCCCTGGAGGCCTGGTCACCCCCAACTGCCCTCCCCAGCAGCTCAGGATGCCAATTCTTCCTGCCCATCTCCTGCTCTGCTCTCCCATCAGGTTTGGCACCTGGGTTGCTGGGGTGACTTAGGACACCAAGCCTTCCCCCTGCTCTCTGCAGGCTCCATGGCTCTGGCTGGCACTGCCATTTTGGCCCATCAATTTGCATGTCCCCTCCTCATTAGCTGTGGGCACGACCATCTTTATTGCAAAGTGACAGTTAATTTGCATGTTACTCTTTTATTATATAGGATATTTATTTGTAATTTATTTTGAGTAATTTCTGTGTATGTTGTGGGACTTAGGTAGAGGTTCATTGTGTGCATGCATAAATGCCCATTTGTCCTAGTATTATTTGTTGAAAAGACTATCTTTTACCTATAGACTTGTTTTTGCACCTTTACAAAAAATAAGTCAGACATATTTGTGTGGGGCTACTTCTGAGTTTTTTATTCTATTCCATTATCTATGTCCCTGTACCTCTTCCAATACCACACAGTCATGATTGCTATAGGTATACATTAAGTGGCCAGATTATTATGACCACCTGACGTTTGTAGGCAAATTAGCCATACACTGCATCATATGGAATATGGAAGCCCAAGGCCTGTTTGAACACCTTTGCTGTCTACAGTTATCAAGATAAAACATCTACAATTTGCACACAAACACAAGGATTGGATAGTCAAGCATTGGAAAAAAAAGTCATGTGGTCTGATGAATCATGTTTCCAGTTGCATCATGTGGATGGCAGAGTGAGAATTTCATGGAAACATCATGAAAACATGCACCCCAAATGCATGAGTACAACCCTTCAAGCTGGTGGGGGCAGTGTTATGGTTTGGGGCATGTTTTCCTGGCATGATTTGGGCCCTTTAATTTGTGTGGAACGTCTGAATAGCACAACATACCTAAGTATCATTGCTTATCAAGTTCATCCTATCATGTTGATGGCATATCCCAATAAAGATGGCTTCTTCCAACAAGACAATGCGTCATGCCACAGAGCTCATATTGTGCAGAAGTGGTTTCAAGGACATGAAGGAGACTTTACCTTACTTAGGTGGCCCCCACAATCACCAGATCTCAATCCAATTGAACATTTGTGGGACAAGGTTAAAAGAACCATCAGGCAGCTGGTTCCACAACCATCAAATCTCACAGAACTGGACAGTGCTATTCATCAGGCATTGTCAGATTCCTTGCATCACCTTTCAACATCTTGTGGAATCAATGCCAAGAAGAACCGCCACAGTATTGAAGGCAAAAGGTGGCCCAATGAAGTACTGATGGGGTGGTCATAATAATCTGGCCACTCAATGTATAATAATTCTCAAAATTGAGTAAATTGGTTCCTTTCAGTTTAATCTTTTACCCAAAATTTATAGCTATTCTAGATTCCATGCATTTCCATATAAAATTCCTACTTTGCCTTGATGAAATTCTTGCTGATATTTGGATAGGAATCACATTAAACAATTTAATTTGTGTATCATTTAGAGAGAATTGATGTCTTTAATATGTAGAATCCTTCAATCCATGAATATGATTTTTGATCCAGTTATTTAGACCTCTCTTTCATCATTGTTTTTTGCCTCTTAGCATGTAACTCCTGAACATGTATTGTTAGATTTATAACTATTTTTATGGCATTTTTAGCTCAATTGTAAATAAGACTGCATTAAATGTTGATGTTCTTGAATTCATTATTTGTTTATAGAAATACAATTGATTTTTGCATCTAAACTCAATTCTTACATCTAGAAGTATTTCGGAGAGATTTATTGAGAGTTTCTAAGTAGATACTCATTTCCCAATAGGAACAGTTTTATTTTTTATTTTTCAACCCATATGCCTTTTGTTTCCATTTCTTGCCTTATTGCACCAGGTAGAACTTTCAGCACTGTATTTAATTAGAATGGTGAAAGTGAAAATCTTTGCCTTATCCCTGTCTTTCACGATAAAGTATAATGTTAACTATGAATGTTTTATAGAGGTTCTTTATCAAGTTGAGGGAGTTCTCTATTCCTATTTTTTCTTCTTCTAATTTTAAACCATTTTTGCCTCCCTGGAATAAACCTCACTTGTCATGATGTATTTTTCTTTTGTTGCTAAACTCTATTTGTCAATGTTTGGTGAAAATTTGGGTGTCAATATTTATGAGGCATGTTGTTTGGTGTGTGGGTGGGTGTGTGCCCCCCTCTTCCCCAATTTTTCTTTTAATCTGGAAAAAACACAAATAAAATTTTGTGTTTGAATGATTGAAGTCCAGGAATCATCATGAGGCTGGAGAGAAGAAAAGTGGGTTTTTTTCAACAAATTCTTCATTAATGGACCTAGGGGGTTCTTCCTTATTGCTTGAGACTAAAGATCCACAGGAGTATAATTTATTACTAAAGCAAACAGAAATAAAAAATTAAAACAATTTTTTAAGAGGCCAACAAAGACAATGAATAAAAATACCACTATTACTCATCAATCTTCCAAGGATAAATCTATGACATGCATGTCCCCATTCCCATCTCCATTGCCCTATATAACCTATGATGTAGAGATCACTAAATGATCATATTGTAAGTACAACCTCTAAGTCCTTTGCAACACAGAGTTTTAGGAGTCATTACCAGTTAGTTAATCAGCATTGGCATATGGTTTGAAGTCTTTCTGCCAATACTAATGTAGTCCAAGCACCAGATTTTATATATGGGAAACAGAAAACCAGAGGGTGGACGATTTGCTCAATGTCACATAGCTAATGAATGGCAGATAGCCATATCCTTTCACCAAACAACTCTATATCCATTACACTGTGCATGCTGGAACATTTGTTGGACCCTGTCTGAGAATTTCTGTGTTATTATTCCCCACATCAATATATTCAGAGCTAGGAGCATCTTATGCCCTTCTTTTAGTCTCAAAGTTGTTTTACCAATTTCATTTCTCTGTTACCTTTCAAAACTGATGTGACTTATGCTACTTGTAGGAGATAGCATCTTATAAGGCTAAGGGCACAGGCTTTGCCTGACCAGGTAAAGCTGGATTGATAGTCCTGCTTTGCCACATTCTTGCTGCACAGTATCCAGAATGCAGTCTAACCTCTTTGAATCTCAGTTTCCTTATACATAGAACACATACCCCCTAATAGAGATGCTATGAAATAAAATCAGATCCTGTATGTGCAAGTGCCTAGCATAGGGCCCAGAATTTTCTTTTTCCCCCCTTTAATTTGGTTCCAAACATTACTAAATTCTCTGTCTCCCTCCAAAGACTTAACTAATATATTTATAAAGGCATCAGAGCAAAACAAAGATGGTCTATAAATGTCAAACTTAAGTGACATCGTTATAGACTTGACCATAAGACAATTGACAAAGAACCTTGCTTTTTTGTATGATATAACATTTGAGGATGATAATTTTAGGATGATAATAATAAATAATTATTATTATGAAATGGCATAAAAGAAAAAATAAAGATTTGAATTTTAAAAAATATCTAAAGAATAAACAATGTGCAAGATTTTAAAAGTATTGAGCACTGGAGACAATTCATAAATGCCTCCATGTATGGATTACAAACATCTAAAGTACTACTGCCAGATGCCTTTTATTGAGAACTATTATTCTAGGCTTATCCAGTGTCACTGAAAGGACTCTTGTTACTCCTGGGAATTTCCCTTTTAAAAATGTATTTATTAAACTGATTGGGATGACATTGGTCAAAATGAAAATATAGGTTTCCTGTGATGGTTTCCATGTTACAAGTTCTGTATAATGCACTATGTGCCCACCACCCAAAGTCAAATCTTCTCTTGTCATCTTATATTAGGACTCCCCTCCCCCCCCACACACACACATCATTCCTTTTGGCAACCACCACTCTGCTGTTTGTGTTCACAAGTTTCAGTTTTATATCCCACATATGAGTGAAATCATATGGTTCTTAGCTTATTCTGACTGACTTATTTCACTAAGTCAATCCATGTTGTTGCAAATGGCTCTATTTCATCCTTTCTTTGAGTAGTATGCTATTGTGTATATTTATGTACCACATCTTTATCCAGGACACTTTGGTTGTTTCCATGTTTTGGCCAACTGTGAGTAATGCTGCAGTGAACATAGGAGTGCATGTATCTTTGTGAATACATGATTTAGAGTTTTTCAGGTATATATCCAGGAGTAGGATTGCTGGGTTATATGATAGCTCTATTCTTAATTTTTTAAGGAATTTCCAGACTGCTTTCTATAGTGGTTGTACCAACCTACATTCCCACAAGCAGTGAATGAGAGTTCCCTTTTTTTCCACATACTAGTAAGGCTGAGCATCCTATATATGTTTAGTGGCTTGTGTATTTTCAGGTTCTCTGCCCACTTTTTGATTGGATTGTTTATTTATTTAGTGTTGAGTTTTATGAGTTCTTTATATATTTTTGAAATTAAAACTTTGTTGGAGCTACTGTTTGCAAATATCTCCTCCAATCTGGTTGGCTGCCTATTTATTTTGTTGTCTGTTTCTTTTGCTGTGCAGAAGCTCTTCAGTTTTATATAGTCACATTCATTTATTTTTGCCTTTATCTCCCTTGCCGTTGGGGTCAAATACATAAAATGTTTTCTACCACTTGGGTACATAAATTTGGTACCTATATTTTCTTCTATGTAACATATAGTTTTGGATCTTATGTTTAGGTCTTTGATCCATTTTGAATTAATTTTTGTACATGGGGACAAACTGTAATCCAGTTTCATTTATTTGCATCTGTCTTTCCAGTTTTCCCAGCACCATTTATTAAAGAGACCATCTTCACTCCAATGTGCATTTCTGGCTCCTTTGTAAAAAATTATCTGTGTAATTTTATAGCTGGGCTCTCTATTCTTTTCCATTGATCTGTGTATATTTCTCTGCCAATACTATGTTGTTTTGATTATTGTAGCTCTGCAGTATAATTTGAAGACAGGTAGGGTGATACCTCCAGCTTCATTCTTTTTTCTCAGGGTTGTTTTGGCTATTTGGGATATTTTGTGGTTCTATACAAATCTGATAATTTCTCTTTCTATTTTTTTTAAATGACATTGGGATATTGAAGAGGATTTCATTAAATCTGTATATTGCTTTGAGTAATATGGCCATTTTCACTATCCATGATTCTTCTAATCGATGAGCACATGATATTTTTCCACTTTGTTGTGTGTTTTTTTCAATCTCTTTTAATAGTGCTTTGTAATTTTTAATATATGGTCTTTCATATTTTTTGTTAAGTGTATTCCTAAGTATTTTATTCATTTGGTTGTTATTGCAAAATGAATTGTTTTTGGTGGGTTTTCTTTTTCATAAGTTTAATTGTTAGTATATAGAAAGGAAATGGATTTTGTATCCTGCAACTTGACTGTATTTGTCTATTGTTTTTAAAAGTTTTTGGTAGCATCTTTAGGGTTTTCTATATATAGAATTACATCATTTGCAAAAAGTGACAGTTTGACTTCTTCCTTCCATATTTGGATGCCTTTTACTTCTTTCTCTTGCCTTATTGTTCCTGACTTCAAGCACTATGCCGAATAAGTGTGGTGAGAGAGGACATCCTTGTCTTGCTCCTGATCTTAGAGGAAAAGCTTTCAGACTTTTTTAGCTGAGGGTTTATCATATGTGGCCTTTATTAAGTTGAGGTACCTTCCTTCTATTCCTATTTTATTGATTTTTAAAATAATAAGTGGAAATTATATCTTATTAAGTGCTTTTTCGGCATCTATTGATAAGATCACATGATTTTTACCCTTTCTTTTGTTAATGTGGTATATTACATTGATTGATTTGTGAATGTTGAACCATTCTTATGCTCCTGGAATGAACCCCACTTAATCATGATGTGTTATTTTTTTGGATGTACTGTTGTATTTGATTTGCTGGTATTTTGTTAGGACTTTTTTATTTTGTTTAGGATTTTTGCATTTGTATTAATCAGAAATATTGGTCTGTAGCTTTCTTTTTTGTGTTATCTTTACCTATTTTGGGTATCAGGGTTATTTTGGCTTTGTATAATGTGTTAGAAAGTATTGCCTCTTCTTCAATTTTTTGGGATAGTTTGTAAAGGATAGGTTTTAATTCTTCTTTGAATGTTTGGTAGAATTTGCTGAAGAAGCTATCTGCTCCTGGACTTTTATTTTTTGGGAGTTTTTGATGGTTGTTTCAATTTTCTAACTGTTTATCAGTCTATTTAAATTTTCCAATTCTTCATGATTTAGTCTAAGAAGGTTATACATTTCTAGGAACTTATCCATTTCTTCTAGGTTATTAAATTTGGTAGCATAAAATCTTTCATAATATTTTAATATGACCCATTATATATCTGTGATGTCTGTGGTGACTTCTTTCTCATTTATGATTTTATTTATATGGGTCTTTTCCTTTTTTTTCCTTAGTGAGTCAGCCAACTGTCAATTTTATTAATCTTTTCAAAGAACCTGCTCTTTGTTTTATTGTTTTAGTCTTTTTGTTCTCTATTACATTCAATTCTGCTCTAATTTTTACTATTTATTTTATTCCTCCAACTTTAGGTTACTTTTGTTATTTTTAAATATTAAAACATATTTTGATTTAATATTTTATAAATATACATTTTTATTTAAATTATTTATTGTTTAAAGTATTACATAAGTCTCCCTTTCCCCCTGTTGACCGCTCCCTGGCTGTCCCCACTCCCCAGCACATACCCTTACCCCTCACTTCTCTGTCTATGTTCATTGGTTATGTTCATATGCATGCATACAAGTCCTTTTGTTGATCTCTTATCCCCTCACTTCCCATCTTCCCTCATTGGTTGAACGAACAGTCTGTTCAATGCATCCATGACTCTGGTTCTAATTTTGTATATCAGTTTATGTTGTTCATTATTTTCCACAAATGAGTGAGATCATATGATATTTATCTTTTTCTGACTGGCTTATTTTGCTTAGCATAATGCTCTCCAGTTCCATACATGCTGTTACAAATGGTAAGAATTGCTTCTTTTTTACAGCAGCGAAGTATTCCATTCTGTAGATGTACCACAGTTTTCTAATCCACTCATCTGCTGATGGGAACTTAGGCTGTTTCCAAATCATAGCCATTATAAATTATGCTGCTATGAACATAGGGCTGCATATATCCTTTCTGATTGGTGTTTCTGTTTTTTTGGGCTATATACCTAGAAGTGGGATTACTGGGCCAAATGTAACTTCCATTTTTAATTTTTTGAGGAAACTCCATACTGTTTTCCACAGTGGCTACAGCAGTCTACATTCTCACCAGCAGAGCACGAGGGTTCCTTTTTCTCCGCCTCCTCGCCAGCACTTGTCATTTGTTGATTTGTTGATGATAGCCATTCTGGCAGGTGTGGGATGGTACCTCATTGTAATTTTGATTTGCATTTCTCAGATGATTAGTGACTTTGAGCATGCCTAGTACTGGCACAAGAACAGACATATAGACCAATGAAATATAATAGAGAACCCAGAGACTGACCCAAGCCATTCTACTCAATTAATATTTGACAAAGGAGGCAAGAACATACAACAGAGTCAAGGCAATCTCTTTAATAAATGGTGTTGTGAAAATTGGACAGATACATGCAAAAAAATGAAACTAGACTGCCACTTATACCATACACAAAATAAACTCAAAATAGATAAAGGTAAGATAGGAAACCATAAAAATCCTAGAAGAAGCCATAGGGAACAAATTATCAGACACATGTCTTAGCAATATCTTTACCAATATAGTTCCTAGGGCAATGGCAACTAAGGAGAAAATAAACAAATGGGAATATATCAAAATTAAAAGCTTCTGCACAACAAAAGAAGCCATCAACAAAACAACAAGAAAGCCCACAACATGGGAGAACGTATTTGACAATGTTACCTTCGATAAGGGTTTCGTCTCCAAAATTTATAGGGAACTCATACAACTTAACAAAAGGAAGATAATCCAATAAAAATGGGCAAAGTACCTAAATAGACATTTTTTTTTTAAAGAAGACATATAGAAGGCCATGAGACATATGGAAGCTTTTATTTTTCTAGTTCTTTAAGATGTGATCTTAGATTGTTTACTTGGGATTTCTCTTGTTTCTTGAGATAATCTTGTAATGATATAAAATTTCCTCTTATTATTGCTTTAGCTGCACCCCACAGGTTTTGATATGTTGTATTATCATTCTCATTTGTCTCTCTATGTCTTTTGATCTCATATTTTATTTCTTCTTTGAGGCAGTCATTTTTTAGTAGTATGTTGTCTAATCTCCATGGATTTGTGGGTTTCTTTATTTCTTTTTTACAGTTGGTTTTTAATTTCAAGGCATTGTGGTCAGAAAATAGACTTGATATAATTTCAACCTTTTTGAATTTGTTGATGCTTGTTCTGTGACCCAACATATGGTCTATTCTTGCGACTATACTATGTGCACTGAAGAAGAATGTATAATCTGATGTGCTGTAAATGTCAATTATATCCATTTGGTCTAGTGTTTCATTTAAGGCCAATATTTCTTTATTGATTTTCTGTTCGGTTGATCTTTCTAAAGCTGTTAATGGAGTATTAAGGCCCTCACTATGATTGTGTTTTGATGTTTCTCCCTTTAGTTCTATGAGTAATTGTTTTACAGATTTCAGTTGGATATATATTAAGAAGTATTATTATTTTCCTGATGTAGTGTACCCTTTATCATTATAGCATGTCCATCTTTGTCTCTTGTTATCTTGAAATCTATTTTGTTAGGTATAAGTATGACTGCACATGCTTTCTACAAATGTTTTTTGCTTGGAGGATTATTTTTTATATTTTTGTTTTAAATCTACCTTTTATTTGCATCTCTCAGATGATTAGTGACTTTGAGCATG
The DNA here is from genome assembly GCF_014108245.1 of Pipistrellus kuhlii. NCBI lineage: Eukaryota > Metazoa > Chordata > Mammalia > Chiroptera > Vespertilionidae > Pipistrellus > Pipistrellus kuhlii. The sequence goes on along the minus strand of NW_023425529.1, from coordinate 103,247,772 downwards.
CTTACTATTGGTACAGGAACAGACATATACACCAATGGAACAGAAAAGAGAACTCAGAGATCTACCCAAGCCTCTAGACTAAGGAGTACCTGACCACTGTCCTAAAAGTTGTTTCAACTTCTCATACCTCAATCAGGTTTCTCAGGGCCAGAAAGAGACAGTGATCACATTCATTTGCCTAGAGCAGCTTACAAGATATCTAGGATATATACACCAAGGGACCAGATTCAATAACACCAGAGCAAAATCCAGTGAGCCCCAACCTTACTGGCAACAAGTTGGAGGGGAGATCCTTACTATGAACAGGACATAAACAATCAAGTGGGGCAGGAAAACACACCCAGCATATTCTCTGAAAGCATCTCTCCCTCCCAAAGCCCTGTCAGAAACAGACTTCTGATTGATTAAGATTGCCAGTCTATTGACAGCCAAAGGTAGGGAGAGGCAAAGTCCAGGGAATTGGGAGAAGTTTTCTGAACTGGTCTTGAGCCCCATGCAGCTAACAAGCCTACATTAGAGGGCAGATTGACCCCTGCTGCTTGCAGCCAACAACTATGGAGACAGACACAAGTGGTGGATCAGGGGATCAGTAAATCACCTGGACCAGCAAGCAGCACATCCACAACAGCTTGCACAGTGAGGTTTGGGGTGAGCCACATAATCAGACAACCTGTGAGGAGACTCCAGTCACAAAGAGGACAATAACATTCAGCACCAGCTACATCAAGAGAACTCAAATAACTCAAATAGGGAGCTTTTCTAAATACCCAGCCAAGGAGATATGAGAGACTGACCATTGGCTCCCACAAAACAATGACTACATAGGACCACCCTCCAAAAAGCTGGGTGGCATAGTAGATTGATCTAATACATAGAAAATAATACAACGGTACAGCAAATATGTGGAGACAAAGAAATACATAAAGGAAAGAAAAGGAGGAGCCACTAGAAAAGGAACTAAATGAAATTAAGGTAAGTAATTTGTAAGATAAAGATTTCAAAGTGATGGTTATAAAAATGCTCAAACATCTGACTGAGAATTGCAAGCATCTCAATGAAAATTATAAGGACCCGAATGAGAAACACACGAACATGAAAAGACTCACAAAGAATTAAAGAATGATATAACTAAAATGAACACAATGGAAGATTACAACAGTAGATTAGAAGAAATTGATGACTGAATGAGTGAGTTAGAAGAGAAGGTAGTAAAAACCACCAAATCAGAGCAGGAACTGGGGGAAAAAATTAAGAACCAAGAAAGTTTAAGGGAGCTTTGGGACAACTTGAAACAAAGCACTATCCACATAATAAGGGTTTCAGAAGGAGAAGAAGCTGAACAAGGAATAGAAAGCTTATTTGAAGAAATAATGACAGAAAAATTTCCTGACTTAGGGAAGAAAAAGTCCCACAAGTGCAGGGAGCACAAAGAGTCCCAAACAAGATGAAACCAAAAAGACCCAAACCAAGGCACATCATATTTAATTTGGAAATGCTAAAGACAAGGAAAGAATCCTAAAGACTGCAAGAGAATCAAAGAAAATTACCTACAGTAGACTCCCATTAGACTATCAACTGATTTTTCAATAAAAACACAGCAGGCCAGAAATGAGTGACATGAAATATACAAAGTAATAAAAAGCCAGGGACTGAATCCATGACTACTCTATACAGTAAAGCTATCATTCGAAATTGAAGTTGAAATCAGGAGCTATGCAGACAAAAAAAAAAAAAAAGGGCTAAAGTAATTTATTACCACCAAACAAGCAATGCAAGAAATGCTAAAGGGACTGCTGGAAGAAGAAGAAACAGAAAAGAGACAGAAACACAGGCATGAGGAATAAAATGTCAGCAAAGTACTTATCTATAATAATAAAAGTGTAATATGCAAATTGACTGAACGGCTGAACAGCAGAACAACCATCCAGATGACCTTTCAGACAGCCTCTGGATGAAGCCAGGACTGTGAGGGCCAAGGCAGCCAGGGCTGTGAGGGATGAGGGCTGAGACAGCCAGAGCTGTGAAGGCCTACTCTTCTATGAATTTCGTGCATCAGGCCTCTAGTCAATAATAATCTTAAATATAAAAGGATTAAATGCTTTAATCAAAAGATATAGAGTAGCTGAATAGATAAGAAAACATGACCCATATACCAGTACAGGCTGTCTACAAGAGATCCACCTCAGAACAAAGACTGAAAGAGAGAGAAGGGATGGGGAAAAAAATTTTCAGGCAAATGGAAATGAAAAAAACAAACAAACTGGGGTAGCAATACCTATATCTAAACAAATAAACCTATAATACCAGATAAGGAAGACCATTTCATAATCAATAAAACAAGAGGATATAACTCTGATAAACATATATGCACCCAATACAAGAACATCCAACTACATAAAAAAACGTCTGGAAGATATCAAGGGAGAGATCAACAGCAGTACAATCATAGTATAGGACTTTAATACTGCATCACTGGACAAATATTCTATACAAAAAACAACAACAACAAGGCAACAGCAATCTTAAACAACTCACTAGATCAGATGGAACTAATTGACATCTTCAGAACATTCCACCCCAAATCTACATAATATACATCCTTCTCAGGTGCACATGGGGAATTTTAAAAAATAGACTACATATTTGGATACAAGCTAAGTCTCTACAAATTCAAGAAGATTGAAATCATATCAAGCATCTTCTCATATCACAATGGCATAAAATTAGAAATAAACTACAATAAAAACACTCAAAATTAATCAAACATATGGAGGCTAAATAGCATGCCAATAAACAATGGATGGGTTACCAAAGAGATCAAAGAAGACATAAAAAAATTACAGAAACAAATACCAATGAAAACACAATAATCCAAAGTCTATGAGACACAGTAAAAGCAATCTTGAGAGGGAAGTTTATAGCATTACAGACTACAGGCCTACTACAAAAAAAAACACAAAAAAAAACAAAACAAAAAAAAAACACCACAAGAAAAACTTGTAATAAGTCATCTAACCCTACAAACTAAAGATCAGAATGAAATAGATAACATAGAGACCTCCCCCCAAAACAATACAAAAGCTATATAAAACCAAGAGCTGCTTCTTTGAAAGGCTAAATAAGATTCATGAACCTCTAGCCAGACTTACCAACAAACAGAGAAGATCCAAATAAACAAAATCAAAAACAAAAGAGTTGAAGTAACAACTTACACCACAGAATTACAAAGAATCATAAAAAATACTATGAATGACTCAGTTCTATCAAAATGGACAACCTTGATGAAATGGACATATTCCTAGAAAAATACAACTTTCCAAAAGTTAATCAGGAAGGATCAGAAAACCTGAATATTTTGCCAATATCTTCTGATGAAATTGAAGCAGTAATCAAAAACTGCCAACAAACAAAGGCCTTGATATGGATGGCTTTATAGGGGAGTTTTACCAAACAGTCAAAGGAGAACTAACATATCTCCTCCTCAAACTATTCCAAAAAATTTAAGAGGAGGGAACACTTCAAAATTCTTTCAATGATGCCATAGTGATCAGGCAAGAGGAAGAAATAAAAGACATCCAGATTGGGAAAGTGGAAGTAAAAATGTCATTATCTGCAGATGACACAATATAGATACATAGAAAACTGTAACAATTCCAATAAAAAACTACTAGATTTAATAAATTAATTTGGCAACATAGCAGGATACAAAATTAAAACCCAGAAATCTATGGCATTTTATACATCAAAAATGAACTCATGGAAATAGAAACAACAACAAAAAAATCCCATTTACCATTGCAACAAAAAATTAAGATATCTAGTAATAAATTTAACCAAGAAGGTAAAAGACCTGTATTTGGAAAACTATAGAATGTTGAAAAAAGAGATAGAGAAGGATATAAATAAGTGGAAGAATATACCATGTCCATGAATTGGTAGAATCAACATCATTGAAATGTTTGTACTACCCAAAGCAATCTAAAGCTTAAATGCAATACCTATTAAAAAACCAAAAGCATATTTCACAGACACAAAGCAATAATTCTCAAAATTTTTATAGAATTTGAAAAGACCCCAAATAGCCTCAGCAATCTTTAGGAAGAAGAACAATGTTTGAGGGATCACAATACCAGATATGAAGTTATACTTCAAAGCCTCTGTACTCAAAACAGCCTGGTACTGGCCCCAAAACAGGCATATAAACCAATGGAACAGAACAGAGAACCCAGAAATTGACTCAAACCATTATGGTTAATTAATATTGGACAAAGGAGGCAAAAGCCTACAATGAATACAAGATAGTCTCTTCAATAAATGGTGTTGGAAAAATTTGACAAATGCATGCAAAAAAAATTGAAACTTAGACCATCAGCTTACACAATACATAAAATATAAATGTAAAATGGACAAAATACTTACATGTAAGTCATGAAACCATAAAAATCTTAGAAGAAACCATAGGTAACAAGATCTCAGACATTTCTAATAGCAATATGTTTACCAACACATCTCCCAGGACAGTAAAAATGAAGAAGAAAATAAACAAATGGGACTATCTTAATATATAAAATCCCAGGGTCTGTAACATCTAAAACGACAGAAGACTCCCTTGAACACCAGGCTAGGGAGCTGAGGGGGCGTGGCTGGCCTTCAAAGTGCAGGCGACTCTAACTCAGGCCAGCCAGTGCCCCAGAGGAGACCCCTGCCATGATGAGGGTTGTGGCCAACCTTCAAACCACTGGTGTCCTCTAGGCTTCCTAGCTGAGGCTGCCAGAGTTTGTTCAGGACCTAAGGCCGTGCACTCCCCACAAATGCCTTGGAAGCCACCAGTGTCTCGCTGCTAATCTCTGGAGGTTGGAGTGCATCCACAGTCCACCAGAAAGTCGGACCATTGAACTGTTCACAGACTCAGTGCAAGCACTGATCAGTGGCTGATGGGGTGGAGGCCAGACCAAAACAAAACGGCAGAAACACCCTGCTCACCTTGGCAGGTGCAGCTGCAGTCCACAGGGGCCTGGGCAGCGTAGAAAGTGCTACCTTCTCCCAAGTCCTGTGCTGGCACTGCAGCCTTGCTCACCTTCAAGCTTCCTTGAGACCTGATAGCACAGTGTGTAGGACATCCTGCAGGATTGTGCCAAAAAGCACCCAGAACAGAACAGCACAATCCTGCAGGATGCCCTACATAATAGGCATAAATTATGAGCCATAATAATTTATATTCCCTTTGGGATAAATTCAAAGCCATATCTCACTTCCCATGTGACTGGAAAAACCATGTAAAAGGAATTTGACAAAAGCTTTCCACATCTCTGTTTATTCTTTTGAATCCACAAAACAACCTTAAAAAAAGCATTCGGGCCACCTAAGAGAGAAGGCACTTTCTGGCCAGAGCATGTAGGATTCTTTTGCCCAACAGGTTAAAGGAAGCAGAGAGCTGGCATAGTAGAAATGGCCCTAGTGCCCTAAGCGGAGACTGCAGGAATGGGGCTGCAGAAATTTTACAAGCCTCTTGCCACCTTCTCCTTTGCTAACCACATCATCAAGATCCACCAGGACTGGAGGCAACTGGGAGGCACAGCCATGGTTTGGGACACGGTAAGCAAATCCTAGAGGATTTGTGACATGAAAACATCTGCAATTTATTATAAGATTGGTATTATTTAAAAAAAAATATATAAAAACCCCAGCTTTGTTGAGGTATAATTCATATACTGTTCATGTCACCTAAAGTGTACAATGAACCAGTTTTAAAGTAAATTTGGAGTGATACAACTATCACCATGCTCAATATTTAAATGTTTTCACAACCCCAACCCCTCCAAAAAAAAAATTCTACCCACTAGAATCACTTTCCTGACAATTTTCCCCAAAATAGATTGCATTTTAAGGGTGGGTAAAGGAAAGTTGAGGGAAATTAAAATACTACACAAAGAATATTGCAAAATGACAAAGTGAAGATCATGTGTTTTATTTTTTTTAAAAAACTTTTAATTATTTCAGAAAGAAAAGGAAAGGGATAGAGAGATAGAAACATCTTATATAATAAAGAGGTAATATGCAAATTAACCATCATGCCCTCACACAAGATGGCCACCTTCATGTGGTCACAAGATTGGCTGCCACAAGATGGCTGGCAGGAGAGGGCAGTTAGGGGTGACAATGCCAGCAGGGAAGAGTAGTTGGGGGCAATAAGGCCTGCAGGGGAGGTCAGTTAGGGGGAAATAGGCCTGCAAGTAAGGGAGGGTAGTTGGGGGCAACCAGGGAAGCAAAGGCAGGCAGTTGGGGAGGAGCAGGCCTGCAGGGGAGGGCAGTTGTGGGCAACCAAGGTGACAGGGAAGGGCTGTTGGGGGCAATCAGGCCAGCAGGGGAGCAGTTAGGCATCAATCAGGCTGGCAGGGTAGTGGTTAGGGGATGATCAGGCTGGCAGGCAGAAGCGATTAGAGGCAATCAGGCAGGCACACAGGTGAGCAGTTGGGAGCCAGCAGTCCCGAATTGTAAGGGGGATGTCCAACTGCCAGGTTAGGCCCCTAAACTGATAGTTGGACATCCCATAAGGGGTCCCAGATGGGAGAGGGTGCAGGCTGGGCTGAGGGACACCCCCTCCAGTGCATGAATTTCTTGCACCAGGCCTCTAGTCAATAATAAGGATCACTGATCAGCTGCCTCCCATAGGCCCCCTACTGGGGATCGAGCCCACAATCTAGGTTTGTGTCCCTCACCAGAATTAAACTGGGACCCTTCAGTCCACAGGCTGATGCTCTTTCCATTAAGCCAAACCAGCTAGGGCCATGTGTTTTCTGTACGTTCTGCATGGTAATAATGGTCCCCAAATGTATACTAATAAAAGGGTAATATGAGGAGGATCCAAAATGGCTGCTCGGGTAGACACCTAACCGCAGCAGCACACAACAATTTCAATGGAATACAACTAAAATGTAGAGTGGACATCACCCAGAGCTACAGGTAGTCGACTGACTGAAAATTCTACAACAAGAAGGAAAGAGAAAACCAGAAGGAAAATCAGAGGAGCTGAAAAAAAGCCTAAGGTACGGAGACATGCTGCACGCTCGCATGCACGCGCGTGCGCGGAGACGTCGCAGCCGGAGAGGAGGAGAGGGCTGGGTGCTGCCTGGGGTTTCCTAGCAGGAAGGAAATAAAACCCCCAGCCTGGGCTAAACCCCCAAACTGGCAGCGCTGACCCCCAGTTATGAGCCAGACCCTGGGGACCCAGGCTCCGGTGACGGGGCTGTGAGGTGAAATCCCAGGGGAGCAGCGAAAAGCAGGGCCCCCCGAGTCGCGCGCACTTTGCACGCAGAGGACTGAATGTTGACTCTGATGCTGGATTACCCTAGCGGGAAGAAACAAAGCCTCCGGTGGCGCTGAGCCTCAGTCCGGACTGCTCTGAACCCCAGTCCTGGGCCAGACCCTGGGGCCCCTGGCTCGGGCAGGGGGAGACGGGGCTGTGAGGCAGAATCCCAGGGGAGTGGCGAAAAGGGGAGCCCCCAGAGTCGCGCACACTGCGTGCAGAGGACAGTCTGTTGACTCTGATCCTAGATCCCCCTAGCGGGAAGGAGAAAAAAAAAAAGCTCCAGACTGGAGGAATGCGACAGGGAGCAGGAGCCCCTGCCGCACCAGCCAGCCGGGCGCCGGCAGGGAGCCGGTGACGGGAACCCCAGGGGGGGTTGCCCCTGAGCCATCGACCTCTGAGCTCGGGCAACGGAGCCAAGGCCGGGGGCTGCTTCCTGGGCGGCGCCGACCCCGGCAACAGGCTGGAGCAGCGTGGGAGCCCGCAGAGAACAAAGGGGTGCCACAGGCCAACCTGCTGAGCTCCCAGGACAAGGAGGAAGAAACCAAAGTTCTCAATGTGAAGAAATCAAGTGAGAGCAAAAGATAGTAAAATTACTTAAGAAAGAATACAAAGAAGATCTTGAAAAATCAAAGACTAAGTCAGAACTCAACTTACCAGCCAACATTGCAACATAAATGCGTTAAAAAAAAAAAAAAAAAGGACAGAATGTTGGAATAGCGGTGGCCAGGCCTAGAGTGCCCAGGCACAAAGCAATGGCAACCGGGCCCGGAGCAGCAACGGCCAGGCCCCAGAGCAGCAGCAGCCAGAACCAGAGCAACAACAGCCAGCACTGGAGCAGCCAGACCTGGGGCAGTGGCAGCCAGGCCTGAGGCAGAGGCAGCCAAACCCAGGGTGGCCAGTCCAGGAATACCCAGACCCGGAGTGGCCGGACCAGGAGAAGCTGGGCCCAGAGCAGCCAGGTTGGGAGCAGCCAGGTCCAGAACAGCAGTAGCCAAGCCCGGAGTATCCAGGCTGGGAGCGGCCAGACTCCGAGCGGCTGGGCCCGGGGCAGCCGGGCCCAGAGCAGCCGGGTCTGGTGTGGCCAGGCCCGGAGCAGCAGCTGCCAGGCTGGGAGCGGCCAGGCCCGGAGCAGCCAGGTCTGGTGTGGCCAGGCCCGGAGCAGCGGCTGCCAGGCTGGGAGCGGCCAGGCCCAGAGCAGCTGGGTCTGGTGTGGCCAGGCCCAGAGCAGCGGCTGCCAGACTGGGAGCGGCCAGGCCCAGAGCAACTAGGTCAGGAGCGGCGGTGACCAGACCCGGAGCAGCTGGTTGTGGAATGAACCAGAGCAACAGAGGCCAGGCCCAGAGCAGCCAGGCCTGGAACAGCTCGCTTCTCGCCTGCCCTTACCCCACGGCTGCCTCTCAGACATGGCTGGAAACTTTTGTGGGAACTTGAGGGTCTGCTGAATCAAGTGATGAAGGCTTAGATCTGGATGTGTTGAGTTAGTATAGGGCTGGGGTGTTGATCTGTGAGTGCCTTGGGTGGGGCCTGGATGAGGATGGTTGACCTATTTGGAAATGTCTTTTGTGTGAAATGTATCATTGGGCACGTGGTGGTATTATTGATATGAGAAAATGCTAAGTAACTGATTTACTATCTGAAAAGGGATTTACTATCGGGGAAAGGCAGGGAGGAAGAGACTGAACATAAACTGCACCTATGGATGAGGACAATGGGGGATGGGGATGGGGCGGAGGGTGGGGTGGGAACCTGGTGGAGGGGGGAAGAAATGAGGAACCTTTGTAACAATATGAACAATAAAGATTGATTAAAATAATAATAATAATAATAATAATAATAATAATAAAGGGTAATATGCTAGCTGAGACCGGTTTGGCTCAGTGAATAGAGCGTTAGCCTGCAAACTGAAGGGACCCTTGATTCCGGCCAAGGGCATGTACCTGGTTTGCGGGCACATCCCCAGTAGGTGGTGTGAGGAGGCAACTGGTCAATGTTTTTCTCTCATCAATGTTTCTCTCTCATCGATGTTTCTATAATAGCTCTCTATCTCTCTTCATCTCTGTAAAAAATCAATAAAATGTGTATTTTTAAAAAAGGGTAATATGCTAATCAGAGTGGACGTCTTCTGGACGTCCTTCCAAACAAAGCTGCAATGGCTGTGAGGGACGAGGTTCAGACAGCCGTGGGCAGCTGAGAAGGGCTGAAGCTCAGACTGGCAGTGGTAGCATCAGTGGGGAAATGGGGGTTGTGCCTTCCCCTGATCTGCCACATTGCCTCTCATAAAGGCCAAGGCAGAGGCAGTTAGGGGTGATCAGGTCAGCAGGGGGGCGGGCAAGTTAGGGCCAATCAAGCCAGCAGGGGGCCAAGTTAGGTTTGATCAGGCCAGCAGGGGGGCAAGGTAGGGGTGATCAGCCCACCAGGCAGAGGGGTTAGGGGCAATCAGGCAGGCAGGCAAACAGTTGGAGTCAGTGGTCTCAGATTGCAAGACAGATGTCAGACTGCCAGCAGTTGTACATCCCCTGAGAAGTCCCAGATTGGAAAGGGTGCAGGCTGGGCTGAGGAACACCACCTCCATGCATGAATTTCATGCACTGGGCCTCTAGTATCAAAATAAAAAGCTGCTGCACAGCGAAAGACCCCATCAACAACATAACAAGAGAGCCCACTGAATAGGAGAACATAGTTTGCCAATGATAGATCTGATAAGTAGTTAATCTCCAAAATTTATAGAGAACTGATATAACTAACATAAGGAAGGTAAACAATCCAATTTAAAAATAGGCAAATGACCTGAATAGATAATTCTCCAAAGTGGATCTATTTGGTATTATTAGTGGCTGGTCATTTCTCACTATCACACATTTGGATATTAGGTTCCACTCTGTTCTGCCTGGTAGAGTTGAGAAATTGTATAAAATTCTAATGGGTTTTCCCTTGTAGGTCACTTCCTTTTCCCTGGCTGCTTTGAGAAGTTTTTCTTTGTTGTTAATTTTTGATGGCTTAGTTACCAAGTGCCTTTGAGAGGGCCTCTTTGGGTTGAGGAAACTGGGTGTTCTCTTTACTTCTTGGATTTGAGGATCAAGTCCTTTCCATATATTTGGGAAATTCTCATGCACTATTTCTTTTAATAGACTCTCCATTACCTGGCTCCTCTCTTCCTCCTCTGTAATGGCTTTTTCTGATGGAGTCAGAGAGGTCTCAAAGAACTCTTTCATTTTTATTCTCAGCTCTCTCTCTTTCCCCTCTGTGTCATTTCTTGATTATTATCTTCAACATCACCAGTTCTTTCCTGTAACTGGTCGGTTCTGTTTCCTATGCTCAACAATTAACTCTTAATCTCTTCTGTTTCTCCTGGCTGAAGGAAGTGCCTGCTACCACTGGCTTTCTCCCCTCTCCAGAATTGTTTCATTTTCAGTATTTCTGATTGATTCTTTTTTTAAAGCTTCAATTTCCTTGGAGAAATACTCCTATTTGTTCACTGATTTGTTTTTTGAGTGCACTGAATTGCCTGTCAGCATTTTCTCACATCCCAAGAATTTTCAGAACTACAATCTTGAAATCTCTGTCATTTATCACATCATTCCATGTGTTCCAGCCTGCTTTCTTAAATTTTTCATTTTCTTTCTGGTCATCATCATTATTGTGGTTCTTCATGGCATTTGCTGCCCTCCTTTGTTTTTCTCATTTATCTCTGAAGGGGTCTTTCTGTTATGTTCTAGTAAAAGGCACTGAATTGCAAGATTTTTACACTGTGGTTTCCTAAATTTGATCCTCCATAGCTTCTGTAGGACAGTATCAGCTGTGCTGCTTGGGGGTGGATTTGTTTTGACCTCACTCTAATTGCAACTCCTGACCTCTGCAAAGTTCTGCCCTAAGCACAGAGGGAAACAGCAATTCTACTGCAACTACTCTTGGTTTACAGATAATGAGCTCCTGGGCTAACTCCAAGGCAGCAGGAGGAGAATTTTGGGAGTACAGGCAGCAGGGCTCTGTGATCCCTCTTTACTCTCACAGATCCTGGGAGTGACTCAGATCCTATTTGCTGCTCTTGCCATGCAGCTTGCCCTACTGGGCTGCTCCACCCTCTCCCTACCTCCATAAGGAAGTGCCCACTACAGTTTGCAGGACTATGTCTATGGATCACCTGTGCTTTTCTCCCTTCTTGTTTTCCTGTTTATTTCTGGTTGCCCACCTTTAGGTGCTGCAGTGTGCGTGTGTCTATGCTGAGCAGGGACTTGTCTGTTGAATCATACGTGGCTAAATTGTTGAAATGTGAGGGGGAGAGGAAAAAACGTTCCTTTACCCTGCCATTCCTCTGATGTCACTCCCAGTTGGTAGTTTTTATTACTATTAATTTCTAAAAATCTTTATTGTTAAATATTTTGTTGTTGAAAGTATTACATACGTCCCCTTTGTATTTTTATTTTTCGTACTGCTTTTGTGTGGTTTGGGTACCAGGGAATATGACATTTATAAAATAAATTGGGAAGTATTTTCTTCTATTTTATGGAAAAGATTGTATAATATTAATTGTAATTCTTTTATTTCTTTTATTTATTTTTTAAAAATATATTTTATTGATTTTGTACAGAGAGGAAGGGAGAGAGATAGAGTTAGAAACATCGATGAGAGAGGGTCATAGATCAGCTGCCTCTTGCACACCCCCTACTGGGGATGTGCCCGCAATCAAGGTACAGTGGTGCCTCGCATAAAGAACGCCTCGCACAGCGAACGCTGCACACAACGAACTTCATTTCATGATTCATACAACGAACTTCGTTTCACACAACGAAGTCGCCCGAGCTTCCACGACTGCTTCGCCCGAGCTTCCACGATCGCTGCCGATGTATTGCATCCTTCCGCGCAGGCACTGCAGGCAGTCGTTAGTCACTGCGCTTAACTTAAGCACGTATCGAGGCAATCGTTCTTCATTACGAATTAAATCACGCACGTATCACGGCAGTCGTCCTTTTAAGTTAAACTCAATATTTTTTTTTATATCATGGCTTCTAAAAAAAGCAGGAAGGTGATTTCTGTTGAAATGAAACAGGAAATAATTAGAAGGAGTGAATGTGGGGTAAAACAGTGTGACCTCGTCAAAGAGTTTGGCCTCAGCAAGACCACCATTTTCACCATTTTGACAAATAAGGATGCAATCAAATCAGCCAAAGTAGCCAAAGGAGTATCAAAACTATTTCATGAAAAACATAGGTCTTCAATCCACGAGGAAATGGAGAGGCTATTAGCGATTTGGATTAAGGACAGGCAGGTGAAAGGTGACGTAACAACCCAAGATATTATCTGTCACAAAGCCAAGAGAATTTATGACGATCTAAAGAAAAACGTCCCTGGAAGTAGCAGCAATCAAGATAATGAAGAAGAATTCAAAGCCAGCAGGGGGTGGTTTTTTAGATTTAAGAAAAGGTGTGGAATCCACAGCGTTACTATGCATGGTGAGGCTGGCAGTGCTGACAAGAAAGAAGCAGAAAAGTTCTCTATTAACTTTCAAAAATGTATTAAGGATGAAGGATACTGCCCACAACAAGTGTTCAATGCCGATGAAATGGGTCTTTTCTGGAAAAGAATGCCGAGCAGAACCTTCATTACAAAAGAAGAGAAGAAATTGCCAGGACACAAAGCCATGAAGGACAGACTTACCCTTATGTTTTCGTCTAATGCCAGCGGAGACCTCAAGATCAAACCTCTATTGGTTTATCACTCTGAAAATCCAAGAATTTTCAAGAAAAATAACGTTATTAAGTCCAAACTGCCCGTCCATTGGAAGTCCAATCAAAAAGCCTGGGTGACCCAAGTTATCTTCAACGAATGGATTCTGGGAAACTTTGCTCCTGCCGTGAAGAAATTCTTGCTGGAAAAAGAACTGCCGCTCAAAGCCCTTCTGATACTTGACAATGCCCCTTCTCACCCAAAAGACCTAGAGGAAATATTGCAGGAAAATTATCCTTTTATCAAGGTGCAGTATTTGCCACCAAACACCACATCCATTCTTCAGCCAATGGATCAGCAAGTTATTGCGAACTTTAAAAAACTCTACACTAGAGCCCTCTTTAATAAGGTGTTTGAAGAATGCGAGTTTGGTGGAGACAATATGACTGTCCGAAAGTTTTGGAAGGAGAAATTTGATGTCCTTATGGCAATACGACTTATACAGAAGGCCTGGGAAGAAGTGTCACAAAGGACCCTCATTTCTGCTTGGAAGATGCTTGTGCCTTCGTGGACCCAGGAAGAAGCAGTAGTTGATGACACAGAAGTGGTGAAGGACATCATCACAGTGGCCCAAAGGTTGGAATTAGAGGTAGAGGAAGAGGATGTAGAGGAGCTTATTGAGGAACACGAAGAAGAGCTGACAACTGAAGAGCTCCAAGCACTTCTGGTCCAACAACAGGACAATGCTCAAAGGGAAGCGTCATCTGATAACGAGGAGCAACAATCAAACAATCAACCAATCCCAACTGCTGACATCAAGAACATCCTGGTCAAATGGAAAGCAGTTCAGGAGTTTACCAATGCCCACTATCCGGATTCAGCTGAAACAAACAGGATCAACGATCTTTACTCCGATACTCTTGTCCGTTATTTCCGGCAGATGTTGGAGAAAAGAGAAAAACAAATGACTTTGGACAGGTTTTTCATGAAACCATCGGCCAAAAAGCAGAAAATGGATGAAGATGTGCAAGATTCGGTAGACTCTACTTAGTCTGTCGTAAAATTTAAAAAAAATGTGTTTTGTTTTTTTTTAAATTATGTTTTTAGATGTATCTAAATAAAAATAATAACAAAAAATTTATCTTTTTTATGTCATCTTAGCATATTTTATGCTACAGAACGAATTATTTTTTTTAACATGTATTGTTATGGGAAAACGCGTTTCACATAACGAACTTTTCGCATAACAAACTTGCTCCTGGAACGAATTAAGTTCGTTGTGTGAGGCACCACTGTATATGCCCTTGACCAGAATCAAACCCGGGTCCCTTCAGTCCCCAAGCTGACGCTCTATCCATTGAGCCAAACCGGTTTCGGCAATTAATTGTAATTCTTTTAAATATTTGATAGAATTCTACTTTGAAACTATTTAGGGCTGAAAATTTATCTCTCGGGAGTTTTAAAATTATGAATTCAACATAATTGCAGGGCTATAAACTTATCTACTTTTTTAGTTATGGTGGTTTTTGTTTTTCAAAGAATTAGTTTTATTTAAATTGTCAAATTTATGCATATATAATTATTTATCATAAGCATACAATTATTTTGATGTCTACAAGGTTTAGTGATATCTTGGGTTTATTTCTGATGTTGACAATTTGTGTCTTTTCATTTTTTAAAAAAAATTCTAGAGGTGGAAGAGGGCACAGAAGGGATAAAAGGTGATAGGAAAATAAAATTTAAAAAAATATTAATAGAGGTTTGCTCTTATTTAATCTTTCCAAAGAATTAGCTCTTTGTTTAATTGATTTTTTTCTATTATTTTTTTCTGCTCATGTTTTTGATTTATGCCCTTTCTTGCTTTGAAAACAAAATGTGAGGTGTTTGAGTCCAAGTTCATTGTCTCATAAAATTGAAGAATGAAGTCTTGGACAAAAATGGTTATTGGGAGCAAAATCTGAGAGAAACCAGCCCTGGAAAAGGTGCAGCTGGAGTTTCAGGAGCAGCCAGTGTCCAGAGCTTCCTTCCCATGTTACTATTGGGTGTTAAAGTCTATTAATCCATGTGTAGAGCCCCACATGGCCAGAAGCTACGTGGGTATAGGGAATCCCATCTCCTGCCAGCCATAGGAGTAACCAGTGTACTGAGGATGAGAGAGAGAGAGCAAGAGGAAGCAGGTGATTTCTAATATAGGGGGGTGGATACAGTTTTGCTACTAGCTCCTGGTTGGTCTTTTCAAAGAATTCTGTCTTAGGGACATCCTTGAGATTGGTTATCTGCAAACTGCTTGTCTTAGCAAACAATCTATACATTTTAAAGATTGTGTCTTACTGCATGCCCTTCTTTCCACATTTAGCTGGGTTGCCTTAGCAATTCCAGCTATTCGGGGTTTCCTCTCCTCACCCCATGGTCCCAATTCCTGACTACCTAGCTTCTCTCTGACTCCTCAGTGTCATACCTTCTTCATTCTTTTCTTGGGGTTTATTTTTTTTATACAAGGTTCTTATGTGAGTACTTTGATTATTGACAAAATTTTTTTTTTCATTTCTAACATATACCTTCAATATTATAAATTTGCCTTTCAGCACAGTTTTCACTGCAACCTACAGTGATAAAAGAGAGAAAGATGAACTTTTATGTATTGTATTTTCTTTTTAACTCAGTTCACTGTATCTTTTTCATATACAATTAAACTTCCTCTTTGATTCATGGATTATTTAAAGTATTCAGGTTAGGAGATATCCTTGTTATTTATTTTTAATTTGATTCCACTGGATCAGAGGTCATATTCCATATAGTTTTAATTATTTTTAAATTGGTTGAGATTTGTTTTATCGGGAAGAATGTGCTCTGTCTTGTTATACATTCCACGGGTGCTTGAAAATAGTATGTATTCTGTAGTTTGGTTGTGTAATAATTTATTAAGTACATATTATACAAGAGTGTTTAACTCTAATGTTCAGAATACTCAAATTTATAGATGAGTAAACTAAAGTTAAGAAAAAATGAGAAATTCACTTAAAACCACAAAATTAGACAGTGGCAGAGGTTTGATTGAACTAGATCTGTCTCGGTCCAACACTCAGCCTCTCTCATATGTCTTGGTGTGGATAATTTTGGATTTATACTATTTAAGATTCATTTGGCTTTTTCAATCTGTAGGTTTATATCTTTAGCCAAATTTGAGAAGTTTTCAGCCATTATTATTATTATTATTATTATTATTATTATTAAATGATAAATTTTGCACTGCCTTTTTTTTTTTTTTTTTTTTTTTTTTTTTTTTTTTTTAATTTTCATGTGCCCTGACAGGGGATCAAACTCACAACCTTGGCATATCAGATGATACTCTAACCAACTGAGCTACCTGGCCAGGGCTCAGGTATAATTATTTCTTTACTACTTTTTCAGCCTTACTTTCTTTCTCCTCTTCTTTCCATATATCAATAACATGTATAGTAGATATTTCATTATAGTTATATTAGTGGCCTGGTGCATGAAATTCATACACTCAGAGGGTGGTCCCTCAGCCTGACCTGCACTCTCTTGTAGTCTGGGAGCCCTCGAGGGATGTCTGACTGATGGCTTAGATCCACTCCCTGCAGCAGTTGGACATCCTTAGCACTGCTGTGGAGGTGGGAGAGGCTCCCATCACTGCTGCCTGTGAGCCCAGCTTCTGGCTGAGCGGCACTCCCCATGTGGGAGCACACTGACCACCAGTGGGCAGCACCTGCATTGAGTGTCTGCCCCTGTTGGTCAGTGCGCACCATAGCAATCAGTTGTTCTGCTGTTTGGTCAATTTGCATATTAGCCTTTTATTATATAGGATGTCCCTTAGGTCCCATCAATTTGTTTTTCAGTGTATTTTCTCTCCCTTTAGTTTTAGTAATTTCTATTGTTCTATCTTTCAGTTCATTGGTTCTTTCCTCTATCCCTCCATTCTGTCCCTGAACCCACACATTGAGTTTTAAATTTTGATTATTGTAGTTTTCAGTTGTAAAATTTGCATTTAGTGTTGTTTTGTTTTTGTTTTTTACATCTTCTACTTCTTTTCTGACATTTTCTAGTTTTTATTTGTTTCAAGTGTGTTTGTATTTACTTCTTGGAGGTTTTTAATGGTAGTTAGTTTAAAATCATTGGCCAAAAATTCTAACATCTGTTATCTGGATGGTGTTATCTTTTGATTCTATCTTTTTATTCAGTGTTAGATCTGTTTCTTCCTATGATTTTTTAATTGACCTTGGCTATTTGGTTATAATATTTTGGATATTACTTAAACCTTATGTTTTAGTGGGTTTAATCCTGCTTTTATAGGGAAGGTGGTGCAACTCTTTGTTATTTCCACAGCCAGCCAGTATTGACATCTGAGGAGGATAGTTCCTTGTTACTTCTGGGTGGTGGTGAGATTACTGGCTCTCTTCTAGGCTTTCGCTGATTTCTTCTTGGCTCGAAGGAGTAGCGGTGCCTCATCATTGTCACATTCACTGACAATACCAATAGAGATGTCCTCTCTATGGTATTGGTGAGATACTAGGTCTTATCTAACACCACTCCCTCAGGGGAGAAAAAGGGCACCTTGTTCCTGCCAGGTGGGGATATAAGTGCAGGTTTCTATGTGGTTTCCATTGACACTGAGGTAGGATGGCTTATTATCACCCAGCAGAGATAGTGTCTTGGTAACTTGCTCAGTTTTCTGTGATATAACTTTGGTATGGGGCCTTTGGTTGCTTCAGTATAGCCTGACAAGGGTGAGAGTCTAAGATTTCTATAGCATTTGCTGAATGGACCACAGTTTATTTTGTGGTATATGGTTGGAGAAGGATTGTTACTATGTAGAAAGCATCTGTTTTCCTGTGCTGGTCTTTTCCTGATCCTTTGGTGACAGAGAGGGTTTTGTTGGTGTTTGCAAGTTTCTGTCTTCTCCAGCGCCTAGTCTGGGTTATATATGACTAAAAGAAAACCCAGGAAACTCACCTGTTCAATTCACCTATACTGAGAACAGCAGTACCATGGCTTATTACCTATTCAGTGGAGATGGTGGAAGCAGAGGCTTTGAAATGGGTGTTTGAATAGACTGATATTGTGGGAGATGGTTTCTGTATAGATTTTTATGAGTTTTAAGAAATATTACCTTATTTGTTATTGTGTTTCATTTGTGAGAAAACACACACACACACACACACACACAACACACACATCAATTATTTAGTTTAGCAGTACTTGGGAAGTCTGAAAGCAGTGTAGAAATGAATAAATTAAATATGAAGGGATTATTTATTAGTGGAAGGGATTATTTGCCTTCTGGAGTAGGCCATGAGTATTCCTGGTACTAAGCTGGATTTTGAAGGACATCCTTCAAAAACCCACTTCCCCACATCATGGGTACAAGATAACTCAAACAAGTCTTGTTGCAGTGAGAGGGCAGATGCTGTTGGCCAAGTCTGTCTGTTACCTGGGTCCCGATTTGAGCTGTGCATGGGAAGTGAAGCAGCTATGGGGGGAGGAGACCTCCCTCAGAAGGGGTGAGGGTTCAGGCTCCTGCAAAGTTGGGGAGGAGAGGGTCTGGGCCCCACCTCTGTTGACCCCTAAGTTCTCTCCTGATGGCCCCTCTGCGACTGTGCCTGTCTTAGGTTATTTCTTCCCTGAGGAATCTTACTCATCTCTGGCTAACCAGCCATCTTCTGGGGCCAAGCAGGGTGATGTGAGGTTCAGTTCTGTTTCCTTGGTAGCCTATGTCCCCATGGCCTCCATGCCCAGCACCTGCCTTGGGATCCCCTCTCCTGCTGGTGGAGCCCCAGCACTGATCACATATCTTGTGGAACCCGGGTTTCTTCTCCAGGGAGGGCCCAGCTCACCACACTGGGTGAGAGACAGATCCATGGTACCAGCCATCACGAGGCTTCAGCCTTGGCATGAATAGAAAGCTCAGGCAACAGCTGTGGGCAGGGCAATTGGATTGTGAGAAGAGGGTTCCTCTTGGCCAAAAGGGCAAGAGGGGCCAATATAGAATGCTCAGGTGCCTTCCCAGGGGGCCATCTACACAGTGGAAGGGATTAAATCCTTTCATGTCCTTTTTAAACTACTGCCAGACATTTAAAGAATTAGTTTGTAACTTTGTTTGGGATAATTGTATATTTTAATTCTAAATTGTAATTCTAAAATATCAAGAGATGTGTTACCTTTGTCTCCAAGCACCAAAAAGATGCATATGCACCTAACCAGTGGTCACGGACAACAAGGGGATGGGGGCATGTATGGGGAGAGGTTTTGGATGGGAATGGGGGATGAAGACAAATATGTGATACCTTAATCAATAAAGAAATTGAAATAAATAAATAAATATGAAGGGATATGAGAAAATAGAGTGAATATTTTAGACTATAAGAGATCAAATTTAAAGTTGTAAATAAATCATGATAGTAATAATCTTCAATAATAAATGAAAAAGAAATACTACATGACATTAATTTACAAAGATAACTGAAAACTATCAAATTCCATATGGTTGCTAAAATATTAGTTCTAAGATGCAATCTATTAATCATAGCCTACTTAGTCAGAATATGTTCATTACAGATTCCTGACAAATTTCAACTGCAATTTCCCTGTCAGAAGTTTGACATTCTTTACAATATTTACTGTGCCTTTTTAACAGTCTTTAAAAATAAGTTAGATTCTTGCAAATGTAATTAGGTTAAAGATGTTCTATCTCTAATAAAAATTCTCTAATTGAATAGAGAGGTGTTTTCTGTAAACTCTTTCCAGTTCCTTGATAGCTTCTCCTCCCCCAATTTCTCTTAGATAGCCTCTTTAATTTTCCTCCTTAATTAACTATTTATTGCAGGCCTATCATTTTCCTCCTTTGATGGTAATTTATAAAACTAAGTGAAAAAACACAATTCTCTGGAGCATTATCTCAATACATTGAGATTATGCTTCCTGGCAACAATTATTGAAAGTTTGGCTCAAATAAATTCACAAATTATTTACAGGTTTGAATGTTTCTTATGTTAACACTATTGTTTTCTTTTTAAAAATGCTTTTATGCCGAAACCGGTTTGGCTCAGTGGTAGAGCGTCAGTCTGTGGACTGAAAGGTCCCAGGTTCAATTCCGGACAAGGGCATGTACATTGGTTGCGGGGCACATCCCCGATAGGGGGTGTGCAAGAGGCAGCTGGTTGATGTTTCTCACCGACGTTTCTAGCTCTCTATCCCTCTCTCCTTCTCTCTGTAAAAAATAAATAAAATATATTTTAAAAAATAAAAACATAAAAATGCTTTTACTTCCAAAGGATGTGTTTCTCCCACATCAATGTTTCTCTCAGTCTCTCCCTCTCTCTTCCACTCTCCCTAACAATCAATGGAAAAATATCCTCAGATGTGGATTAATAAACAAAAATATTTTAAAAAGCTCTACTTGACAAGAAGAAGAAGATGAAGAAGAAGAAGAAGAGGAGGAAGAGGAGGAGGAGAAGGAGAAGAAGAAAAAGGAAGAAGGAGAAGGAGAAGGAGAAGAAGAAAAAGAAGAAGAAGAAGTAGACAGTTTGACTCAGTGGATAGAATATCAGTCTGTGGACTGAAGGGTTCCAGATTCTAATCAAGGGACATGCTCAGGTTGTGGGCTCAATCCCAGGTGTGAAACATGCAGGAAGCAGTCAATCGATGATTCTCTTTCATCATTGATGTTTCTATCTCTCTTGTCCTCTCCCTTTCTCTCTGAAATCAGTAAACATATATTTTTTAAAATGCTTTTACTTCGTTTACCTTTATGTTATATTTTAATGTTTTTAATACCCTATTCTGAACAAGAGGTGTACTTTTGAGCTTCTATCTGTCTGTTAGTGATTTTATATTTTTTGTTTGAGATAAGAGCCATTTTGGCATTTCTTATAATGCAGGTCTTGGTGGTGGTATTCTTTCATTTTCTATATATCTGCAAAAGCATTTATCTTTCATACATAAAGGGTAACTTTTTTAGATATATTATCATTTGGGGTCTTCTCTATTTAAATAATTTGAATATTTGATTCCTCTCTCTCTTAAGTTATATGATTTCTGCTGAAAAATCTGATGATAAATGTTGCTGGCTCTATAAGTCACTGTCTTTTTTTCTTGAGTGCCTTGATAATTCTTTCTTTATCAATAATTTTTGATAGTTTTAATATAATGTGCCTTGGAAAAGCCATTTTTAGATTGAGAGAATTAAGTATTCTGTTAACTTCTTGGATTTATGTATCCAGTTCTTTCCATAGGTTTGGGAAGTTATCAATTATTTGTTTGAATGGACTCACTTTCCTTCTCCCTCTGGTATACACATTATTCTTACATTGATCTTTTTAATGAAGTATGTTCTTGTAGAGTTCTTTCATGTTTTCTCTCTCTTTATTTTTCTCTATTCTACTTGAATAATTTCTATGTTTCTATTGTCAATCTCACTATTTTCCCCCTCCAGCTGTTCTACTGTATGTCCTAAACTTTCTATTTCATTCTTTGTCACTTATTGAGTTTTTTATATCTATCATTTCTGCTTGATTTTTTTCTTTTAGTTTTAATATCTTTGGTGATGTACTTCTTTTGTTTGTTAATTTTATTTGTGAGATCACTGAATTGTTTTTATGTGTTTTCTTTAATCTTATTTTATTTTCTCAGAACTGCACTTTTGAATTCTCTGTCATTTAAATCACAGTTTTCCATGTCTTTAAGTTTATTTTATGGAGTTTTAAAATTTTATTTGTGAACTCCCTTATCATTCATTGTGCTTAGTGAATTATTTTTCTACCTTGGCATTTGTGAAAATGAAATTTTATTTTTAAGCATTTAACTCTTTATTCTTTCTTTAGCAGGTTGATAAGTAGAGGTCTTTTGTTTTTCAATAGGTGGTGCAAAAGAACAAGTTTGTATTTTCTCTTACCTGCAACACTAGGGCTTCTGGAATCTCTGTGAGGCTGTATTAACTTAGCCTTGGAAATACCTTGTACTTACTGAGTAGGCGGGCATCTCCTTAACAAGCCAGTCACCTTGGTTTTGGGGCACAACCCCCATGGTGGCATGTGATGGCATTGGTTTCCTAGTCTGTGTAGTCCTAGTGTTGCATTCCCATATGTTAAAACCCCAGGTGGAGCTTCTCTGGCTGAGTTGACCCAGCTGTCTCTGGCAGATTCACCACAATGGGTGAGGAAGGGGTGTGAATGTATATGGAGGAAACAGGTTCATGTGTCTGTGGCTCTGTTCTTTCTAGTAGGTTTATCATAATGAATGCAGACCACTAAGGTTGAGATTTTTCCCCACTGCTTTTTCAGGATCTGCTGAATGAGGAGATTACTATTGAATTGGCCACTGGAAGAAGGGGTGTGTGGGTCCTACATGTATGAAATTCTTTGTCTGGTGAAGACATGGTGTCGAATGCTGGCACCCTTTGCCCTACTTCTCTGCCCCTGTTACTGGGATTTGCTCAATATGGGCCAGCCACCCAGACCCCATTACTGTCACTACCCCCTCAAGTTTGCCAGTGGTGGTTGCATACCAACCATTCACTACTATTGCATCTGCTGAGGCTGCAGCAAACGCAAGACTGCATCTAAGATTCTGGTCTATGTCCTTACCCCCATCCTGTTTGCTCTGATAAACCCACCTTCAGTTGTCTCAATGCGCCAACCTCTCAGATGTGTTTGTGTGTTGAGTAGGGAATTGTTATCGAATTATAGCTGTCTAAGTAGGTGTACTAGTAACTTTAAGTGGAGAAATATAGAGGTTCTTTCACCACACCGTGCTGCTGACATCACTCTAATGTACAGTTTGAAAGGACTACAACTAACTATCTTCCACATAATCAACATACCATCCAGGTTACTTGGCAAATCCTTAGAAGCTATTTCCTGGCATATAATTATGTTGGCCTCAGTTCTACAGAGTATATTATTTATTTTTTCTTACATAACCTAATATAATTATCAAATTAGCTTATTATGAGATTGACATTACTACTTTTCTGATGTGCTTATTTTTATTTTTTATGTTTATTTTTAAATATATTTTTATTGTTGATAGTATATAGAAACCATCTTGATTTCTCTGTAGCTAGTACTTTCAGTACTATGTTGAATAAGAGTGGTAAAAGCAGACATTCTAGACTTCCTGTTTTTAAGGGAAATGATTTTAGTTTTTACCCAGGGAGTATGCTGCTGGCTGTAGATTTGTCATACCAGTATATGGCCTTTATTATGTCGAAGTATGGTCTGTCAATTTCAACTTACTGGGAGTTTTCATAAAAAAAAAAAGGGTGTAGAATATTGTTGAATGCTTTTCCTGCTTATATTGATATGATCTTGTGGTTTTTGTATTTCAATTTGTTTTGTTTTTAAATGTGATGTATCACATTTATTGATTTACAAATATTGTACCAGTCTTGCATCCCAAGAATAAATCCTATTTCATCATGGTATATGATCTTTTTAAATATTTCTGGATTCAATTTGCTAATATGTTTTTGAGGATTCTAGTATCTGTGTTCATCAGGGGTATTGGCCTTTAATTTTCTTTCTTTTTAGTGTCTTTATCTAGTTTTGGAATTAGGATAATGCTGTCTTCTTTAAAAGAGCTTGGAAATGTTGATACCTATAGAATATTTTTTTTTTTTTATTTTTTTTTTAATTTATTTAATTATTATTTTTTTACATATTTTAATGATTTTTTTTTTGCCCCCCTCCCTCCCTCCCCCATAGCCCCTCCCTCCCCATAGTTTTATGTCCATTGGTTGTACTTATATGCATGTATACAAGTCCTTCGGTTGATCTATTATCTCCCCCAGATCCTCCTCCCCTCCCCGCTGTAATTTGACAATCTGCTTGTTGCTTTACTGTCTCTATATCTATCTTTTGGTTCATCAGTTTATAATGCTCTTTATTATCCACAAATGAGTGAGGTCATGTGGTGTTTCTCTTTCATTGATTGGCTTATTTCACTCAGCATGATGTTCTCCAATTCCATCCAGGTTGCTGCAAATGATGAGAATTCCTTCTTCTTTATGGCAGCATAGTATTCCATTGTGTAGATGTACCATAGTTTTTTGATCCAATCATCTGCTGACGGGCACCTAGGCTGTTTCCAAATTCTGGCTATTGTAGATTGTGCTGCTATGAACATAGGGGTGCATATATCCTTTCTGATTGGTGTTTCTAGTTTCTTGGGATATATTCCTAGGAGTGGGATTACTGGGTCAAATGGGAGTTCCATTTTCAGTTTTTTGAGGAAACTCCACACTGTTCTCCACAGTGGTTGCACCAGTCTGCATTCCCACCAGCAGTGCACGAGGGTTCCTTTTTCTCCGCAACCTCGCCAACACTTGTCGTTTGTCGATTTGTTGATGTTGGCCATTCTGACAGGTGTGAGATGGTACCGCATTGTTGTTTTGATTTGCATCTCTCGTATAATTAGTGACTTTGAGCATGTTTTCATGTGCCTTTTGGCCTTCCTTCTGTCTTCTTTTGAAAATATTCTATTTAGGTCCCTTGCCCATTTCTTAATTGGATCATTCATCTTCCTTTTATTTAGTTGTATCAGCTGTCTGTAGATGTTAGAGATTAAACCTTTATCAGTGGTGTTATTTGCAAATATGTTCTCCCACACCGTGGGCTTTCTTGTTGTTTTGTTGATGGTTTCTTTTGCTGTAAAAAAGCTTTTTATTTTGATGTAGTCCCATTTGTTTATTTTCTCTTTAGCTTCCATTGCCCTAGGGGCAGTATCAGTGAAGAAGTTCTTTTGGCATACGTCTGAGATTTTGCTGCCTGAAGATGCTTCTAGTATTTTTATGGTTTCCCGTCTGATGTTTAAGTCCTGTATCCATTTTGAGTTTATTTTTGTGTATGGTGTAAGTTGGTGATCTAGTTTCATTCTTTTGCATGTGTCTACCCAATTTTCCCAACACCATTTATTGAAGAAACTGTCTTGACTCCATTGTATATTCTTTCCTCCTTTGTCAAATATTAATTGAGCATATTGATTTGGGTTGATATCTGGGTTCTCGATTCTATTCCATTGATCTATATGTCTGTTCTTGTGCCAGTACCAGGCTGTTTTGAGAACAGTGGCTTTGTAATACAGTTTGAAGTCCGGTATTGAGATCCCTCCTACTTTACCCTTCTTTCTCAGGATTGCTGTGGCTATTCGGGGTCTTTTATTGTTCCAAATGAACTGTTGGAGAGTTTTTTCTAGGTCAGTGAAATATGCCCTTGGTATTTTAATGGGGAGTGCATTGAACCTATAGATTGCTTTAGGAAGTATGGACATTTTGATGATGTTGATTCTACCAATCCATGAACATGGTATGTTCTTCCATCTCCTTACATCATCCTCTATCTCTTTTTTCAGTGTCGTGTAATTTTCTGCATATAGATCCTTTACTTCCTTAGTTAAATTTATTCCTAGGTATCTTAATTTTTTTGGTGCGATGGTAAATGGAATTGCTTTTTTAGTCTCTGTTTCTGTAGTTTCACTGTTGGTGTATAGAAATGCCATGGATTTCTTGGCGTTAATTTTGTATCCTGCTACATTGCCAAATTCATTTATTAAGTCAATTAGTTTCTTAATGGAGTCTTTTGGGTTCTTTATGTACAATATCATGTCATCTGCAAATAAGGATAACTTTACTTCTTCTTTTCCAATTTGGATGCCTTTTATTTCGTCCTCTTGTCTAATTGCAATGGCTAGTACTTCCAGTACTATGTCAAACAGGAGTGGCGAAAGTGGGCATCCCTGTCTTGTTCCTGTTCTTAGAGGGAATGGTTTTAGTTTTTGCCCATTGAGTATAATGTTGGCTGTGGGTTTATCATATATAGCTTTTATTATGTTGAGGTATGATCCTTGTACTCCCACTTTGTTAAGAGTTTTTATCAGGAAAGGGTGTTGGATTTTATCGAATGCTTTTTCTGCATCAATTGATATGACTATATGATTTTTATCTTTCAATTTGTTTATGTGATGTATCACGTTTATTGATTTGCGGATATTGTACCATCCTTGCATTCCTGGAATAAATCCTACTTGGTCATGGTGTATGATCTTTGTGATGCTCTGCTGGAGCCGATTTGCTAGGATTTTGTTGAGGATTTTGGCATCTATGTTCATGAGGGATATTGGCCTGTAATTCTCTTTCATTGAGTTGTCTTTATCTGGTTTTGGTATTAGGGTGATGCTGGCTTCATAGAAGGAGTTTGGAAGTGTTCCTTCCTCTTGAATTTTTTGGAAAAGTCTGAGGAGGATAGGTTTTAGTTCTTCCTTGAATGTTTGGTAAAACTCTCCTGTGAAGCCATCTGGCCCTGGGCTTTTGTTTGCTGGAAGCTTTCTGATGACTGTTTCAATTTCTTCCCAAGTCACTGGTCTATTGAGATTTTTAGATTCTTCCTGATCGAGTTTTGGAAGTTTGTATTTTTCTAGGAATATGTCCATTTCCTCCAGGTTGTTCAGTTTGTTGGAATAGAGTTGTTCGTAGTATTTTGTAACAATCCGTTGTATTTCGTTGGGGTCTGTTGTTATTTTACCTCTTTCATTTCTGATTTTGTTTATTTGGGTCCTCTCTCTTTGTTTCTTGGTTAGCCTGGCTAGAGGTCCATCTATCTTGTTTATTCTTTCAAAGAACCAGCTCTTGGTTTTGTTGATCTTATGTATTGTTTTTTTGGTCTCTATGTCGTTTATCTGTGCTCTGATTTTTGTTATTTCCTTCCTTCTGCTTACACTGGGCTTTTCTTGTTGCTCCTTTTCTAACTCTTTGAGTTGTAGAGTTAGATCATCTGTTACCCCTTTTTCTAGTTTTTTGCAATAGGCTTGTAAGGATATGAACTTCCCTCTCAAGACTGCTTTTGCTGTGTCCCATAGATTTTGGATTGTTGTGTTTTCATTGTCATTTGTTTCCAGGATGTTTTTAATTTCTTCCTTGATTTCTCTGGTAACCCAGTCCTTGTTTAATAGCGTGCTGTTTAGTCTCCATGTGTTTGATTTCTTTGGATTATTTTTATTGTAGTTAATTTCCAGTTTTATGCCATTATGGTCTGAGAAGATACTTGATATGATTTCTATCTTCTTGAATTTGAAGAGACTTTGCCTATGACCCAAAATGTGGTCTATCTTTGAGAATGTCCCATGTGCACTTGAGAAGAATGTATATTCTGTGGCTTTGGGGTGGAGTGTTCTGAAGATGTCAATTAATTCCATCTGGTCTAGTGAGTCACTTAGGATCGATATTTCTTTGCTGTTTTTTTGTTTAGATGATTTGTCGAAGGGTGACAGTGGGGTATTAAAATCTCCTACTATGATTGTATTGCTATTAATCTCTCTCTTAATGTCCTCCAGCAGTTTTTTTATGTATTTGGTTGCTCCTGTATTGGGTGCATATATATTTACCAGGGTTATTTCTTCTTGTTGGATTGTTCCCTTTAGTATTATGAAATGGCCTTCATTATCTCTTATTATGTCCTTCACTCTGAGATCTAATTTGTCAGATATAAGTATTGCTACCCCAGCTTTTTTTTCATTTCCATTTGCCTGGAAAACTTTTTTCCATCCCTTCACCCTCAGTCTGTGTGCATCTTTTTTTCTGAGGTGGGTTTCTTGTAGACAACAGATGTATGGGTCTTGTTTTCTTATCCAATCTGTTACCCTATGTCTTTTGATTGGAGCATTTAATCCATTTACATTTAAGGTTATTATTGATAGGTACACATTTGAGGCCATTTTTATTCTATACCCGTGTTCCTTCTTCACTTCCTATTTCTTTATTTTTACAGTAGACCCTTTAGCATTTCTTGCATTACTGGTTTGGTGGAGATAAATTCCTTCAGTCTTTTTTTGTCTGTGAAGCTCCTGATTTCCCCTTCAATTTTGATTGATAGCCTTGCTGGGTACAGTATTCTTGGATTCAGACCCTTCCTTTGCATGACTTTGTATATTTCATCCCATTCCCTTCTGGCCTGGTAAGTTTCTGTTGAGAAATCAGTTGCTAGTCTGATGGGGGTTCCTTTGTATGTAACTTTCTGTCTCTCTCTGGCTGCTTTTAAGATTCTTACTTTGTCATTGTTGTTTGCCAATTTGATTATAATGTGCCTTGGAGTCTGTCTTCTGGGATTCATTTTGCTTGGGATCTGCGAGCATCTTGGATTTGTGTGGGTTTTTTCTTCTCTATTTCAGGAAAGTTTTCTGTCATTATTTCTTGAAATACTTTTTCCATGTCTACCTCAGTTTCCTTTCCTTCTGGAACCCCTATTATTCGAATATTATTTTGTTTTGTAATGTCCCAAAGCTCCCGTAGGCTCTCCTCCTGCTTTTTAATCTTTTTTTCTAGAAGCTGCTCTACTTGGGTATTTTTTTCCATCTTATCTTCTAGCTCACTGATGCGGTCCTCTGCTTCCTCTAGTCTACTCTTGATGCTTTCTATTGAGTTCTTCATGGTAGCGATGTCATTTTTTATTTCTTCTTGGTTCTTCTTCAATTCCTCATGGTTCTTCCTCATTTCTTCTTGGTTATTGTCAAATTTCTCTTCCATTCTTTTTAGCCAGCCTATGATCATTATTCTGAATTCTTGCTCTGGTAGGCTGCTTACCTCGGGCTCGTTTACTTCCTTTTCTGGTGATGCCTGCTTTTCTTTCATGTGCGGACTATGTTTTTGTCTCCCCATGGCCTCTCTTCTCAGGATGTCTGGTTATGTGGTGTTCCTTCTCCTGCGTTGATTTAAAATTTGAAAATACAAACACTACCTGGTACAACACAAGAGGCACTTAATAGGAATGTACTTACAATATTAATAACCTTTAGTAAAGGTGACCACTAGAGAAAGGCAACTTAGGGGATAGGAGAGAAGGAAGAAAGGTAAAAATAAAATAAAGAAAAATTTTAAAAAGTAAAAATTAAAATTAAAAAAAATTAAGTAAATAAAATAAAAAAAGAGGGATAAAGAGATAGAAAAAGAGGAAAAAAAGTAATGACAAAATAAAGTTGGAAAACAGGGAAAAAAAGAAAGGAGAGGAAAGAGAAAGAGAGAGAAGAAGCAAACTAAAAGAGAAATGGGAAACAAACTATATATATGTGGAGAAAACTGCCATAGAACAACCACTGAACCCAGCTAATGCCAGTAACAATACTTGGAGATTAATACAAACTACAATATCCCCTATTATTAAGTAAGGCTATGATATACAGAAGTAAAAGATACAAACAAAAACAGAGTATTTTTTTTAAAAAAAATACAAAGCAACAATAACAACACAGTAATAATCATAACAATTTCACTAACAAGCCTAAAAATTCACAATAATCAACCTTCACACAAACAATGCGAAAAGGATAGAGGGGAGAACAGTTTTTCTTTCTTTTTTTTTTTTTTTTTTTTTTTTTAACTAGTTAATATAGTGCAGAGATTGGTATTTATACACTTGGATCAGGGGTTGGAACATAGGTCTATAAGTATAGTGAGAGTTTTAGCAGGGGGTATACAGAAAGAATGGAGGAAAAACTAAAGCCGGAAAGGGATAGGATAAACCGTAGACTAAAAGGGTAAAGTTTAGCAAGAGAGTGATGGTGTAAAGGTCGAGTTGAGATAGGATTGAATGATGCTATAGTAGAGATTAAAATAGAATGAAGGTTACTCCCAAGGTAAAATAAAGAAAAAAAATACAATGGTACTGAAGAGGGGAAAAAAAAAAAAAATTGCAAAATAGCAGTAGTAATAGTGATGATAGAGATTGAAAAATGTAATAATTAAAAAGGTAAAATCAAGTAAGGAAAAAAAATCGTTTCTTAAGTAAAAGATATAAAAAATGAAGATTAAATAAAAGAGGTAAAAAATGAAAATAAAATAATAGTAAAATTAGCATAAAAATGTCCAGTAGTGGTCATTCACTTCCTCTGTTAATGTATTTGGCACTCCTGATTCTCGGCCCAAAAAGTCTTGCAGTTCCCAGCATTCCACTGCACCTCAGATTTGTAAGGTAATCCTTAATTTTAAGTAGACTATATCTTAGTTATTTGTGTCCATTTATTTTTGATTAATTAAAAGATAAAAGAAAAGAAAAGAGAAGGAAAAAAAAAAAAAAAAAAAAAAAAAAAAAAAAAAAAAAAAAAAAAAAAAAAGGGGGGGGGGGCAGTTTGTAATTCAGCTCTTAGGTGTCAGTGTTACTGGTTTGACCTTCCAGTCTTTTTGGTTGCTCTGGTCTTCTTTCTCTATGGCTCTAGCTGGCAGGGTGCCAGCTGGCTCCCAGACTATCTCTTCTGGTACAGATCCCTTGTTTCCAGGAAGGCAATTTCCCCCTGCAATTTCCCCGGACATGCCCAACTGGGCAGTCCTTCCCTAGTATTCAGAAGCAAGGGGGTGAAGGGGATCAGGCACCAAGGTGTCCAGATGTTCCGCCCTTGGCGAAACAGCCGAGATTCTTAACGCTCTGTCCAGTGACCTGTGGCGTTTTAAAAAAGTCCCGCTTCTGGGGAGGATTACGTCAAGCCCAGCACTAGGTGTCGCTGCAGCCTTCTTTGGGTGCTGCTCGGCGGCCGGTAGTGTGCGCTCCCGGCTACCCTGAGGGAGGGGTTGGAGCTCCCCGGCTACCGTAGCCGCCTGGGCCGCGGGACCCCGGTCCCCTAGGCTGTCCCCGCAAACTCTGACCTTTCCGTGGGTGACCGAAGAACTCCCCGGATTCCACGCGCCCGTGCCGATTCGGGCTTCTCAGCTGCTTGATGGACCTCCCCGCTGTGTGTTTTTCCAGGCCTCAGGGATGTTCCTCCTTTCCTGGTAAGATGGCGCTGCCTTCTCTCCGCGAGAGCTCGCTGGGAGAGCCGCTGCAGCCGCGGCAGTGCTGGCCTCTTGGTCAGGAAATCTTGTCCAACGGACCTTTCCTTACCTTCCTAGAGAATTCCGAAGCCCCTTAGCTGCCAATCAACATTCCCTGAGCGACTCAGACGCTGTTTCTATCTGTTCTGGGACCAGAGTCAGAACAAGTCCGACTGTTCGGTCGCCATCTTCAAGCTCCGCCCCCCCTATAGAATATTTTTGCATATTTTGAGCAGGATAGGGTTTCTTATTTTAATGTTTGGTAAAATTAATCTGTAAATCCAACCAGTCCAAGACTTTTGTTTGTTGGAAATTTTCTAATTACTACTTCAATCTCATCCATTGTTATTGGCCTACTTGGGTTTTCTGATTCTTCCTGATTGAATTTTGAAATAATGTATATTGCTAGGAATTTGCCTCTGTCTAGTTTGTTGGCATATAATTATTCATATTATTTGCTTTCATTCCTTTGTATTTCTGTGGTGTCTGTTGTTATATTGTGTCTTGCATTATTTATTTGTATCCTCTCTCTTTTTTTTCTTTTTTTTTTTTCTAAAACATTTTCACATATTTTTTATGAGGTACATTACAAACAGTTAATTTGAACAAGTCTAAACCTACTACTCCTGGAAAAATGACATGTGATCCATGGAGGAGGTGGCAAGGACGTGTCTTCCTACTGGTATAGGTCACACAGTATTTTCATTTGTTGAATCAGCTTCATATCCTACCAGTCCAAGAACATGGTAGTGTGTGTGTGTTTTAAAAAAAAAAACACCTTTTTTTGGAGTGCTACCATAGCAGCAGAGGTCAATCAGCTTGTGGCTTTGCTGTAGTTGGTGAAAATCTGATGGTGTCATCTCCTTCAAATAGGCTCCTACCTGTACTCCATCAGGTTTATGATCAGTCTGAAATTATGTGTATTTGTTAGGAGTTTTTTCTCTGTTCTCCACGAGAGTTCAAGGACCTTCTTTGCTGTTCATTTCCATATCCCCAGCTAGGTCTTGAGGTGGGTGCGCAGGCCGCCCACGCCCCCAGATTGGTCAGTGATCTCATAGGCACAGGTCACCAGCAGGTCCTTGTGGATCTCCTCGCGGAGGCACTTGCGGGAGTTGATGGGCAGGTGGAAAGAGATGGCGAGAACCGAACTGGGGCCGAGCAGGAGCGGTAACCCTCTTTTTTTTCTTGATGAGTCTGGCTTTGGGTTCATAATTTTGTTTATCTCTTCATCTTATATCTATTGATCCTTTGTACTGTTTTTCTAGTCATTCTGTTGTTGTTTTTTTCTGTTATGTTTATTATTTCCTTTCTTCTACTAGTACTTCCCTTGGGCTTTCCTTGTTGTTCTCTTTCTAATTCATTTAGTTTATTAATCCTTTTTCTTGTTACTTGTGATAGGGCCTATAGTGCTATAAACTTCCCTCACAAGACTGCTTTCATAATGTCTCATAGGTTTTGAGTGGCTGTGTGTTAATTTTCATTTGTTTCCAGGAAGTTTTTAATTTTTTTCTTGATCTCATTAATAACCCATTCATTCTATATAATAAAGAGCTAATATGTTAATTAGACCGAATAGCCAGATGACCTTCCATACAACCTTTGAGACAAAGCTGGGGCTGTAAGTGCTGGACAAGGCAGCCAGGGCTGCAAGGACTGCAAACTTTTCATGCATTGGGCCTCTAGTTGTTTAATAACATGCTATTTAGCATCCATGTATTTGAGTATTGTTATTTTTTTATTGTGATTGATTTCTAACTTCATGCCCTTGTGATGTGAGAAGATGCTTGGTATTATATCAATCTTCTTGAATTTGTATAGACTTGTTTTGTTCCCTAACATGTGGTCTTTGAGAATGTTCCATGTGCACTTGAGAAGAATGTATACTCTGTTGCTTTGGGTGAAATATTCTGTAAATATCAGAATATTATTTTCCAGCTGATCTAGTGTGCCATTTAAGGCCTGTTTCCTTGTTAATTTTCTGTCTGGAAGATCTACCAGTGATGGCAGTGGGGAGTTAAAGTCCCCTACTATAACTGTGTTGCTGTCAATCTTTCCCTTAAAGACCATCAAGAGTTTTTAATGTACTTTGGTGCTCCTATATTGGGTGCATATCTTACCTAATAATAGACAAACATGTAAATTGACCAACCTCCACTATACCCACAGCCAATCAGGAGTGAGTATTAACCCAACATCTTTGTTGGGTTAATTTGCATATGCAGGCACAGAGTGGCGAGACACCTGCTATAAGGAGGAGGCGGGTGGCAGACAGAGCTACAGGAGTGGTTCTCTGGCAGGGAGCAAAAACTTGTGGGCTCTCGGGTGGCTGGGAGCGAAGCAAGGGGAAGGAAGGCCTATTCTTGCATGAATATAATGCAATGGGCCTCCTTGGTGTACATTCCCTCCACTGCTTACGAAAGTGCACTTGTTTCCTGTATTCTGGCAATTCATCTGGATGGCACTAAAATCCCACCTTTAATCATTTCTAAGGGACAGAAGGAAAAGATTGAACGTGTTTTGGGCGTTTTAATTCATGTCACTCCCTTCTGGCCTAGAGTGTTTCTACAGAGAAGTCAGTTGACATTCTAATGAGAATTCCTTTGTATGTGATTTTCTTTCTCTCTCTTGCTGCCTTTAAGATTCTTTCTGTTTTTAATGTTTGCCAAGTATAATGTGCCTAGTTGTGAGTCTTTTTGGGTTCATGTTGACTGGGACTCTCTGTGCCTCCTAAACTTGTGTGACATTTTCCTTCATCAGTTTGGGGAAGTTTTCTGTCATTTCTTTATACAGGTTCTCTGTTCCTTATTCTCCCTTTTCCCCATCTGGTATTCCTATTATTGTATGTTTCATTTTGTTTCAGAGCTCCCTTAAGTCACACTTTTAAAGTACATAAATTTTTCTTGCTTGGACACTCCCACCTAAAAAAAGTCCAAAAGTATTTCATGTTTTTTTTCCATTATCATTTCTACAATGTACCCCGAGAGGCTGTATTTTGTTTGGCTCTAATTTTGTCCTCTACATAAAAAGGACTAGTTCTCATTGGATGTTTTTGAATTTGTGCTTTAAGACAAGAGAAAAATCCTGATATGTCTGGAATATTCTGTTGTTAGAAAGCAAAAATGCTTTCAAAGATATAAGGGGCAGTAAAAGAATGATTAGATATGCTTTAAGGGGATTTGCATCTGTAAAAAAGCCATGAATTAATAATACCCTAAGTAAACAAAAGGTTAATATTAAGTGTGCAAAGAGTAGTTATTATATAAAAATATATTTTAAAAGATTTTTGCAGTAGAGAGTATTACTTTGTGTGGTAATACACACAAACACACACACACACATATACTTGTTTCTATCTGTGTAAGTAGGAAATAAATCCTATTTATATAAAGTAGAAATTCCACCAAGAACAGGAAGTAATGATAATTATTTAAGCTAATAAATTAGATACCAAAATTTAGCAGACCTGTTGGTCAATAAGATGAAGATTTCAAAAATTATGTTTCTGTAAAATGAATTAGCCTAATCTCCAATATGTTAATAAATTTTGGTATCTAGCCTAGCATCATTAGAAGTGAGCTGTTAATAGAGATTAAATCCTAAATGGCCCTACTAATTAAAATAAAAATATAGCAAAAATATGTGCTTTTTAATAATATGTTTATAAATAATGCAGAGTAGGTTCATATATCATAATGACAGGACAATAGGTTAGAGACCTGAATATCCAAAAGTTTAAGAACACATCATTATCAGAAAAGGCACAAGTTTTCAAAACATTGAAACTTAAACAATCCTATATAATAAAAGTTTAAAATGCAAATAGACCAAACAGTGGAACAACTGAAAGCTATGATGTGTGCTGACCACCAGGGGGCGCACATGGAACATGGTGAGTACTGGCAGCAGGCAGTAGAGTGTGGAACATGGCGGGCATTGGCTGTGGTGGGATGGTGGAGCAGGTGAGTGGGGGTACCAGACCAAGGCGGGGTCTCAGTTGCTGTCATCTGATGAGCCTCTGATAGTTATTGAAAATTCTTTCCTCCCACACGCTGCAGTCTCCATGGTGCTTGCCCCACTTCCAGTGCCCCGTGCTGGCCCCAATTGCTCAGTACCATCAGTGGGTGAGAGCAGTGGCTTCCAGCCCCGATCACCCCTCAGGGCTTCTCCACCTCCCCCTGCTCCCTACCGGTGATAGGGGTCAGTAGACACTTCTCACACCTGCTACAGGTAACAGCTCCACTCACACCTGCTGCCAGCTCCCAGTGCTGGTCCTGATCGCTTGGCACCATCAGCAGGTGCAAGCAGGACCAGTGCTGTCAGCATGTGGGAGTGGCAGCAGTGGGAGCAGGGCTGCAGGCAGACAAGGGACCAGGGGCTGTGGCAGGAGGGACCAGGTAGGGGCCTGGAGGATGGGCTGAGACCCACCCCTGTAATACCACTGCCTCACAGCTCACAGTTCCTTTCAAGGCATATGAATTTGTACATTGGGATCCTAGTTTATTATCTAAAAGGACTCAGAAAGAGTTTTATATGCTCTTGGTCACAGAGACTCATTAAAAAAGGAGGCCCATGACTAAAAAGTCTATTTATAGTGAAGCTAAAAACAAAAAAAGACTCTGGGCTTATAGTCAAGATGCTGGAGTATGTAAATGCTGTGCTCTCTTCTCCCATAACCATATTAAAATTTCAACAAAACTATAGAACAACTATCATTGAGAACTGCCCAAGTCTAGTTGAATAGAAACCTTGTAGCTAAGAATATACAGGAGAAACCACATTCTGACTGGTAGGAGCACTGTAACCATTTTGTAATCATAAAAATGGTTATAAAAAAGGTAGACAAAATAGACTTAAAATAAAGGCTATAACAAGAGGTATAGAAGAAACCCAAGACATAATTTAAATTTCACTTCTGAGAATTTATCTGAAGGAACCCAAGACATAATTTAAAAAGATAGGCATCCACATGTTCATTGCAGCATCTACACTAATAAAAGAGAAACATGCAAATTACCATCACTCCACTACGCTACTAGCCAATCAAAGTGAGTATGCAAATTAATCTGAAAACATGGAGACAGAGAAGGTCTGTGGGAGTCAGAGAAGTCTAGTGCCAGTGTCTGAGGCTGGCTGTAGCCTGGGAGACAAAGAAGCTGCCTGCCCAGTGATTCTAGTATGCAGTCAGCAGCAGAACCTCACATCCTCCTGTCTCATGTCCTGAGAGAGAAGGAGAAACTGGGCCCCAGTGCCTGAGGCTGGCTGCAGTCTGGGAGATGAAGAAGCCGCCTGCTCAGTGATCCCAGGCTGCAGACAGCTGGAGAAGTCGCCCACACTGCATCCCAGGGAAGAAAAAGAAGCTGCCCACCCAGTGGTCCTGGGCACCAGCACTTTCAGCTGCAGCCTGGGCAAACCCATCTGCCCACCATCCCCTGCAGCTACAGCTAATCTGGGCGCCTATGGCTGACCAGAGGGAGGGAAGCCCATATCCAGGGTGCCTGTGGTTGACTGGAGGAGGGAATCTTGGGTCCCAGATGTGGGGCCGAGGCAGAGGTGGTTAGGGGCAATCAAGCCAGCAAAGGAGCAGTTAGGGACAATCAAGCTGGCAAGCAGAAGAAGTTAGGGGCAATCAGGCAGGCAGGTGAGTGGTTAGGACCTAGCAGTTCTGGATTGTGAGAGGGATGCTCGACTATCAGTTATCCCCTGAGGGGTTCCAGATTGGAGAGTGTGCAGGCTGGGCTGAGGTACACCCTCTCCACCCCATCTCATGCACAAATTTTGTGTACTGAGCTACCAGCCCTATATAATAAAAGCCTAATATGCATGCCTGGTTGTCCAGTCAGCTGTTCAACCAATCAAAGCATAATTTGCTAATGATATGCTAAGCCCTCTCAACTGCTTGCTATGATTTGCACTGACCACCAAGGGACAGACACTCCGATCAGTAGGTTAGCTTGTGGCTGAAGTCTGGCCAATCGAGACTAAATGAAATAGACCAGACACACCCTGAAGCCCTCCTGCATTCTCTCCCTGGATGGCCAACTTCCTTCTTCCCTCCCCAGCCCTGATCAGGTGGTGTCCCTGGCCTGGCCTGTGCCCTATAGAAATCCAGGACCTCTTGGGGGATGTCAGACAGCCGGTTTCAACCCAATCCCACAGGCCAGGCCAAGGGACCCCTGAATTCATGCACAGGGCCTCTAGCCTTACTTAATAATAGAGAAACATGTATATTGACCGTACCTCCACTACACCCACAGCCAATCAGAGTGAGTATGCAAATCAACCCAACAAAGATGGCAGTTAATTTGCATACATAGCTGGGTCCCAGAAACCTCCTCAGCACCCAGGTCACTCCCAGCTGGCTGAGGCTTTAGGCTTGGGAAGGGGACAAGCCTGTGATTGGAGGGTTTGGGGGTTGCCACTTCCCAAGCCTATAGCGTGGGGCAGAGGTTTTAGGCTTGGGAAGGGGCCGAGCCTGTGACCAAATGCAGACCATCCGGAAGTCAACGCTGGGTTGCCTAGCTTCAGCCTGGTGACCCAGCACTGACTGTCCAGGTGGCTGAGACTCAGATTGTGAGAGGGATGCTCGAAGTGAGTCAGGGTTTTATCTGCAGCCTCAGTGGAAGCTGTTGATCAGTGTACTTACCTCTCTCTTTCTCTCCCTCTTTCTTTCTTATCTTTGCCAGCAGCCAGGTTTTTCTTTCTCTCCTGGCCTCTGTGGGGGCTGCTGTTAAGCCCTGCCTCTTTTATAAGGCCCAGAGATAGGCCTGGAGATGCTGAGTGGCATATGAACCGACCAATCAGAACCAAAGGTGGATGCTGTGGAGAACCAATGGCTGCCTAGGAGGCAAAGCTTTTGACACTGGCATAGGAACTGACCAATCAGAACCAAATTGGTGAGCAGAAGAGGGCAGTTGTGGGGTGACATCAGGCCTGCAGGAGAGGGCAGTTAGGAGTGATCATTGCAGGCAGAGGCAGTTAGAGGCAATCAGGCAGGCAGGCAGGTGAGTAGTTATGAGCCATTGGTCCCAGATTGTGAGAGGGATGTCTGACTGTCAGTTGGACATCCTGCAAGGGGTCCCTAATTGGAGAGGGTGCAGGCTGAGTTGAGGGAAACCCACTCCATGCACAAATTTTGTGCACTGGGACTCTAGTTATTTATAATAACAATATGGAAGCAACCAAAGGATCCATCAGTAGAAGATTGGATAAAGAGTGTTATGTATATACTATGGAATATTACTCATCCATTAAAAAATGGAATCTTGCCATTTGCAACAACATTGATGGACCTAGAGGGTATAACTTAAGTGAAATAAGTCAGACATAGGAAGACAAATACCATATGATTTCACTTATATGTGAAATCTAAAAAACAAAGTAAATAAACCAACAAAATAGAAACAGACTGATATATACAGAGAATAGATTTATATTTGCCAGAGGGGAAGGAGGTTGGGGGGGCTTGGTAAAGAAAATGAAAGGATTAAGCAAAATAAATGCTTCATTGGCCCAAACATTATGGTGATTGCCAGAGAAAAAGGAAGTTGGCACGGGGAGGGGAGATGCAAGAAAGTAAAATGGGATAAAAGTGACAGAAAGACACTTGACTTTGGGTAGTGAACACACAATGCAATATATGGATGATATATTATAGAATTGTAAACTGGAAACCTATATAACTTTATTAATCAATGTCATCCAAATAAATTAAATAAAATTTTAAAAAGAGAGAGAGGAGACTTACTCCTAACTCTCAACTTCCTCATTGGTCTTGATTTGGAAAGTGAGGTACTAGATGGTGATAATGCTTATAATCTCTGATCTTTGAAAGAATCCATCCATGGTAAATGATGGAATTCTTAGAGAAAAGAAAGATGGGAACTAGAAAGGCAATATGCTGACAGTGCTAAGTCTCTCCTCCTAGCACCTGAAGCCTCAGGAGCTGTCCTGATTTTAAGAGTACTTTTCCAAATGGGGGAAGTGTGCGAGCTATTTATTACTTCTAAACCCTATACCCAACCCACCTCTTTTTTTTGTCTTAACTTGTAATAACAAATTGGACTTTGCAGACAACATTTCTACTTTAACAACTAGTGTGACATTAAACTCTGCCAGCAGGCAGTGCTGGAGGCGATAGCAAGAGGAGAGAAAGAATAAGGCTTTTCTTCTTTCTGTTCTTTTGTTGTCATGTGTGATGGGAATCAGCGGGTCCTGGCAAACATCACCCCAGCAGCAACCTGCTCCCATGGTCTGGCAAGTAGCCTGGAACCCATTTCTTCTTCACCTTGTTTAGCAGCATGTTTCTGCAGCAGCAAGTTTCTCCTCAAATATCAGAATTTCCCTCATGCAGAGGGAAGACCCCTCCTTTAAGTTTCCAAGGAAAAGAAGTATAGCCTTGTTTAGCTTGTTCAAAGAACTGTAGTTCTTCACTTAATATGAGGGTTGGGGGGGTCTATGGTTTATAAGTTAGATTGGAAAGGACAATGTGCATTATATTAAGGACTTTGGGCATATTCCATTGACAGCTGAATATGTAAATATTTTTTTTATTCTTTGTGCTAGGCACTTTGTCAAGTGATTACATATATTGCTATATTCTTAAATGAACAATATAGGGTAGATACTCTGTTTATTATCATAATGCATATTGGAAATTAATTCCAAGAATATTGAAATGTTCACATGATCACACAATACTAAATGGTGAAGAGTTCTATAACACAAAGTCTAGTTTTGCCACTGAGTTGTACTGTTTCCATGGGCAATAAATGAATAATGTGCCTTTTTTATGACAAATTCATGATATATTGTCTATTGTCCCCTGGTTCAGGGATGCACCAGAGCTGGCTTATACCAGCTCATAAGAACCAACTGTGCCTATATTTTTCTAACTCTGATTAGTGACATTGTGTTGGCAGCTTGAAATTAGCCACAGTGGTGGTATTTACACCATGTAAACAGGCATATACTAAAAGTCAGGTGTGTTTTTTTTTCAGTAAAAATAGTTGATAAATATATACCAACATATCACTGCTCCACAATCATGTATTTTTCCAAATGTACAAAATATATAGACCTATTGTTTCCCCAATCATTTTGCCTTCATGTAAATTGAAATATTTTTGATTCAATGCTTGGAAACCTATTCAGAAGTTAAATTGCACGACTTCATATGACATATTTATATATATATAAGCTGATTTTTCATGAGAATGAATTGAATTCAAAAACAACCCAACAAGTTCCCTGTTTGTTCTTTGACCACCAGTTTCATGACTACCATTTTCTAATTTATTTATAAACAAAACATTCTTAAATAATTATGGATTTTCTTTCTTTTTTATTGTCGACAGTATTACAGAGGTCCCCCAACTCTCTTCACCACTACCACTTATCCCCCCTTCTCCCATCCCTGTCCCATCCTAGGCCTTCACCCCATTGGCTATATATATATATATATATATATATATATATATATATATATATATCAACCAATCAGTCTGTTCCATACATCCATCCATGAGTCTGGACTTATTTTGTTTATCAGTTTATTATGTTCATTATATTCCACACACAAGTGATATCATGTGACATTTGACTCTCTGACTGGCTTAATTCACTCAGATAATATTCTCCAGGTCCATCCATGCTTTTGCAAAGGGTAAAAAAAACAAAAAAACAAAACAAAAACCACACCCTTTTCACAGCTGCATAGTATTTCATTGTGTAAATGTACCACAGCTTTTTTTACCCACTCATCTACTGATGAGAACTTGAGCTATTTCCAGATCTTAGCTATTGTAGATTGCACCGCTATGAATATAGTGGCACATATATCCTTTTCTGATTGGTGTTTTGAGATAGATCTTTAGGATATATTCCTAGAAGTGGAGTCATTGGAACATTAGTTTCAATTTTAATGTTTTGAGTAAACTCCATACTGTTTTCCACAGTTACACCAGTCGACATTCCCACCATCAGTGTACTAGTGTTCCTTTTTTCCACATCCTTGCCAATACTTGTTGCTTGTTGATTTATTAATGGTAGCCACTCTGACAAGTGTGAGACGGTATTTCATTGTCATGTTAATTTGCATCTCTCTGATGATTAGTGATGTTGAGAATTTTTTCAATGTCTCTTGTCCTTCTATATGTCCTTTTTGGAGATGTGCCTTTTCAGGTTGTGTAGCCATATATTAATTGGTTTGTCTTCCTTTTGTTGAACTGTATGAGTTTTTTATATATTGAAAATTATCTTCTTATCAGGTGTATCATTGACAATAGCTCAGCACATTTTATAGCAAATACAATAGAAAACAAGCCCATGTCAATGCCAACAATTACAGAGGGCAACAGATGGGCCCCAAACCAACCTCAACCATATAGTGACCCTCTATAATTCACATATAATCATATAAGCCAAAGGGCACAGGTCACCCCAATTCAGAATTTGTCGTTGCACATGATTTGAATTACCATTACATAAATTTGGTTAAGCCTTGTGGACAGTGTCCCAAATAATTGCAGACTAGATTTCCATACATGGCATCATCCAAGGTTGTTGGGGATTCAGGGGATATGCATACATTTACATCAGTCAGATTGAAACAAGGTTATGACAGTCCATGTGTTTGCCATATATAGGGGAGGAAATGTCCACATTGGAAGATGTTGACAATAGTTAAGCAGTGAAAACTAATGTATGGACAGTCATTCCCACATGAAGTTTTATTAAAAAATATATTTTTATTTCATAGAGGAAGGGAGAGGGATAGAGAGATAGAAACATCAATGATGAGAGAGAATCATTAATTGACTGCCTCTTGTGCCTCCCCCACTCCCACCCCTGGGATTGATCCTGCAACCCAGACATGTGCCTTGACTGGGAATCAAACCATGATCTCTTGGTTCATAGGTGGATGAATTGTCTGTATAGGCTGGAAGCATGGGGTCAAGTCTAAGATGGCCTAGATACTTCCATTCACCTTGAAAGAGCATATCCTCTCTCATTTCCTCATCACAGGAATGTACTAGTCATGTCTCTAACAGATCTTCAGTCTGTTGACCAAAGTGGTTCCAGATTTCCCTCCTCTTCTTGTTGTGGGTTCCAGTTGTTGATGTTAAAACAGGTGCACTTGTGTTTTCCTCCCTTGTCAGAGATCCATGTTTTCCTAGTCCACTATTCCAAGGACAGCAAGAATATCACGGTGCTGGTTGGCTCACTGATTCAGTAGAATGGACATTGGAGAATTATTTGTTCTCCTTATTCCTGATTTATGGAATGTGAGTATTTGCTACTTGTCCCTGATAGTTTTATTATAACCCTAAACTTAGCCTATGAGGCTCTTGCCTTTCCTAGATCTCATTATCTTGGTGCCCAGCTTGCTGTTTGAGAAGATTGCCAATCTCATTGATGATAGCAATGTCATTAGCTTTGGAAGTACAAAAATAGATAAGACACATTAGAGCAAGGCAGCTTACTACATCTATTACACAAAACAGCAGGAGTATCGACATGGTAGCACTGGTTTCCTAGTCCTTAAGTCCCACAGGGCATCATGATAGGTCCAGACAAGAGCTATGAGCTCAGTCAGTGTAACATTAGGGAAACACTGGGCAAAGGGCTCAACATGTTTTGTAGCAAGCGGCAAATAAGCCAGTCTCCCTCTCATGGGGAGCTGATAGTCACACAGTAGTCACATTGTTGTTGCTTTAACCTAATTAATTGCCTGTGTGACAAGAAATAAATTGCTTAGGGGTCAGCCAGGCCTTGCACTTTTTCATACTTAGCAAAGATGTGAGAGGGGGTCAGGGCCTCTTAATGCTCATGTCTATGTTAAAATCTTCTCTGTAATTATTTGTTTACAACTGACTAAATTGTAAATTGTTTATTCGCAAATGATTCTGTTTATACCTAGATTCTCAAATACCAAGAGCATCATCCATATGAGTAAGTAGGTAAGACAGAGTACTTAGAGACAATTTAACAAGAACATCTATTATTTCTTCTATTCTCTTAACATCTTTACCACATGACTAATGAAAATGTAGAAAGATTGCCTAAAGTTTTTAGATCTCTGGGGAGTTCAGAAATATTATTATAGCCATGGCGTCCCTTATTTGAACTATTGCAGTATCACTTAGCTAACTTTCTTCTAGACCTGGGTTTACTCTTCCTCAAGTACCTCTTTCAGTTGTTCTTCTTTTGGTTGGCTTCCTATTGCCTTCAAGTAAATGTCCAAACTCCCAACCTGAATAATTTAAGTCCTCTATTAAGCTAACCACATTATTTACAGTAGCAAGGGGGAATACTCATTATTCCTGCAAGTTCTATTTTAGTTTCTCTATTCATGACATTATCCAGAATTTATTGCATATTCCTATACTTTCCATCTCCTCAGAAGGTCCTTATTCTTTAAAACCCAGCACATACCCCACTTACTTCATGAAAACTCACTTTTTAAAAGTATTTTCCTGCCGAGACTGGTTTGGCTCAATGGATAGAGCGTCGGCTTGGGGACTGAAGGGTCCCAGGTTAGATTTCGGTCAAGGGCATGTACCTTGGTTGCGGGCACATCCCCAGTAGGGGGTGTGCAAGAGGCAGCTGATCGATGACTCTCTCTCATCGATGTTTCTAACTCTCTATCTCTCTCCCTTCCTCTCTGTACAAAATCAATAAAATATATTTTAAAAAAAAGTATTTTCCTATCTGGCACTTAGAATAACTTTTTAACTCTGTCTTTGCTCACCAACTAGTTGCAAAGTCTCTATGAGATGCATATTCTATTTACCACATGATTACATGTAATCCTATATAATAAAGAGGTAATATGCAAATTAACCCTCACACAATGGCTGCCTATGTCCAGGTCAGTATGAGGGGTTAGTGAGGGACAACTAAACAACTGAACAGCAGGCTACTTGGGGCAACCAGGCTTGCAGGGGGGTTAGTGAAGGATAACCAAATGACTGGACAACAGGCTGCACGGGGTGACCAGGCAAGTTGGGGGGCAGTTGGGGGCAATTAGACTGGCAGGGGGGGTCAGTGAGGGGTGAATAG
This sequence comes from Pipistrellus kuhlii, assembly GCF_014108245.1. Taxonomy (NCBI): domain Eukaryota; kingdom Metazoa; phylum Chordata; class Mammalia; order Chiroptera; family Vespertilionidae; genus Pipistrellus; species Pipistrellus kuhlii. Next base: position 103,203,934 of record NW_023425529.1, on the reverse strand, counting down.
GCCAGCTAGGGAGGCAGTTGGGGTGACCAGGCCAGCAGGGGGCATGGATGGGGGTTATTAGACAGGCAGAGGGGCAGTGAGGGGCCCTAAGCCAATGGGGGGACAGTTGGGGGTGACCAGGTCAGCAGAGTGGGCAGTTAGGGGTGACCAGGCTGGCAGCAGGGGAAACTGGGGGTGACCAGGACAGTAGGGTGCAGTAAGGGGTAACCAGGCTGGTGGGGGGGGGCGGCAGTTAGGGGTGATTAGGCCAGCACACAGAAGAAATGAGGGGCAATCAGGCCAGCAGGGGGTGGGGAAAGCAATTAGGGGTGACTGGGCAGGTAGGAGGCAGGTGAATGACTAGGAGCCAGTGGTCCAGAATTGTGAGAGGGATGTCCCCCAAGGGGTCCCAGATTGGAGAGGGTGCAGGCTGGACTGCACAAATTTCATACACCAGGCCTCTAGTAAGTGATAAATATATATTCACTGATAGATGGGTGTATTTATTTTCCCCTTACAATAATATTTGAAGAGTTTCAGATGAAATAATTATATGTTTCTTGATATTATTTTCATTAAAAAAAAATCTACCCCATCTCCTTTAAATTAAGCTTATCTTAAAACAATATTGATACTTTCCTTTAGTGAATTTCAACATGGCAGTTCTTAGGAGAACTTTCTTACGGCATCTCAAATTTTCTCCACATGTCTTCTCTGGGGATTAAATACCTAGGCATTCAGAACTGGGTTCACCTGTTATTTTACTGATTTAATTAAATTATATGTTATATTGCTATAGGATGGCTCTCAAAACTAACTGGTAGAGCTAAAGGGAAAGTGATGAGCTGTGGAAAGAATAAAACCTAAAATGACTTGAATGTACATTAAATTTAGAATGTGTGTTGCAATTGCTACCCAGGTAGCAACTATCATACTGTGGAATAACCCCTATCTAACTGACTGCATTGGCTCAATAATACTTTTTAAAATACATATATTTTTATTGATTTTTTACAGAGAGAAGGAGAGAGGGATAGAGAGCTAGAAACGTCAATGAGAGAGAAACATCAACCAGCTGCCTCTTGAAAACCCCCTACCGGGGATGTGCCCGCAACCAATGTACATGCCGTTGACCGGAATCAAACCTGGGACCTTTCAGTCTGCAGACTGATGCTCTACCACTGAGCCAAACTGGTTTTGGCTCAATAATACTTTTTAAAAGACAATAATGATTTATTCTTTTGTAACGATGAGAGACCCTAAATTATTTATCACAAAGAGATAAAAATAGCTTACTTGTGGAGTTCAGAATTCTCTGATCCCTTACAAGCCCAGAAAGTACTATTTTTATTATCGTCCTAAGCCCTAATATTTTTAGGACAACATTAAATAATACAGACTGTGTAACATCAACAAATCAAAAATGTATTTATAGACACAGTTTTCTTCTACACAGAAAAAAGAAAGGCTATCTGTGGAGACCAGATTTCCTGAAGTATAGGTGAGAAGTGAAGTGGCAAAGGAGAGAGATCTTACCATTTTGTAATATCTCAGGGAAGAAGAAAGGGCATGGAGTGTGGAGAACAGGGGAGGTGGGGAGTACTCCAGTTAACTTAATGAGGCATTTTTACCCCCAGTAGAGGGTAGAATGATTAGAAGGTAATGAATTGGATTAAATACTAATTCCTCCTTGAATGTTGTAGTACCAATAGTAATTAATGAATGTAAATTAAATTTAGCTTGGTAAAAAGGGCTAATTTATATATACATACATATATATATATATATATATATATATATATATATATATATATATATATATATATATATATATACTAGAGGCCCAGTGCATGAATTCGTGCCCCAGTGGGCTCCCTGGATGCAGGATTGGGCCAAAACCAGCTCTCTGACATCCCCTGAGGGTTCCTGGATTGAGAGATGGTACAGACCAGGAGGAGGGACCCCATCAGTGCATGGCAGGACCAGGGAGGGACCCTGGGAAGGCTCTTGGGCATGTCCAGTCTGTCTCACTCAGTCCCAATTGGCCAGACCCCAGCAGCAAGCTAACTTACTTATCAGAGTGTCTGCTCCCTAGTGATCAGTGCACATTATAGTGAGCAGTTGAGCAGCCTTAGCATATCATTAGCATATTACACTTTGATTGGTTAAATGGATGGCACTTAGCATATTAGGCTTTTATTATATAGGGTTGTAATAAAAAACAACAACACCTCTCACTTGAGAGTGTCAAAATATTTAACAGCAGATAATATGTGGCCATATGCTTGTGTGCTGCCCATATGCATTTAAATCATACCCTGGTCACAGTGCTGATGCCCCTTTATGCACCCAGGTGTTAAACCTTTTATTTCCACATTCTATAAATGTCAGGGTGGTTCCCAGGGAGGGGTTAATGCCTGAGAAAGGAAGCACTCAGGAGATGCTGGCAGTGGCTATTTATTAACGTACATGGGCATATTTCAATATACCAGTATGGCTTTATTAGTGGCTGAAAGTTTACTCTGAAATTCTTTCTGCATAATTTTTCTCATAGAAAATGACCTCAATATTTAAAATGCTATATGCATGCTGATAGTAATTATTCTAATTCATAGATCATAGGGCAACTGGGAATAACCTATCTATAATAATAAAAGCATAATATGCTAATTAGACTAGATGACATTCTGGATGAAGCTGTGGCTGAGAAAGAAGCCTGGGTCCTGGGTGCCTGCTGGCGGTGAGAGGGAATGCTGGGTCCCAGATGCTGGAGGGAAGCCCGGGTCCAGGGTGCCAGAGGGAAGCCAGTGCCAGCAGCTGGGGGAAGGAAGGCCTACTCTTGAATGAATTTTGTTATAAAGATTTTGAGATAAAATAAATACCTGTATTACACTGTTGACTTATAGCACTGTCCTTGTGTGCTGCACATATGCAATTAAATCATACAAATGGACCCAGGAGCAACAGTGTTCTTTGTTACTTTTTACCTCAGGTTCTATTAAAGATGTACTTTATGGAAAGTCCAAAACCCTTTTTGCATACATTTGTGTTAAACAAAAGTATTCTCGCACTTTTGGTGTGGATTTAAAAAAAAAAATTAAGGACCAATTTTTAAATTGATCTTTATGAAAGTTTATTTTACATGCTTTGGCCCATTGTTTAGACATCAACATTCTACTAGCACATGTATTGTGGCACCAAGCCAAAACTTAGGATTCATTCTTGTTTCCTCTCTTACACTATATCCCCATCTTCCATCAAGTCCCTACTAACAGTATCTTCAAAATCTATCCTGAATCTACCCTCTTGCCCAGCTCCCACTGCTACCAATCTATTCTGAGCAGCTACCATCTCCTGTTTGGATGCCTATGATAATCTACCTGCTTCTACTCCAACCCCATCTACAGCATCCACAAGCTGTTTTCCATATAACAGCTGGGATGGTCATTTTGACATGTCAAGCAGATCATGGCTCTCTCCTACTTAAAATTCTTGAATGGTTCTCTACTTCCCTTAGAATAAAATTTTAGCTCCTTGAAAGGGCCCATGTTTCCTGCCTGACCTGGGCCCTGTCTAAGTCTGTAATTTTATCTTTTCTCATGCTCCCCTCACATGTGATGCCCTACAGCCTCACTCTCATTTCTTTTGCTAAAGCACATAAAACTCATCCTGCTTCCAGACATGAGCCCTAAGTTATCCTTCCATCTGAAATCTTTGCCTTCAGCACCTCAACCTTGAGTCTTAACCAAATCAGTTGGTATTTCTTCATTTGTTAAAATATGTAGGTTTCATATATAGGACTTTTCACATTCTGGACATGTCATAAAATATTTATTTTATTTTATTTTATTTTCTGATAAATTCCGTGGCTTATCATTTCAGAAGTGAAAGTAGGAAAAATAAATTGTTCTCTGAGTATTATGGTTTTATTTGTCAAGGTTTCATTGACCACAGGACTTTATTCACACTGTTTAAAAAGGGGTCTAACTGTGTGTATAATGGAAGGAAAGACAAAGAGGAATAAAATGTGTGCAGCTGCTTGAAGTTTCTTATTGCTGAGCTTCCAGCAAAGAAAGCTTTAGACACATGCTCTCTTGTTAGAAAAGCTGTTAGGATGGTGAGTATGGTAGAAGTTGGACAAAAGATAATTAACACATTCACAAATTTGAATTTGTGGTAGTATATTTTCAGATCACATATACCATTATTCATTGGTCATGCTAATCAATATTGTAGCTATTACTTCCTCTTTACTTTGAGGGAGGTGGATGAAGAGCATTTGGTTTTGAGATGCAAAGGGGAAGTACCAGAGAAGCTTCACTAGAGCATGCCTAGGCTCTGAGCATTGCTGGCCAGGTGTGTTTATCACCCTTTGTCCTGGGGAAGTATAGTATAGTACAACAGGTATTGGCTCTGGGTGCTGGGAATGTGGCTCTTGTCCCATGCTCTGCTATCAGCCAGATAAGACACATGGAAGCAATTTTCAAGCTTGGTTTTTTCATCTGTAAAATGAGAAAATTAATCTGTTTTCTAGATTGATTTCATGGTCTTTTCATCACAGTGTCAATTTCCAATATGTTGGACACTTTGCAAGCTTTGCCTTGATTTTGGCTTGGAAATATGGCTGCCAAACTTCTTGGGTCTGTCCCAAACTGAATCTTTGATCTTTTGTCACTTCTATAAAACTCAGGACACTCTTATTTTTAAAAATATTTCTTTATTGATTAAGGTATTACATATATGTTCTTAACCCCCCATTACTCCCCACCCCCACATTCATACCCTTACCCCCTATTGTCTATATCCATTGTTTAGGCTTATATGCATGCATACAAGTCCTTTGGTTGATCTTACCCTCTTATCCCCACCCTTATCTCTGAGGTTTGATGGTTTCATCAATGCTTCTCTGTCTCTGGATATGTTTTGTTCATCAGTTTATGCTGTTCATTATATTCCCTAAATGAGTGAGGTCATTGGGTATTTAATTTTCTCTGACTGGCTTATTTCACTTAGCATAATGCTTTCCAGTTCCATTCATGCTGTTGCAAATGGTAAGAATCCCTTATTTTTTACTGCAGCATAGTATTCTATTGTGTAGATGTACCAAGTTCCTTAATCCACTCATCTGTTGTTGGGCACTTAGGTTGTTTCCAAATATAAGCTATGGTTAATTGTGCCACTATGAACATAGGGGTGCATATATCCTTTTTGATTGGTGTTTCTAGTTTCTTGGGATATATTCCTAGATGTGGGATTATTGGGTCAAATGGGATATATTCCTAGATGTGGGATTATTGGGTCAAAAATCCCTTAGAATAAAATTTTTATTTTTTGGAGAAAATGCCATACTGTTCTCCACAGTGGCTGCACCAATCTGCATTACCACCAGCAGTGCACGAGGGTCCCTTTTTCTCTGCATCCTTGCCAGCACTTGTCATTAGTTGTTTTGTTGATGATAGCCATTCTGACAGGTATAAGATGGTACTGCATTGTTGTTTTGATTTGCATCTCTTGGATGATTGGTGACATTGAGCATGTTTTTATATGTCTCTTAGCCTTCCTTCAATCTTCTTTCAAAAAATATCTATGTAGATCCATTGCCCATTTTTTGATTTGGTTGTTTATCTTCCTTTCATTAAGGTGTATGAGTTCCCTGTAAATGTTAGAGATTAAACCCTTATCAGTGATAACATTGGCAAATATGTTCTCCCATACAGTGGGCTTTCTTGTTGTTTTGTTGATGGTTTCTTTTGCTGTGAAAAAGCTTTTTATTTTTATGTAGTCCCATTTGTTTATTTTCTCTTTAGCTTCCATTGCCCTAGGAGTGATATCAGTGAAGAAATTGTTTCACTATATGTCTGAGATTTTGCTGCCTGTGGATTTCTCTAATGTTTTTATGGTTTCCTATTTTATGTTTAAGTCTTTTGTTATCCATTTTAAGTTTTATTTTTGTGTATTGTGTAAGTTTGTGGTCTAGTTTCATTTTTTTTTTTTATGTATCTGCCCAATTCTCCCAACACCATTTATTAAAGAGACTGTCTTGACCCCATTGAATAGTCATGCCACCTTTGTCAAATAATAATTGAGCATAGTAGTTTGGGTCAATATCTGGGTTTTCTATTCTCAGGCTGTTTTGAAAACAGTGGCTTTGTAAAGCTTGGTATCTGGAATTAAGAAAAATCTATTTTGTTCTTCTTTTTTAGGGGTTGTTGTAGCAATTTGAGATCTTTCTTTATTCCAGATGAATTTTTGGAACATTCTTTCTAGGTCTGCGAAATATGCTGTTGGTTTTTTAATAGGGAGTGCATTGAATATACAGATTGCTTTGGATAGTATGGACATTTTAATAATGTTGATTCTACCAATCCATGAACATGATATGTTCTTCCATTTGTTTGTCTTCCTCTATCTCTTTTTCCAGTGTCCTGTAGTTTTCTGAATATAGGTCTTTTCCCTCCTTAGTTAAGTTTATTCCTAGATATTTTAATTTTTTTGGTGCAATGGTAAATGGGATTACTTTTTCAGTCTTCTTCTGTAAGTTCACTATAGATATATAGAAATGCCATCAATTTCTTGGCATTAATTTTGCCTTATATATTGACGAACTAATTTAGTAAGTCTAATAATTTTTTGATGGAGTCTTTAGGGTTTTTTATGTACAATATCATGTCATCTGTGAATAAAGACAGTTTTATTTCTTCGTTTCCAATTTGAATGCCTTTTATTTTTTCTTCTTGTCTAATTGTAATGGCTAGTACTTCCACTATTATGTCAAACAGAAGTGGTGAGAGTGGGCATCCCTGTCTTTTTCCTGTTCTTAGTGGAAATGGTTTTAGTTTTTGCCCATTGAGTATGATGTTGGCTGTGGGCTTGTCATTTAAGGCTTTTATTATGTTGAGGTATGATCTCTCTATTTTCAGTTTGCTGAGAGTTTTTATCAAGAAAGGGTGTTGGATTTTGTCAAATGCTTTTTCTGCATCATTGATAGGACTATGTGATTTTTATCTCTCAAATTTGTTTATGTGATGTATCACTTTTTTTTTTTTTAATTTGCGGATATTGTATCATCCTTGCATCCCCAGATAAATCCTACTTGGTCATGGTGTATGATCTTTCGGATGTACTGCTGGATCTAATTTGCTCAATTTGGTTGAGGATTTTGGTATCTGTGCTCATGAGGTATATTGGCCTGTAATTCTTTTTCATTGTGTTGTCTTTACCTGATATTATGGTGATGCTGGCTTCATAAAAGAAGCTTGGAAATGTTCCTTCCTCTTGAATTTTTGAGAATAGTCTGATAAGGACAGGTTTTAGTTTTTTTCTTGAATATTTGATAAAACTTCCTGTGAAGCCATCTGGCCTTGGGCTTTTATTTGCTGGAATCTTTTTGATGACTGCTTCAATGTCTTTCATAGTTATCAGCCTATTGAGATTTTTAGATTCTTCCCGATTGAGTTTTGGAAGGTTGTATTTTTCTAGGAATAGGTCCATTTTCTCCAGGTTATCTTACTTGTTGGAATAGAGTTGTTCATAGTATTTTTTAACAATCCTTTGTATTTTCTGTTGGGTCTGTTATTTCCCCCCTTTCATTTATGATTTTGTTTATTTGGATCCTCTCTCTTTGCTTCTTGGTGAGCCTGGATAGAGGTTAATCAATCTTGTTTATCCTTCAAAAGAACTAGTTCTTGGTTTCATTGAACTTTTGTATTGTTTTTGATTACTATGTCATCTATTTCTGCTCTGATCTTTATTACCTCTTTCCTTCTGCTCACTCTGGGCTTTTCATGTTGATTTTAATTCTTTAAATTATAAAGTTAGATGATTTACTACCATTTTTTTTTTTTTTTTTTTTTAGGTAGGACTGTAGAGCTATAAATTTCACTCTCAGGACTGCTTTCATTGTGTCCCATAGATTTTGGATTGTTGAGTTTTTATTGTCATTCGTTTCTAGGATGTTTTTAATTTCTTCTTCTATATCTTTGGTAACCCAATCATTATTTAATAGTATGCTATTCAGCTTTCAAGTGTTTGAAGTTTTTTGATTATTTTTATTGTAGTTTTTATGATATTATGCCATCATGGTCTGAGAAGTTGCTTGATATGATTTCAATCTTCTTGAATCTAGGGAGACTTTGCCTGTGACCCAATATGTGGTCTATTTTTTAAAATGTCCCATGTGCACTTGAGAAGAATGTATATTCTGTGCCTTTGGATCAAATGTTTTGAAGATGTCAATTCCATTTGACCTAGTGAGTCATTCCAGATTGCTGTTTCTTTGCTGATTTTTTGTCCAGAGAATTTTATTTTTTATTTTATTGATTTTTTACAGAGAGGAAGAGAGAGGGACAGAGAGTCAGAAACATCGATGAGAGATAAACATTGATCAGCTGCCTCCTGCACACACCCTAGTGGGGATATGCCCACAGCCACAGCCAACTTACATGCCCTTGTCTGGAATCGAACCCAGGACCTTTCAGTCCACAAGCTGATTGTCTATCCACTGAGCCAAACTGGTTTTGGCTTGTCTAGAGGATTTATCCAGTGATATCAGTGGGGTATTAAAGTCTCCTACGATGATTGTATTATTGTCAATCTCTCCCTTGATATCTTCCAGAAGTTTTTTTTTTTAAAATCTATTTAGGTGCTCCTGCATTGAGTGCATATATGTTTATCAGTGTTATATCCTTTTGTTGTATTGATCCCTTTAATGTTATAAAGTGGTCTTCCTTATCTTTTCTTATGGCCTTCACTTTGAGGTCTATTTTGTTAAATGTAAGTATTGCTACCCCAGATTTTTTTTTCATATCCATTTGCCTGAAAAATATTTTTCCATCCCTTCACTTTCAGTTTGTGTGAGCCCCTTATTCTGAGGTGGGTCTCTTATAGACAGCATATACAATATATCTGGGTCATTTTATTTATCCATTCAATGTCTTTTGATTGGAGCATTTAGTCCATTTTTTGTTTTAATTTATTATTGATAGGTACTTGTTTGTAGCCATTTTTATTTTTTGTACCTCCTTCTTATCTTTTTATTTCTTCTTTTTATACCAGTTCATTTAGCATTTCTCGCATTTTTGGCTTAGTAATGACAAATGCTCTTAGCCTTTTTTGTCTGTGAAGCTCCTATTACCCCTTCCATTTTGAATGGTAACCTTGCTGGATAGAGTATTCTTGGATTCAGTCCCTTGCTTTGTATCACTTTGTAAATTTCCTTCCATTCTTTTCTACCCTTTGAGAAATCTTTTTTGTTTCTGTTGAGAAATCATTTGATAATCTAATGGGAGATCCCTTTTACGGACCTTTCTGTCTCTTGCAGCCTTTAAGATTCTCTCTTTGTTCTGAATATTTGCCATCATAATCATTTTGTGTCTTGGTGTGGGTCTTTTGGGTTCATCTTGTTTGGGACTCTGGGGTTGTGTGATTCTTGTTCCCCACATCAGGGAAATTTTCTGACATTATTTCTTCAAATGGGTTTTCTAACCCTTTCTGTTGTTCTGGCACCACTATTATTTGTATGTTGCTTTGTTTCATGTTGTCCAATAGCTCCCTTAGGCTCTCCTCCTGTCTTTTAAATTTTTTCAGTTCAGTTTGGGTGTGTTTTGCTTCCCTGTCTTCTAATTAGATAGTTCGGTCCTCTGCTTCTCCTAGTCTACTGTTGAAATTTTCCATGTGTGTGTTTTGTTTTGTTTTTTATTGCAACTATATCACTCTTAATTTCTTCTTTATTCTTACACAAGTTGTTGATTTTTCATCCATCTGGCTTATAAATTGTATGACCTATATTCTAAATTCTTTTTCTGAAATATTGCATGCCTGTGTTTCACTTAGCTGCTCTTCTGGTGATGTCTCCTTTTTTTCCCTTTGGGGGTTTCTTTATCTACCCATTTTTTATCTCACCGATGGATATAAATGTCAAGTTGTGCAGGGGCTGTTTTTTGGGTGTCAGTGGCTCCTTTGGCTGCAGTTGCTCCTTGGATGGTTGCTGCAGCAGTGGCTCTTCTGGTGGATGCTGTTCACAGCAGTGATGGCTCTTTTGGCTGTTGTGGGGAGACTGCTCCCATAGCTGCTGCTTCTTGCATGGGGTGGGCTGATCATGAGGCTCCCATAGCTGCTGCTCCTCATATAATGGCAGGCTGTGTGTGTCTGCTGCTCCTCAAACATAGGCAAACTGCTCACGTGGCTGCTGCTCCTTGGATGGAGCAAGCTGCTCATGAGGCTTGTGTTCCTTGGACAAGTGCAGGCTGCTTACATGACTTCTGCTCTTTGGGTGGCAGATGGTTTGCTTGTGCAATTGCTGCTCCTTAGATGGAAGTGAACAGCATGTGAAGCTGCTGCTCCTTGGATAGGGGTGGGCTGCTCACCCAGCACCTGCTTGTCAGATGAGTGAGGCTGTGTGTGGCAGCTGCTCCTTGGACAGGGGTGGGCTGCTTGTGTGGCTGCCACTCCTCGTATGTGGGCAGTCTGCTCATGTTACTGCTGCTTCTCAGACCAGGGTGGGGTGCTCAGATGGCTGCTGTTCCTCGAATGTGGGCAGGCTGCTCCTCCTCAGAGTGGGGCAGACTACTCATCTGGCTGCTGCATCTCGGACGGAGGCAGGGTGCAGGTTGGTGCAGGTGCTGCTCCTTGGACAATGATGGACTGTGTATGGCTGCTGTTCCTCAGTTGTGGGCAGACTGCTCGTGTGGCTGCTGTTTCTCAAATGGGGGAAGTTTGCTCGCGTGGTTGCTTCTCCTCAGATGCGGGAGCAGGTGGCTCATACAGCTGCTGCTCCTTGGATAGGGCAGACCCTGTGAGGCTGTTGCTCTTTGGCCTGGGGTGTACTGCTTGATGGGCTGCTGTTCCTTGGACAGGAGCTGACTGCTCACGTTTCTGCTGCTTGCGTGGTAACTGTGCCCTGACCTAAAGTGTTGGGCTGGTTAGAGGGGAGCATGTTTCGGAACTCACAGGATCCTGCCACCTGGGGTATCTGGAGTTTCAGTAACCGTGGGACCACAGCTGAGGTAGCAGTTCCCTGGCATGGGTGGCTGTAGAGTCTCAGGTGTTATCTGAGGGCACCCTCAGTGAAGATGAGGCTGGGCTACCAGTCACAACAGCTCTCCCCTTCTAAATGGTGAGGACTCTGAGGAAGAGCTGGCCTCCTGGTATTATTTGCAACAGTAGCAGAGGCTGCCTCGTTAGACAAGCCCAGTTAGCCTGCTCCCAAAGGTCCTGTGGGGTATAACTGTGCCACACACACACACACACACACACACACACACACACACTCCTCTTTTGCTCCCTCACTCACTCATGCTCTCTCCTTTACTGCCGTCTTCTTCCTGCCTCTGTAGTTGGGTCAGGGGTGTTATTGACCCATTCATGGACAGAGTTTTCTCTCCAGGTGTCTGGTTATGTGGCTCACTCTCTAGTACATTTGCTGGACAGGATAAAATTCACCTCAACATGACATGATACAAAGGGAACAAAACACAAATGTACTCACAAACAGTAATAACCCCAATATAAGTGACCACCAGAGAAAAGAGAATTAAGTGAGAGAAAAAAGAAGACAAATGATATAAAAAAAAGAAAAAAAGATGAGAAAAGGAAACAGAATTAAAAAGACACCACACACACACATACACACACGTGTGTGCGTACGTATGGGGAAAACACCACAGAACAAACAGATAAACCAAAAAAATGCAAAGACCAAACAGGCAGCTAAGAGGGTGGGGACAGAATCTGTAGAGGCTGAGCTTATATAGAGAAAGTAAGGTTAAGAATTGGATAAATATGTGGAGGACCTCAGTACAGTATAGAGGGATTAGAAAGGGGATGAGTGGATAAGAAGAAAGAGAACATGAAGAAAATAATAATAATAATGATAATAAAAATAAATTTGCAAACAATTGGTTTAAAATGGCATATAAAAAATAAAAAGCAAGTAAAATAAAATGATGGGAACATAATGTGAAAAAATAGAAAACAAAGCAACAAACAAAAAAGAAAAATAAAAAAGAAGAAAAAAGAAATAACAAAATAATAATAAATAAAATAAAAATGAAAAAGTGAAGTGTTATTTCTTTGGCTGGCTTAAGATTCCAGTCTTCTGTACTGTCTGTAGTTTTTAAGGTTCTTGTGGCTGGGACTGAAGGCCTCTCTTTAAGCCAGTCCCTGTGGATCTCAGGGACTATTCAGATTTTCTTTTAATCCTTTGTATGATTCAGGGTTTTTCCTCCAGGTATAGTTGTTAGAATTCATGGTTGATCATCTGTAGGTCATCACTCCATTTCCCTTCAGGCATTGTGTAAGCTGTTTTCCAATACATACTCTTCCTTGCTTTGGTCACCAAACTGTATGCTCATCAGTTCTTTTCTTTAATTCAAGTTTTACGCAACACTTCAATGCCCAGATCTATGGCAGATCCTATATATCTTGTTTTTGTTTTCCAGATCCTGACTTATAGTTGCATCCTCAGTACAATGCCTCTGCATAGCTTCTACATTTAAGACATCTGTGCAACTTTTTTGGTATTTTCAGTTTTATTTCATAGTTTGACATGCAAACACATTTATCTCCTTCAGGCCCTTAGGAGCTTTCCATTGTGGGAATGTCTCCCTATCAGAGAAGTCCTTTTAGGGAGCGAATTATTAACCCCACCCCTTTGTCAGCCAAAAAGTATTTATTTACTGGGTACATTATCAGATGATGGGATTATTGTCATTGTGATATTATTTTATATTAAATATGAATTCATTTTATTGATTGCTTATTTGTTTGTTTGTTTGTTTGAAAAGCAAGTAATAATTTATTGACTGTAGCAAAAACACACTTGGGGCAATGAGAAAAGGAATGGCTCCAGGAGAGCCTAGCCTGGGCTGCTTTGGCTCACTAGAAGTCACGGAAAAGGGGGCTTTGGGGACAGGTTCAGGGGGTTAGTCTGGATGAGCTGATGCTGCCCATTGCTCCACTGGTTTCAGTTGTCTTGGGGTCCCTTAGAGTTTAAGATATATATGCCTGTGGGGGAAGCTGAGAGAGAAAAGAATGGCATGGCCATGCTCCTTAGAGGGAGCGAGCCTGCATTTGTACTTTCTAAAATCTTAAAGTAGTCTATTCTACTCTGACAAATTACAATAAAATCAAATAGCTAACTTAGAAACCTGTGGATGAGTTTATTATCATATGATACCTTGATTTTTTTCTTCCTTAGAAACTGGGAAATCATGACATTTCTGTAATCCATGACATTTTGGTGATCATAAAAGTCAAGCCTAGATTAAAGATGAAACTAATATTTAATTTGTGGGCTGGATTTAATGAAATTAATTTTAATCTTCTGATAGACTTTTCAGAGACATGTATTCAGTAATTAAATATAGCTTATATAATTCTATTTTTCTCTGCTGTTTTAGAATAAGATAAAGATTATAAAAGCGAGCATTTATGCTGCTTTTTTGTAGTTACTAGTGTTTTCACAGCTATATCCTCATTTAGATATGGTCACTGCCCTCAAAACCTTATGATGATTACTTTGGGAGTGAAAAACTTACAGATATATAACTATTAGAGAATTATTAAGAGGTGTTGAATTTGACTCTAAATGTAAGAGAAAAAAAGAAAATAATATATCGATAGGTTGAATAAATTCCATTAAATGAGAATCAGCCCACTCCTGCCTTTGATTGGCCTTATAAAAAATGCAGAACTATTATCTTAGCTCACCAATCTTTGATTTGTAAGAATACAAGGTTCTTCATACTTCCAAATACAGAATATGCCTGCATGTAATCACATTTGTTGTTTGTTTAGTTTCAAATCTATAGACATGTGCAATTGTGGAGTAAAATTATTACCAGAAGAAGCATTGAGAATGATAATATTTGTTTTCATTCTTAGAAAAAAAACAAGTGAATTTTTCACTTGAATTATAACATTTTGTTTCTATTTGCCTCCACTACAATGCTGGCTTCTCCCCAAAGAATCACTTAAAGATCTTGCAGTTTGTTATGTTTTCCATCAGTTTCTTATTTGCAAAGTCTCATTGCCTCAAGTTATACCAATTATACCCAGTGAAAAATGTAGCAAGAGGAGGACAATTCAAATTCAGAATTAGCTCTGTTTTGCATTTATGAATTATTTTTGCTTGAACTTCATTCTGTTAGTAAGTCCCATTTTGAGGCTATTACATAGCAGTGATGCCACTCATGCATGAAGCCTTAGATATGGGTCATAGTTATTATTCTGAGTATCACTATGGTGTAAGATTAATTATAAAAGTAACACTAATGCATTGATTAAATGTCTTTAGGAACTAGTATCATTAGAAACAAAGGAGTCATTATATGAAGCTTCATAATTTTCTATAGAACCTGAGTTAGTGATTCTCAAACTGTGCAGTGTGATACACTTTGGGTCCTTGGATCCCGTAAAGATTCTGAAATCTGGGATGGAATCTGGACACTTACATTTTAAGTGCTTCAAATTATTCCAATAGAATTGGCCCACCTTCCTTTAGAAATGCTTGCCTGGATTCATTAAAATTTTGAGGGTTGATACTCATCATTCACACTTGTCAAAATGGCTATCATCCACAAATCAACAAATGACAAGTGCTGATGAGGTGCAGCCACTGTGGAGAACAGTATGGAATTTTGTCAAAAAACTAAAAATGGAACTCTCATTTGACCCAGTAATCCCATTTCTAGGAATATATTCCAAGAAACTAGAAACACCAATCAGAAAGGATATATATGTTCATAGCAGCAAAATTTATCATAGCTAAGATTTGGGAACAGCTAAAATACCCATTAGCAGATGAATGGATTAGAAAACTATGGTACATCTACACAATGGAATACTATGCTGCTGTAAAAAGGAAGAAACTCCTACCATTTGCAACAGTATGGATGGATCTGGAGAGCATTATACTAAGTGAAATAAGTCAATCAGAGAAAGATAAGTATCACATGATCTCACTCATTTGTGGAATATAATGAACAATATAAACTGAGGAATAGAAACAGATGCAGAGGCAGAGAAGCATCAATCAGACTATAGAACCTCAGAGAGAGGGTAGGGAAGGATAGGATTAAGGGTGAGGGATCAACCAAAAGACTTGTATGCATGCATATAAGCATAACCAATGGACACTCACACTAGGAAGGTGAGGGCAAGAGCAAGAGGTGGGGGGTGGGGGTGGGAACACATACGTAATACCTTAATCAATAAAGAAAAAATGGTAAAAAAAAATAAAATAAAAAAATAAAAAAGGGAGAAAAAATATCTGATGCTATAGAAGTAAACTTTAATTATTCTAAATTCACAGTTAAGATAGGGAAGATTTTGCTTTACTAACAAACAGCATCTAATTTTATTGTTTGATGAGCCAATTTTGATAAAATTTTAACTAAATTCCATAGTTTACACTAGAGTACATACTTTGTGTTTTACATTTTGTGTGTGTGTGTGTTTTGACAAATGCATAATGGCCTGTATCCACCATTATTACAGTACTAGAGGCCTGGTGCACAAAATTTGTGCATGTGGAGATTTAGGCCCAATCCCTGGCTCTTAACTGCTCACCTGCTTGCCTGCCTGATTGCCCCTAACTGCCCCTTTTGCCAGCCTGATCCCTCTTAACCACCTCTGCCTGCTGGCCTGATAGCCCCTAACTGCCCCCCCCCCCTTGCTGGCTTGGTTGCCCCTCACTGCTCCCCCTGCAGTGGTCACCCCCAACTGCTCACCCCATTGGCCTGGTCACCTCTTACTGCCCCCCCTCCTGGCCTGGTTGCCCCACACAGCCTGCTGCTCAGTCATGTGGTCATCTCTCACTAATCCCCCTGCTGACCTAGTCATCCCACATAGCCTGCTATTCAATCATTTGGTCATCCCTCACTAAACCCCCTGCCAGCCTGGTTGCTTCATGCAGCCTGCTGTTTGGTCGTTACTGTTACTGTGATGGCATCCTGAATAATTTGCATATTCCTCTATTATTAGTATAATCTTCAGATTAATTCCAGTCATAAGATAGGAGGTCATCTTCATTGCAATTTCCACAGTTTGCCCATTTTTTTTTCATGCTTCAGTTTCCCTGCTTTGCAGCATCTGCCTTAAAATATGCATCATGTCAGACTAATTACCCTGATCTGGATTATCATACATTTTTTTCTCTGCTTGTGGTCATCTGGTCTTTGCCAAAGCAAATTGTTCAGTGTTGTACTATTCAGACTCATTGTTTCTCTGAGGCAGAAAGAGCTGCCATGAAAGTCATCCAAATGGTTTTTATGAAAGACAATGTATTGCATCATTGGAAAGGCTTGATTTTCTACAAAGATACTCCATGTATGGTTTGTTCTAGCCCCCCTGGGCCTCCAAACAGCCCCTCTACCCATTCTTATTCACTCACAGTTCTTAGAACTATGTTGAACTTTGAGGACCACCATTTTTACCCTTTGCTAAATATTTAAGTTCAGAAAATCCTACCCTAAAATTTATTCTGATTTGAAGAATATTCTTCTCTATAGACTGTTAATTATGCCTTGTAATTATCTTTTCTCCTTATGTATTCCTTAGTCTTCCTAGATAATCAAGCATTTTGGATTAGTGACTTTTGTTTCCCAAGTGAGGTTCTACCTTTTGGCCTAGAAATATTTACATTTTAACTATTAATAGTATTGACAGAAAGTTTTTGGAAATGCTTTCTATACTTTCATATTTACTGCTTAGAGACTATTAAGCTAATATTTGTTTGTTTTTATATTTCAGGTTGTGATTAAGAGTTAAATCAAGTTTATCTATTTTAGTTCTTATGGAGATTAATAATTAAGTACAAGCTCTAGAGCAAGATCACCTATCTATAATTTCTGATCCTTCCACTTATCAGCTGATGTCTTGAGCAAGTCATTTAACTTTTCTAGACATCAGCATCCTCACCTGTAAAATGGTTCAGGTGTACAATTCTGTAATAATCACCTGCATATTGCATTGTGTGCTCATCACCCAAAGTTTAATCTCCTTTTGTCACTATTTTAAAACTACTTTTAGACTCTTCATCCTCTTACCAAATGTAATATATTTTAGTATCTGCCACATACCAGACATTTTGTCTTATGTACATTATCTCTTATAGCTATCATGCAGTTTTTCAAAAATGTTTAAAATTTACTGATAAGAAAACTATATTTGAATTACCTGTGGTCATAAAGTCAATAAATGACAGAGCTGGGGTTTACATTTATAGCTGTCTGAATTCAGAGGGTCATCCTATTTCTATTATCCTGCCATGCATAGAGTGCTGGTTATTATAGTCATTGTATAGTTCTGTAAAATGGATTCTCAAGGGCTCGTGAGGTGTATGAGGCTTAACTTGTTTTTTACTTGAGTCCCATGAACAGCTGTGCTATTTCACATGAAGTTTTCATATCAAATCTGTTAAAGGATACATGTTAATCCTCTCAAAATTCATATGTTGAAGCCCTAACCCCAAATGAAATGGTATGCAGAGGTGGGACCTTTGGAATACCATTAGGTTTAGATGAGGTTATAAGGGCAGAACCCCCATGATGAGATTAGTGTCCTCATAGAAGAGAAAAAAGCACTAGATTTCCCTCTCCCTTTGCTATGTGAGACTATAGCCAGAAGGTGGATGGTAGTAAGCCAGGAAGACAACTCTCAGCAGGAATCAAATCTGCTAACACTTTGATTTGGACTTTCTAGTCCAATAACTGTAAAAAGTTAGTGTCTGTTGTTTATCCCACCCATTTTATGGTATTTCTATTATAGCAGCCCAAGCTAAGACAAACTTTCTCAGGATTACTTTTTTTAACCTCTTAACTTCTGTTCTTTCTGTCCTATATGCTTATGTATGCAAAATGATTATTTTAATAGCAATACATCAGACAAATTTATTTTGCATATATTAAGCATCTACTTAAGTGTACTATGGTCAAAATAATACATATTTGCTGAAACTGGTTTGGTTCAGTGGATAGAGCAACGGCCTGTGGACTAAAAGATCCCTGGTTTGATTCCGGTCAAGGGCATGTATCTTGGTTGTGAGCACATCCACAGTAGGGGGTGTGCAAGAGGCAGCTCATCAATGTTTCTCTCTCATTGATATTTCTACCTCTCTATCTCTCTCTCTTCCTCTTTGTAAAAAATCAATAAAATATATATTTTTAAAATAATACATTTTTTTTTACCCTGAAAAGAACCATATTGTGTATTACTATTGTATTCTTAAAAAATTTACAACAGATCATGGAGTTGGAAAGTGGAAGAACCAATATCCAAATTTAGGTTAATATAATAATTGGTACCAGGATTATTAATTGGGAATCCACGATTGGTGATCTGAAATGCTTGAAAGCAGGAAGGGTCCTTCAGTATTATAGAGGTGATGGGTAGTCAAAGTTAAAGAGGTTATTTAAATGACCCCTTACGGTCATCAGGAAGGAAGTGCCTATGAAGACATAGCTTGGGTGCACCTGGAAGCATTTCCCATAGTGCAGTACTGATGAGTGAGAAATACTGATGAGTAGGTTGGCTCCAAAGTTTAAGGGAAGAGAGCTACAAGCTCAAAGTTTTAATTCCTGTCACTCTTTCTTTTATTTTTATTTTGGACATGTGCAAAATTTAGTCTACAGCCTACAGAATATTGACACAAGATTATGTGTGAACTAGAGAAGAAATATGTGTAACTCAGAGAGAGGTAAAAAAAAAAAAATTAATAAGACCATGAATCTCTTCTTTTTGGTAAGAGATGTTTTTATTCATATGGGGCAAAGTTACTTAAAGTTAGGCAGAAGCACATTGTCTGTCTTATTTTGTTCGAAAGTTTAATTATGAGAAAGAGGTGTAAAAGGACATTGAATAGTTAAAGGAACAGACTATGACTGATACTGTAGGCTGGCTCACTCAACACCCATTCTAGTCCTGTTGTGTTCGCTTTCCTCTACTATAGAGGATGAAAAGCTAAAAACTAGATTTCTCAGATTCCCTAACATTGCAGGCAAGTTCTAGGTTCTACCAAACCAGTGAGGCAGAATAAGATCAAGAGACAGGCTAGAGCCATCGTGGCTATGACCACGAGAAAGTGCAGAGTCTGAGTGTGTAAGGTTCAGAGCTGGAGTTCATTCTCCAAGGTGTCATCTATGGGGGGGTTGCTTGCTGTTGTTTTGGCTGAGTGATAACCAGGTACAGTGTCCCTGAGTGTGCAGCAAGCAAATTTGGTTCTCCAAAAATATTCTGTTACTTATAAAATTCTTTTACAAAATTCTAGTCTGTTTAAACTTCTCTCAATGGGCTTGGCCATTTAGAACTAAACACTGGTCAATACATTGGTCTTTAGGTTTCAATTTCCTAGTCTCTCTGCTTCATTAACTGCTTCTTTCAAAGAAGAAACCATGTAGTCAAATGAGTTTGATTAATTACATGTCTTACTTGTTATAAGCCTGAATGAGGGCAGTGAAGGACTGAAGAAAAGACAGACAAGGAGAATATAGCTGGTCTCAGTGGATCTCCTGTGTCTGAATGAGGCCACAGAGAGAGATCCCGACAGATGGCAAGCTGAGCCTTTATTTTATAGTCAGAGGCAAACAAGGAGCTTGTCAATATAGTTGGGACTTGTTTGTGTCTTTGCCAACAGATCACTCTGAGGCTTACCCCTACAGTGGCTCCCTACAATTTATGAGATTAGTAAAACAAACTTTAAACATGCATAAGGGATCTTTGTGATAACTTTTTTTAAAAAGTTTTTCACCCTGAGAACTTTAAGTTGATTTTCTTTTGGAAGGCAATTGTAGAGGATTGTTACTTATTTGCATAAATCCTTTGTAAAACTAACAAATTACGTTTCTATAATTGCAAAGTTGAATTGTTTCTTTTTTCGTTGGCTAATGACTGGCATGCTATTTACTATATTTTGAAGACAATTAATTTATGGATTCCCCAAGGATTTTAGAATTGTTAATTGCTCCGCATGCTTATTACTATTGAGTTATAATTTCCTTAGTTTTCTTATATTGATTACCTACCATAATAGTGGTTGTTTTTAGAATAAGTCAGAGTTGTAGCTATGTGAAACATGAACTTCCCCTTCTCTAATGAAGCCAACTGCTTTTAATTTCCAGCAGTAATTAGTAATTCTCATGTGTTCAGCTTTGAGATCTATGGAGACCTCAGATACAATGAGTTCTGGGGAAGAGGAAGGAAGTTGGGTTTTATTTGGGACATGAGCTACTTCCTAAGGGCATAATCAGAGGAATATGATAAAATCAGCTAAGAATGTCTAATTTGGTAAGCCTGGTAGCCTAAATCAATCCCTAAAAGATTAGAAAATACTTAAGGTTCAGATAGTTGGTTTTGGTATAGTTCAATTAATTATTGTGTAGAATTAGTAAGTACAGAACCCATCTTTTATGAGAAAGAAATCATCAGAAGCAGTTCAAATCATGAGATTCCTAATAAGGTGGCCTAGGTTAGGGCAGAGTTACAATATCAGATGGAAAAAAAAAAGTTCTGAATAGAGAAACTAAGGCCGATGCTTAGAGCCAGTAATTGGGCCACATGGCAAATGTGTATGTACACACATATTCATGCACATATGTGGTGGGGATTCTGAAAAAGAAGACACCTTGGCATGGCCAACTGATCTCAAATTTCAAAGTAGAGCCTAGCAGCCATATCTAAACATGAGTCTTTCTTTGCACTTCAGGGAGAAGTCTGCACTGAACTGCTTCCTCTACTATGTTTCTGTCATCTGGATCAGCTCTTACAAAGGAGTTCCTGAAATTGCATTTGAACCAATAGCACCAAAGCTTTCTTTGTCCAATCAGAGCTGCACAGCATCTTCACTGATCAATCAGGAGAGTATCCTTTGGGTCAAACAAACTGTGAGGATTTGGAGTATTCATTTGCATGATGCTGGACCAACCAGGGACCAGGAGCAGGGACTTCTCTAAAAGCCATTTCCCGCCTGGCTCAGGGAACTCACTTTCCCTTTCCAACAAAGACTGAAATGGTGTTCCCCTGGCTGGAGTTGAAATACCAAATATGTCTCACTGGAGCAGAGCAGAGTGGACCAGCATGGAGCAGAACAGAACTGTCTAGCTGGGAAGGGGCCTTGTCCCAGAGCTACCTCATCCCAGGAATGCCTCATCTCAGGGCCTTTTTGCAGCCATGCTGTTCCACAGCCAACCTGTTTCATAATTGAGCTGTAACACTATTGAGCTGTTCACAGCCATGCTTTCCTCACAGCCAGGCTGAATCATAATTGAGCTGTTTGTGCTGAATAAACTTATGTTCTTCACTGTACCCCAAAGTGAAGATTCCTATTGGTGTTGAATTGATCTAGGCCAGTGGTCGGCAAACTCATTAGTCAACAGTGCCAAATATCAACAGTACAACAATTGAAATTTCTTTTGAGAGCCAAATTTTTTAAACTGAAATGTCTTCTAAGGCCACTTTTTCTAAATAGACTCATCCAGGCCATAGTATTTTGTGGAAGAGCCACACTCAAGGGGCCAAAGAGCTGCATGTGGCTTGCAAGCTGCAGTTTGCCGACCACAGATCTATTGTAAATAACTGAATTGATGCCAATGACCATTCACTGACATTTCATTATGTCCAACTTAGAGCTCTAAACTGACCACTTGATCTCCTGACATCATCCTGAGATCAACATATCTGGTACTTGCATGAACCCTGGCACACAAGTTGTCTTCCCAGTGATGGCTGAGGGTCTCAGGTGAGTCCTCTCAGTCCAAGATCTCCCATACTTGTGGTTGAGGTCTTGGACACTTTATTCTATTCTATTTAAGAAGGGGAACTTCATCTGATGACCTCTAGTTATGTA
The DNA here is from genome assembly GCF_014108245.1 of Pipistrellus kuhlii. Lineage (NCBI taxonomy): Eukaryota > Metazoa > Chordata > Mammalia > Chiroptera > Vespertilionidae > Pipistrellus > Pipistrellus kuhlii. The sequence continues at coordinate 103,182,117 of NW_023425529.1, read as the reverse complement.
TTTGGACTAAGAGGAACTCTCCATATGATATGGGTTTGGTGCCTACGAGGGTATCTTTCAAGGAAGACTCTCCTCCATCATATTTGGTACCTAGGAGGAGTATCTTCCATTCCTGTTTGGTATGGAAGGTATACTCCAGGTACATAAAGTTTGTGGGGATGCTCACACTAATAGGTACTTAAAAGGACACTTTTATAAGGAAGAGTGCACAATGTATAAGCCACTTTTTATGAAGTCAGAATTATTTTAATTTCAAAACCAGATAAAAACACTACAAAAAAAAGAGAATTACAGGCCAATATCCCTGATAAACACAGATGCTAAAATCCTCAACAAAATATTATCAAATTGGATACAGCAATATATTAAAAACATTGTAGCCCATAATCAAATGGGTTTTATTTTGGGCATGCAATATCAGTACAATGTTCACAGATTAATAAATTTGATGCATCACATAAAAAATTGAAAGATAAAAACCACAGGATCATATAAAAAAAAAGGAAAAAAGCATTCAACAAAATCCAGCACCTTTTTTTGACAAAAAACTCTCAGGGAATAGAAGGATCATACCTTAACATAATAAAGGCCATATACAATATACCTACAGCCAACATAATACTCAATGGGCAAAAAAAGAAAGCATTTCACTTACGAACAGACACAAAGGATGCCTGTTTTCACCACTCTTATTCAACATAGTATAGGAAGTCCTAGCCTTAGCAATAAGACAAAAAGAAGAGACAAAAGACATCCAAATTGATAAGGAGGAAATAAAACTGTCCTTATTCACAGATGACATGATATTGTACATAGAAAACACTAAAGATTCCACCAGAAAACTACTAGACTTAATAAATAAATTTGGAAAGGTAGCAGGATACAAAATCAATATACACAAATCCATGACTTTTTATACACAAATAATGAATTCTCAGAAAGATACTAAAAAAAGTAATCCCATTTACCACTGCAACAAAAAATAATAATATACCTAGGAATAAACTTAATCAAGGAGGTAAAAGACCTGTGCTCAGAAAACTACAGGACATTGAAAAAAAATTGAGGAAGATACAAGGAAATGGACACATATACCATGTTCATGAATTGGAATAATTATCATAATTAAAATGTCTATACAGATTCAATGTAATCACTATTAAAATACCAATGGCATACTTCACAGAGTTAAAACAATTACTCCAAAAATTTATATGGAATCATAAAGACCCCAATAGCTGTATCAATAAAGTAGTAGGGATCACAATACCGGATATTAAACTATGCTACATAGCCGTTATAATCAAAAGAACCTAGTACTGGCACAAGAACAGGCACAGACCAATGTATCAGAACAGAAACCCCAGAAATTGACTACACAATTATGATCAATTAATATTTGATAAAGTAGGCAAGAACATACAATGGAATAAAGATAGTCTCTTCAATAAATTATGTGGATAAAACAGAACAGATATATGCAAAAAGATAAAATTAGATCACCAACTTATACCATATACAAGAATAAACTCAAGGTGGATAAAAGAATTAAGTTAAAGGCATGAAACCATACAATTTTTAGAAGAAAGCAGGAAGTAAGACCTCAGACATCTTATGCAGCAATATGTTCACAAATACATCTCTTTGGGCAAAGGAAACTAAGGAGAAAATAAATAAATGGCACTCCAGCAAAATAAAAAGCTTCTGCACAGCAAAATAAACCACCACCAAATTGAACAGGAAACACACTGGATGAGAGAATGTATTTGCCAATGATACATCTGATAAGGGGTTAATATAAAAAATATATTAAGTACTCCATTCTAAACTCAACAACAACAACAAAAAACCCCCCAAAAAACCTAATCCAATTTAAAAATGGGCAGAAAACTTGAATAGACAGTTCTCCAAAGAGGACATACAAATGGCCAAGAGACACATGAAAGAAAATGATTAAAGTCACTAGTTGTAAGAGAAATGCAAATTAAAACTACAATGAAATATCACTTTCTTATACCTGTCAGAACGGCTATCATCAAAAAAAAAAAAAAATCAACAAACAAATGCTGGCGAGGATGTGGAGCATGGAAACCCTCGTGCACTGCTGGTGGGAATGCAGACTGTGCAGCCACTGTGGAAAATGATATGGAGTTTTCTCAAATATTATAAAATGAAGTTCTGTTTGAAGACCCAGTGATCCCACTTATGGGAATATATCAAAATAAATCCAAAATACCAATCAGAAAGAATATATTCACTCCTATGCTCATAGTTGTGTTTTTATAATAGTTAAGATTTGGAAACAGCCTAAATGCCCATCAGTAGACGAAAGGATAAAAAGGCTGTGGGACATTACTCTATGGAACACTATGCAGTTCTAAATAGAGGGATCTCTTATCCTTGGGACAGCATGAATGGACCTGGAAAATATTATGCCAAGTGAAATAAGCCAAACTGAGAAATACAAATATCACGTTATCTCACTTATCCATGGAATCTAATGAACAAAATTAATTGACCAAAAAAATAAGACCCGAGGCCAGGTAGCAAGGAATAGAACTGACATACCTTGATGTGGGGTTGAGGGTAAGAGAAGAGATAAACCAAAGAATTCATATACTTTATATATAACACATGGACATGGCCAATAGGGGACTTGAGGAGGGGAGGGAAGGGGGAGAGAAAATGGAAGATATCTGTAATATTATCAACAATAAAAATACATTTAAAAATGAGAAGAAGAAGAAGAAGAAGAAGAAGAAGAAGAAGAAGAAGAAGAAGAAGAAGAAGAAGAAGAAGAAGAAATGGTGAATGCACTTTTACCAAAGACTGCCTTTCCCAGGCTAGAGCTAAAACACCCAATGTTATTTTGACAGAAAAGAGCAGACCGGCGTGGAGTGGAGCAGAGTAGAACAGAGCTCCTAGCTAAAGAGGGGTCTGGCCCCAGGTCACCTGGCAGCCTCACACCATACTGCTTTCATCGCCATGTTACATCACAATTTAGCTGTTTTTACAGCCATGCTGTATCACTGTTTGCACTGAATAAAGTTTTCTTCTTTACCACACTCCCAAACTGAGGATTCTTTGTCTCTTGTTGGCATTGAATTGATGCCAATGACCATGGTTGACAGAGGGCTCACTGGTGTGTTTTTTAATTAATTATATTTCACTGGAATACACTTTGACTCACAGAGGGGAGGGAGGAAGGTAAGCCAATGAATGACCACATATTTTTTTTCTCATGGATTCAGCAAACATTTATAGACCTTATGCTTAGTCCCAGTCATTATTTTAGGTTCTGAGAATAGAGCCAGGAACAAAATAAACAAAGTCATGCCCTCATGAAGTTGACACTATGAAGAGAAGGAAGGTAGAAAAGAAAACCAAACATCAAGATTAAAAAATGAAAAGAAGAAACAGAAAGTTTGAGCAAACTAATTAATAAAAATTAAATTAAATAATTATAAAACTCTCAATATACAGAAGCTCTGGACCAGATAGCTTCATAGATGAATTTTACCAAACATTCAAGAAGATTTAACACTTGTCTTTCTCAAACTATTCTAAACATTTCAAGAGGATAGAATGTTTGCAAGCTTATTTTACAAGGCGAGCATTATCCTAATTCCAAAACCAAACATGCTATAAATAAATAAATAAATAAATAAATAAATAAATAAATAAATAAAATCATGGTCCAATATCCCTGTTGAATATAGATGCAACAATTAAAAATATTAGCAAAACAATCTTAGCAAGATATTAAAAAGTTTATATACCAAGTGGGATTTATTCCTTGGATGCAAGGTTGGTACAATATCCACTAATCAATTAATGTGAAATGCCATATAAACAAAATGAAGGATAAAAATCCTATAATCATATCCATAGATGCAGAAAAATAATTTCACCCATTTATGATAAAAACAAAACAAAAAGACCTCTCAGCAAAATGGGAATAACATAACATCAACATAATAAAGGCCATAAATGATTTTGGAATCCTTTCTTTCTCTATACAGAGTATTTCTTTAGGTCTCAAACAGTTCCATGGTTTTAAATAACTTCTCATGATGTTCTCATCTACTCTACCCCTCTAGATTAAATCATTACCAGTGTTCACCTCTTTGTTTATATTACTACTGATTTATACCCAGGCTGGGGCAACCCAGCCGGTCCCTGTTTCTAGTCTGCTCCCCTAAGTCTCTTCCATAGTACAGCCAGAGGAGTAATCTTTTAACAGATTTCACTGAAACTGTTTCCTCATCTGGCCTCGGGTCTTATCAATATCTGTCTCTCTTAGAGCATCTTGAAGGTACAGACTTTGTTTTCTTTACTCATTGCTTTCCTAGTAAATAAACTGGCATATAGCAGATTTTCAATAAACATTATTGAATGAACACAAGTAGAAAATAAATTGAATTTTTTTTGACTTCATAAAACTGGTAAAAATGACAGTTCTCAAGCTATCAAAACTATAAACATAGAATCAGTGTCCTTTTGGTTTTCACTGTCTTATAGTTGTTTTGAATATCATGTTACATCATATTGCTGCCAAAAAAAGCCGCAGTCCAGCTTTGTATGGAATATAGCAAGCTGATTCAAACAGACTTATCTTTTCACTTCAGACAAATTTTTGGTTCCTTGAAAGACATTTCTCATGAATGAACAGTCACCGGACTAGATCATTGTAGATATTTAAAAAAAATAGGAAAGCTAGAAGCTTTGTTTTAGATCTTGAAAATTGCCCTAAGGAAGAGAGTTTTAGCTGAAGTCGAAAACAACCAATTTAATGAAATCAGTAGAATATAACTTTCAGTGGAATCAGCATAGTTCTGACATGTTAAAGAGGGCTTTATTTTGTGTTCTAATTCATTGCATTGAGCATTAAATAAAACAAATGATAGTTTTCATTGTTTGGCCTTCAGATAGTGCATGACTGATGGTGTCAATGTTCTGCTCAGATTTATATTCTGTTACATAACTCACTTATCATGCAACAGAACTTTCATCTCCAGCACTCAGGAGAGATAAAGATGCTTCACAGGTCAGAAAAGTGCCGAATGAGCCTGTTGACGTAATGACTGAAGATGGCCGGGGTACTAGAATGATATCTTAACATATCATATTCAAGCCTGACCATTTATTTTGGCAGACAATTTTCTTTGGATAAAGAACAAAAAGAAACAATGGCAAGAGAAGAACCAATTACCCTCTGTGCATGCTTGTGTGTCTTCAGATTGGCATGGGTTTAAGAAAGCACATGTGGTTCAAATAATAGGTACCAGGAAAAGCAAAGATAAATTGAAAATGAAAACATTGTTATTAAAAATAATAATTTTTGCTTATTTTAGTGTCACTTGTTTAAACACAGCTCTTATTTGTGTTATTTGTTTATATTATTCTTGGAAGCATATTTTGTCTCTTATCCTCTTATTTATTACCTTTTATTCTTTGCTTTTAGAACTTGGCATTTTTTAACACACTAGCATTTTCAGAGCACTTACACTATCTTATCTTCACCAAATAGCTTAATACTCTATTTGTCTTTATATTAATTCAGAAGTCCAATACACAAATGATTCAGAATTTAAATACTTTAAGACTTCTCTTCTGTGAAATTCATAAATAAAAGATAAAAGACTATATATTGGCTCTTTTTACTAATTTGTAGCAGACAGAGGAGGGAATTATATAGCTCCCCAGTTCATGATATGCAAATTGACCAAATGTCCATTCCAGAGAATTACAATCTAAGTGATAACGGCTGTTAAATATTTAGTAGAAAGAGAACAATAAGGAAATGAGGGGACAGAAAAGCATTTTAGCATAATGAACAAAAAGCAAATATCAGAGTTTTTCTACCAGGAAACTTCCTAGTGGGCCCTGGAGTAAGAGGAGGTTTCTTCTTGGTACCTCCTTTTTTTCCTTGCCTGTGACCTACCAGCCCAACTCTCATTTCCCCTTCCCCCTCTATTTGGACCCACGGGGTCCAGATGATTTTAAAATTATTAAGGGTAACCTGAGAAAGATAAAGAATTGAGTGAAGATGGACAATAGTGTAACCCAATTGGTAATGTTGACACCTGGCAAGAATGAAGGATTTGGGTCTGATTATGTTTTTGACACCCAGTAAATTTTTATTCCATTAGCTAGTAGAGCTCTGTCTTGGAGATAGGGGTGAAAGGAGTTTTAGGGGCAAAATAGGCAGGTTTAGGGAGTGTTATAAATAAACATGGTTCATAGGGGACTAAAGCTTGGAGCCCATAGGTGAGGGCTTAAAGCTGCCAAAAGGCATACATTCACAGAGAAAAAAAGAGGTGCCACAAGATAAGGGAAAAAGAAGACATCCATTCATGGAAGATAATGAAAAGCCAGAGTGTATGAGGAGAAAGAGGAAATAAACTTTCATAGGAGATAGAGAATTCTACCACTGAAGGATGAGAAAAAGAGGTTTGAGGTTTGAGCTTTGAAGCCGATATAGTGAACAATAAGAAGGGACCATCATGAGACAAAGAACTGCAGCCTTTATAAACCTTAGCAACAACAACAACAACAAAAGCTTAGTGGGTGGTGGGTGAGCCTCTCCTATGTGGTAGTCTATACTTGTTTCCAATAAACTTCCACTCTTTTCATCTATCACCTTTTCTCTGTGGCTTCATTCTTTGGATTCATTTGGGTAAAAACCCTGGAAAGAGGCCACCCTTGCAACCTACTTAGGAAAACCCACCCTGCTCAAGGAGAATTGTATTATTATGTGGTGGGCATAAGTTTTGAAATCACAGTTATCAATTTCATTATGTATTTATGTTATATACTCACTGTGTTATTTGGAGCAAGTCATTTTACTGAATCTGTTTCTTTATCTATAAATGAAGAGCTTAAGAACTATGTTTAAATGTTATAAGAATTAGAAATAGTACAAGTATCCTACTAGATAGTTAGCCCTTAATAAATTCCATTTTACTGCTTCTTTGAATTTTTCTCCATTATGTTTTATATCAGCTTATTCCCCCACCTACACAAAGACTATACCACAAAGAGTATTATCTAAAGGTAAGTGCTGACCTGCCACAGGTTTATTTTACTGTCTCTTGGTGAATGAGGGAGTGATTTATTTATTGTAGTGAGGGATATACAGGAAACCATTTCCCTAACTTTTTAAACTCAAATATACCACAATCTTAACTTTGAAAGGTGAGACTTTCAGGGGTTAGAGAAGGGGATGCAATCAATAGACCAGGCAACTCTGATTCTTTCTATATTTTGCATTCTCTGTGGGTAGGGGAAGCTTTCATTTCAATTGTGTTTTAATGCTGTTCTTTAGGGACATACCAAGCCCTCATCATCATCTATAACCTGATCATAGATACAAGGCCTTTCCTTGATTTTTCTAGCAGATGTTGTTAGGGGCACAAGGAAGAAATAGAATAGTGGAGACTAGCTGTAGTTATAAGAACTATTTATTAATCATGCTCAGTTAATTATGATTATTTTGTTCTGATTAAAGAAAGCACATTCTGACCTGGCTGGAAGTTGTATCTGGGAGTTAATCTTGAAATGCAGTCCATTCTCCTTATCTGAGAATTGCTTATCAGCATGGTAAGAGTAATAAACTTGTTGCTGAGAAAAAATGGATTCCCAAAGGCACCCACTCTTTACAGCCCCCCAGCCCACACTACTGTAATCTGTAACTATTTTACCCATTTTTATTCCTATGCTTGTAATATTCATTTTTATTCCTTTTGAATCTCTATTCTTATTCCTTTTGCCTACTTCCCCAAGCAATCTGTGTTCTTCTACCCAATATAAGCAACTGGTTTATGGGGATGGAGAGCAGACTTTTGTGAATGACCTGCTTTTCTCCCATACTGACTACATAATTTGAATAAACCAGGGGTGGGGAACATCTGGCCCATAAGTTGTATAAGGGATGTGAAATCATTTGGTCTGGCCCTGCCAAGGCATTAGGGATAAGTTAATTAAGTGTTTGACCAAATATAGCAGGATTTTTAAGTTGATAATTTTGTATGGCAGGTGAATGATGTTATAAATATCCAAATGGCCCTTGGCAGAAAAAATGTTTCCCATTTCTGGGTAAATGTTCATTCCTGAGTCAACCCTAACTTTGTTTAATTGGCTCAAGTAGTGACAGGCAGCCTGGATCCATTTATTGCCTGGTTTTAATGTGATGCAGTAAATATTTTAAAAGAAAAAGAGAAAAAATATAGAAAAGAAGGAAAAACAAAGATAGAGAAAATCCTTACCTCTAGGCTGCCTCCAACTCTTGAGTAACTTCTGTTTGCAACACCAATGGACTGAGGCACACACTAGGGCTATTATAAGGTGAAACCAGAATACTGGTTTATATACTCCCAGTGTCTTTCAATCAAGTCAGCAACTAGTCTTGGAGTTACAAAATCAATAAGTTGCTTTTGGCTAGTTGGGATCTTTGTTATACAGTTATTAAAAATTAATAAATCCGTAGGCTTCTGTCCCCCCATCAGACAGAATTGAAGAGATAGTAACTACATTAATTACTGTGAGGCTCACATATTGATATTACAAAAATTGTTCATTAGCCTATTATTTTTGGCCAAGCTGGAAAAATAGACTAGATTTCCATCCTGATTGAAATAATTAAAACTTAGGTGAACATACATGGATGAAGGGATTAAGCAAAAATCAAACAGACAAAGAAAAAGACACAGACAACAGTATGGTGACTATCAGAGTGAAAGGGGGCTGAGGGGAAGTAGAAGAGGATTAAAGGTAGGTATATAGTGATGGAAGGAATCTTGACTTTGCGTGTTGAGCACACAATACAATATACAGATGATGTATTATAAAATAACACTTGAAACCTATATAATTTTATTTTCCAATGTCACCCAATAAATTCAATTAAAAATACTTAAATCAATAGTTTTTTTCTTTTTTCCTATTTATTGAATTTATTGGGGGTGATACTGGTTAACAAAATTATATAGGTTTCAGGTACACAATTCCAAAACATATCATCTGAACACTGTATTGTGTGTTCACCATCCCAAGTCAAGTCTCCATCCATTTATCCCCTCTATACTCTCCTCTACCTCCCCTTTCTTGTCCTCTCCATAACCACCACACTGTTTTCAGTGTTCATGAGGAGGTTTTTTTGGTTCATTTTTACTTGGCCCCCCACACACACACCCATATCCTCAACATCCACCCTTCCTCCTGGACATCTGTCAGCCTGCTCTGTACCTATGAATCTGTCTATTTTAAAGCAACAGTTTTAAAGACATTGAACATCAGCCAATGAATGTGATCTCTAATCACATCAGGCAAAATGTGGTCTCTAAAAGATGAGAAACAAGCAAAGTGCACAGTATGATTGCCCCAAATATGGCCAAAAGAGAAGGAACCCAGAAAGACTCTGTGAGTTGAATTAGATTGTGCTGAAAGTCAGGAGAGAACTGATATTTAGAGTTTATAGGGCAGAGTACAGGGAAGATGAGAACTGCTCAGAGGGAATTCAGAGGTCTACAGCAGAAGATCTTCCTTCAGTATTTAGTAGAGAACTTATCAGTGTAAATGTAATAGAAAACTACTCAAGGCTGGAGAAAGAACCACAAAAAAAAAAAAAAAGAATGAGAAGAGTTAGTCCCTAGAGCTCACACGGGACCAGAAACTGTGCCTATTTTCATTAGCCAGACTGGAAACACCCATAATTCATGGGACCCAGGCTGGAGTATTCAGAAGAGTCTTGCCTCAGCAATGGAGAGTGATTAACTATGGACTAAACAGTGTTCTGAGTTCACCTACCTCAATAATAAAACAATATTCAAAAGGATAAAACTATTTCATTAACTAGAACAAAGTATAATAACATTTATAGGGCTATAAGAATATCTAGCACCTAAAAGATAAAATTTACCATGACTAGAATCTAATAAAAATTATAAAACATGCAAAAAAATAAAATAATAAATAAAAAACAAAACTTTCATTATCAATTAAGACATGAGACAGAAAGGAAAGCTATGAATATTCAATGGCATCATACCTTTAAGATTAATTTATTTTGTTTTCTCTTTCTAAACTAATCTACCTGTTGTTAAATGACTTGGAGAATGTAGGCCTTTCATGTTAAAGTCATTTTTGTCTTTACTTGATCTATACTTTTTCCACACTTAAAGAGGCAATGGATAGAATTTATTTTTCATAGTACTTACAAGAGACTATTGAACTTTATAGAATCACTTAAAAAATTGTTCATGCATTGATAAATAAAATTTCTTGAAATTCTTATTTAATTTCATTTTTAAATCTTTCTTAAGATTTAGAACAAAAACAACCTAACAAAACAAAATCAAATATTCTTTATTAGTGGTAAAAGCACTCAGTAATTTGTGCCTAAAATACTGCACCAACCCTCATTGTTCACTAAAACTATTACTTTTCATAAGAACAATCAATTGTCATATCTTATTTTAAAACAATTGCAACAAACCTAAAATTTGGCCTCTCTAATGTAGTTACAAACTTTCAGTAAAGTTAATCTGGAAGTTCTCAGTATTTAGATCAGAGGTTTCAGATTTTAAATGACCTTAGGTTGTGTGGGGGTCCTGATCAGAGTATGCCAGAGGTTCAAGGCCCTCTCGCCATATGCATGCATGTAGGCAATGACATAGCAGTGTCACTATGTAAAAGGCTTTTTTGCCTTACGTATATGCCAGGGCAATGACTCAGCAGTAGCACTATACATGCTGTGCAAGCATAACCTTATATAATCTATTTATGTTAATGTAGCACAGATGCACTAATTGGCACAAGGCCTCTTTTGCTTGAGCATGTGTATAAGGTACCACTGACTAGCCAGTTGTGGGCTGCTTGTTGATAATAAAGTCTACCTATGGCCACTCGTGTGTTCTTCCAATTTCTGGTGTACAGAGGGGTCAAGTCCCTGGCTGAGGAATCTGGACCTGACAATTGGAGTAGTCAGCAGGGTTCTGGGATAAGTACCCCATCCACCCACCAGAAGACATATGGCCTCTGACAGGGTTGTGGTATCAGGTAGCAGCAGTCCAGTCCTGATGACACAGAACTCCTCGCTCCCTGAGGGACTGGGAGCAGATTGAAGTAATGCTGGTGGCAGTAGAGAAGGCTTTATTGTCCCTGACGGACCAGATTCCCAAAGATCAGCAGAAGTCTCCCGGGAAGGTAGGCTGGTTGTTCCTAACATCCTTGAAACTGCAACACTGTGAGATGCTGGCTTGGGAAACTAAGATACATGAGTTACAGCAAGTGAAGGAAGCATTGGAAGTCTGGGTACATGTGCTAGAGCAGGAGGTAACCTCCCTGGAACAGGGGGGACTGGAAGAACTAGAGCTACAAGATGGCTCAGAGGACAGTTTTAAGGCTGGTGTAGTGGCCCCTGCCCTTCAAGTGCAATCAATTGTGAAAAGTGTCTGGAGCACCATCAGCCTGTGGCCCCAGGAGGTGGGGCTCAAGGGCCATTCACAGTTACTGAATTATCTACATACACCACCTATACCTTTACAGAATTAAGAGTATTAGGAAAACAAAGCCGGCAGAGGCCAGGGGAGCCAATTCCAACGTGGCTCCTAAGGTTGTGTGATGATGGCGCAGATAGCTGGTAGCTGTCTCTGCCTGAAATGAAGAAGTTGGCCTCCATAACAACCCACCCTTCCTGTGGCAGCACCTGCAGATCAATCGCCATTTGGGAGCTGGGCAGGGAGATCATTCCCTGATGGACTGGTTAATGGCACTCCCTGGAAGCATTTGGCAGAATGCTAGAGAATTGCCAGAAATTGAGAGTAAATGGGTGATATATGTAGATTTAGTGAAATTTATATGGGAAATGGGCATGAGATAAGCCATGTTTAATTTGAATACTTGTGGACCTGATGATGAGTGTTTTACAACTCATATGCAAGACTTGATTCTCCCTGCAGCCCCTCCAGCTGCGTTTGGCTTGCTAGCAGCCATTTTGACCACTTTAGTGGACCATGAATATGTGAAGTTAATACTGCCTAGGTTACAGCTTTAGCTGAGCAGACAGCTAAAGCCTTGAATTAGATCCAGCAAGCCCATATTGTAATGATGGGTGGAACCACATAGATGTGCAGAGTGGTACTGCAGAATAGAAGGGAACTAAATTTGTTAACTTCTCCACAAGGGGGCACTTGTGCTGTCCTCCATATAGAATGCTGTACATAGGTGCCTGATAATCAAGAAAATCTAACTAGTGTCCTCCAAGAGATAGACAGGGAAGTACAGGCCATATAAGCCTTCTCCCATAACCCCCACTGCGCCTGGTGGGATGGACTGTCAGAAGCATGGTGCTGGGCACTTTTGAGTTTTGTTATTAGGGCCAGAGTACTGGTCATAACATGTAATAGTTTGTATTGCTATTGTGGACTCTGTGTTCAAATAGCTGGTACTCGTATTTTCCGGCATATAAGATGACTTTTGAAACAAAAAAAAGTCAACCGAAAATCGGGGGCAAAAGACCAAAGTTGCACAAAAATTACCTGCAGATCTTGATGGCAAAGTAAGTCTTTTCTTTGAAGTGGGGGTAGTCTAATACAGCGAATATAGGCCTAAACCTATGTTTTAACTGTAAAATTAGGGGTCGTCTTATACGCCGGAAAATACGGTATATGGGTCAGGGTACCCTGTAGAAACCATTCAATGTAAAAGGTGGAGTGCGGGATCTCTGACCAGAGTACACCGGAGGTTAAAGGCCCACTCACCATACACATGCATGCAGGGAATGACACAACAGTCTTACTATGTTAAAGGCTCCTTTGCCCTGTGTATTTGTGAGGGTGATGACTCAGCAATAGCGCTATACATACTGTGCAAGTGCACCCTTATATCACCTATTTATGTTAATGTAGCACATATGTCACAAATTGGCACAAGGCCTCATTTGTTTGAGCATATATATTAGGTGCCACTGACCAGCTAGTTGTGGGCTGTTTAGGTTATAACAAAGAATGTCCCACCTACTTACAGCCACTTGTGTGTTCTTCCAATTTCCAGTGTCCAGAGGGGTCAAGTCCCTGGCTGAAGAATTGCATCTGACAGGGCGATTATATGATTTTTTTCCTTTCCCCCGCTCACCACTCTTTCCATCTCTGTGAATTCTCTTTTTTAAATCTTGTTTCTTAATTCTGCCTTTCAGAGATAGTGACATCATTGGCAAAGAAACTCTCTGCCCTCTATGTTCTCTGTACTTCCTGTCAAAAGAACAAGTTGGTCTACTTCTGCTACCACTGATTCGGGAAAATGCTCTAGTCACATCTTTCTGGTCAATTTATGACAATCAAGTGAAAGACCAAGTCTTGACAGGTGACTAAGTTTATACATAGAATGACTCATATCTTACTCTGGTTATGCAAAAAATAAGCTACCTTGAGATGGGAGAATTCTTTTTTTTTTTATCACCTAACATTATGATTTATGCATAATGTATATTCAAAAGAGGTTGTGAGTTTCAGGAAAATTTTTTTGATATAAGAGCAAGCACACAATTCCTATTATAGAAACTGCTTGTGATAACTAACAACTAACACAAATAGACAGCAAAAACTTACATCGGGGTTGAAACTAAGAAATGATGCCAACAATATCCCTGAGAAATCTTTGCTATGTAGTCTGCCTGGCATTATATTAAAGAAGTCATAAAGGGTCAGCTTATAATTCTCCCAATAAAATGGTGCAGAGTTCTAGAAAGTACATAAAGAGAGTTTTGTATTAATAAGAAGACCTCAACATTTCCATTTTTGAGGATCCAGGGATAAAGGACCATTTTGTTTTAAGACCATTTTAGCTTCACAGATATAAACTTGCACAGATACTCAAGTAGCAATATCTGCTCTGTAAACAAAAAGTATGGAAGCAGTAGGGTGCTTCCCTTGGAGATTCTGAAATATCACTCTCCAACTCAATAGGCAGAAGCACCAAAAAAAAGGCTAGATGAATTTAGTTCATGTTTTTGTAACAGGGAACAGGCCAAATAGAAAATAAAATGTACAGATACAAAAACTAAAATAAACAAATAAAGCATATAGATAATTCACTCCTTTATATTGTAGGAACATTCAGTGACCTAACTCACTTTCTACTTTCTCTTGGCTCCTGAATATTTGAAATTATACCAAAGTAGATTATCTAGCACTCTAGATTAACATCTAAGATAAAAATTCTAAATACACCTAGGTAAATTCAGGGATATCTACAGGAAGATAAAGTCACACTATTTGTAAATAAAACTCAGATATAAAAGGATAAAAATAAAAAAATTTAAAAATGAGATATTTTTCAAAGGTTCTATATCTAAGAGAAGTTCAAACACACGTATATAAATTATAAAGGTCCCATCAACACTATTTTGGAACAAATATGGGAAATATTGCACCTATTAGGAATAAAATAAAAATAGTAAAAATGAGACTAACAAAAAAGATTTTTGCATCATAAAATAATGAATTAACCAAGGCAAGTAAGAGAGTAAGAACCTATTTTGAAAAGAATGTACAAATTAGATAGAATCTGCTTTGTGCTCTCATGTAAATGAAGGAATATAGAGACTCTTGGAAAATAGAAAGATTTTTAAAAAGAAAACTCCCAGATTTACCAAGATCTGGTAGTGCTGAGGTGCTACACCCAGCACAGCTAGGATTCAGGCTCTGAAGAAGGGGCCAATGCACAAATGAAAACACTAGAGAAGAAATATGAATTATTAAGGGGCGGGGACCAGACTGAAACCTGTCCTTGCTTGCTTTTATTCAATTTTAGATACACATCATGCCCTCAGTAAAGCATGGCAAACGGGTAGCAGACAGACAATCTCAAAGGTCAGTAAAGATTAGTAAAGAAGCTATCAGGCCATTTGCTTTAATCCATTGCTATCTCAGCATGGAACAATCAGTGCATAGCTTTAGCTCTGCTAAAACTCAAGGTTCATCAGCCTTCTGAGTTCCTTGATGCACTCTCATGAAATTATTGACAACGGATGGCTTCCCACACTGAGGAAAGGACTAAAAAGAAAAATAATAAAATAAAAAAAATTTGAAAACAAGAACATGGAATGAGCAGTATTAAAAATAATGTTAAGATATTGTAAAGAGTAAAATAGATTTAGCTGAAAGTTGAATCAATGAGGTGGATAAAAAGATTGTGAAACTCTATTAAAGAGTGAATGCTCTATGTCTTCAGCAGCCTCATAGGCTACAGTGTAAGCCAATCATGGGCCCAATGAGAGCAAATACTAAGCTAGACTACTGGAGACTACTAGTACATGCCAGACTAATAGTACAGTAGCTCTGGACCCTGGTCCTCCTCCTGGTGTTGGTGGGGACAAAAGGACTAAACCTATGTCCCAGAGGCTGCACTTCTACAGCCAGATGGAGCTGAACCAGACATCAGGCATGATGAAAATCTGGGGCAGGGCAGGGCTGGAACCAGGAGGACGTGGGGAGGGGGCAATGAATGGGAGGAAATAATGGGGAGGGGGCATCTGTAATATTCTCAACAATATTTATTTTTAAAGTAAGAAATATAATATAATAGAGTATCTAGCCCAATTGAATCAATTGTTTTATGGCCAATCTTGTTTTATCTCTATGTCATCCTGCTACCTATTTCCCCTGACTTATATTTTAAAGAAATCCCAGACATTATATCATTTTATTTGTTACTTATGGTTCAAGAGAAGGCATTTTTCCTGTTACCCCTACTTTTGCCCTTTACATTCTATGGTTGTTCTAGTGCCTTTGCCTATTTGGAAACCTACCTGTATAAATAGTATATTTTAATTTTGTTTAGGGGCTTGACATATAGGTTTGCTGCACTGTATTTTTGTTTCATTTTTATTCTTTAACAGTAATTTCTTTATTCCATAAAAATGGAAGTTCCAATATGATAAAAAATTGGGCATAGAGGAAAGAAGATATGAAACTTAATTTTTTTCCCTTTGAGAAAGAAAAATCCTATTTTTCGTTTATTTTCTTTCAACCCAGATAAGATATTTATGTGCCATTCTCACATTTTCAATCATGAGATATGTGGCTCTGAAATTTGCTGGGACAACTTGTATGTCTTCAAATTTCTATAACAACCCTTAATTAATAATTTCTTTCAAACCATGAATTATTCTTCAGTTTACATACAGCTTTAGAAATGGGTTTCCAGTAAATGAAAGTAGATCTTGGGTTATAAAATGGAGCTGGCCACTTAATAGATACTTAGTTCTATTTGTTGAGAAAAAACAATAGATGTTATTAGAATTTCTGATTCGGTAAACTCTTCAAGTTAATTACTCAGAGGTACAAAGTAAGTTTTCTTTAAAATTTAGAGCATTGCCCTGGGAAACAAGGACTTGTCTATTTTAGTTTAGGTGCTCATTCTTTACATATGTAGATAACGTTAAATACCAATATATTGAAATACCATTATCCTGTAGCACCATAATAGATAAGGAAACTTTATTGTGGATTAAGTGCAGCAGGAGATAGTGATGCTAAAAGGAAGCAGTCTACCTTTAGGAATTAATTTATCTATACATATAAAGAGGTAATATGCTAATTGCCATTACAGTGTCCCTGTAATGACCAATTTGCATATTGATGCCAGTGCAGCAGGGAGCAGGTGGCTGGAGCCAAGTTCCAGGGGGTCAGAGGAGAGAGCCTGACAGGAGCCCAGACTGCCAAGAAGGCAGATGAAGAGGCCACTGGGAGCTCTTCCAATCCCCTTGCATGGACACCCTACCCCAGCCCCTGCACCTCCAGGGGGACAGGGAAGTTGACTAGACAGGGAAAAGATCCAGCCTTGGTGGTAGCTGCAATCCACACCTCTCATCTCTTCCCCTGCCACCCCTGCCAGAGGTGCCCACAACAATAGCACGCTGGTGACCACCTGTCAGGACCCCCGAGGCACCCGGGGCAGCAGCCCATCACTGCCAGCCCCCCCCCCCTGCTGGCACACCTTTCCTCCCTACAACCCCAGACCCAGGTGGAGGCAGGCCTGAGCAGCCCCCCAGGTCAGACCCTTCCCCTTCCCCTCTGACAGCAGCAGTGCCATCACTGCAGCAGAAGTCTGATGAAACTCACTGGGGGGCAGAGAGAAGAGTGGGATACAAAGTGAGCTTTATAATCTACTTTTTTCCTTACATTATTTCTTCCTTTTTTTTTCTTTTTTCTTTTTCCTGTCCTTTTTTCCTCCAGGAAGGCCCTAAGAGGACTAGGTAAAACAGGAAAGCCAGGAGGCCGAGAAAAGGACCCAGTCAAGAGCTCTATGACCAGGTGCTAGAACAGGAACTCCACCCTTGTTCACTTTGGCCTTGGATTCCCTGCCTTGGCTAGAAAATACCAGATATGATTCAGGACTTGGCCTATTTGGTTGGCCCAAAAGCATGGCCCAAACCCCTGTGCAGCTGTGAGCATAGCTAGACCCCATCTATTTTGGAGGACAACTGCGACCAAGGAGTTTATCTGAGTCTGAATGGTAGAGAGAGGCTGCAATTCACATATTAAGCTTGAGCCAATTCAGAGGGGGAAATTAACTTAGATGTTGTTGCTGAGACTACTCCCATGGTCCCAGTAGCAGCCCCACTACTCCAATTAAGGTGCTGATTCCTATTAGAATGAAAATCAGGGAATCTATTCCTTTAGAGATCTAAGGAGTAGAGCTTAAAGGGATGGGTATAGGAGCTCAATTGTCTGCAACAGATATAGTGGGTAAAATCTATCCTAGGGTGCACAGTCCCATCCAGTCCCACAGGCAGACACTGATAAGCAGAGTCTCCACAGATAAAATATAATCCCTTCTGAGGAGGGAGACATTCTGACATATGAAATATATTGAATTGGTGTTTTTTTTTAATTCTCAAAGTTATATTTCTAGAAATATGTATTGACAAAAGCTGCTGCAGTTAAAGGGCTAAAACAAGGTGTGTTATTGTGGAGAAATGTTGGTTTTGTCTTTTCAAAACATAACATCCGGGTGGTGTCAATGATGGTGCTTCCCTGAGAACTATTATAAATGAGGGAACAGTTGTCTGCCTTTTTTCCTTTTCTAATAAGAATTGGCCACTAGAATTAAGTGGGAACAACCCTGACAGAATCCTCCAGAGTAATTTTTCTTTGAGAACTGAATATATTTGGTGAAAGAGTAAGTTTAATTATAACTAGTGGGGAGGATAGTTGGAAAGGGGGAGAGCATTCAGCTGTTGAAGTGTATCTGAACAGTAAACTGCAAGATGTGTTGCTTAGAGATCCTACAGGGTGCCCTTGAGAAAATTTAGAGGAGTGGAAACAGAAGGGAGCCTGAATTCTGAACTTTACCCCACTATAGCTGGGCCCTGTAATAGGATGAGTGAGGCCATTTTCCATAGTGGATACATATAAGCACTGGTCTCCAGAAGAAGTTAAATAGTACACAAATCCCTGTCTTTGAACACAGAATTGTAAAGAAGTCGACCATGCCTCTCCAGACTGGCATAGGGCCTGCATATATATCCAACAAGAGCGATTGTAGGAAGTATTTGCTAGTAAGTTAATAGAAGCCTTTAGGGGTTTAATAAAAGAAGAGTTATTGGTGGTATTTCAAGGCAGAGTAATGGGTTAAAGATAATCCAAGGAATGGTTTTGGTCACTAGTTCTGTCATTGTTTGGATTATGTATTTAAGGTTTACAAAAGAAATAATTCCACTCAGAAGAAGTGAGCAAGTCCTCATGCACTGGCGTGGTATTAGAAAGAACATACAAAAGGAAATTAACAAACCAGAATAAAGGTTGTTTTCAAATATCCTTATCAAATATTACTTATTCAGAATTCTTAGAGTAGCTGCAGGTATTCTATGGGTTTGCAGGTACTGATGTTGTACTTGGGTTTATTTGTCTCTTGTTCACTTGTATGATAAGGTGTCACTCTAGTCTAGACTGATGAATTCAAAGTGGCTGTTCCTGGAATATTAACTGTCGAGGAGGTGGAGATGATGACTGGATGGGTTCTTTCCAGTTAGTGGGATAGACTGCAGGAGATTCCTCTTTCCAAGTTTTTATCAAACCTTGGATTTCTGGATCATATATGACGGTATGGTGGTTGGAAGCACTGACTCTAATCCAAATTTTTGAATAGCCTATTGTTAACTAGCTAATAAGGTGACAAATTTTACAACCTGATTTATCCCTTCATCTAACAATAGATTGGTACTGAGAAAGGGCCCCCCTTATAGGGCTCCAAATAGTCTTAACCCCAGCAGTGGAGTTGACTTATTCTTAAAAGTGCTATTGGGAGCATTTAAAGCCAGTTTTGGTGGGTCTCCTGGTATAGTTTTTTAAAATATATTTTTTTTATTTATTTCAGAGGAAAAGAGAGAGGTAGTGAGAGATATAAACATCAATGATTATATAGAAAAAATTATTGGCTGCCTCCTGCATGTCCCATACTGGGGATTGAGCCCTACAACCTGGGCATGTGTCCTGACCAGGAATCAAACCAGTGACCGTTTGGTGCATGGGACTATGCTCGACCAATTGAGCCACACTGAACAGGGCTAAATTTACTTTTCTACTGATGGGCACTTGGGTTACTTCCATATCTTGACTTTTGTAAATAACACTGCAATGATCATAGGGGTGTATATATTTTTTGAATTATTGTTTTAGGTTTCTTTGTTTATATATTCAAAAGTAGAAATGCTGTGTCATAAAAGTTCCATTTAAAATTTTAAAAATACATTTTTATTTATTTCAGAGAGGAAAGGAGAAGGAGAGAGAGAAATATCAATGATTAGAATCATTGATCGGCTGCCTCTTACAAACCCCCACTGGGGATTGAGCCTGAAATTGGGGCATGTGCCCCAACTGGTAATGGAACCATGACCTTCTGGTTCATAGGTACACACTCAATCACTGAGCCACACCAGTGATTGGCCCACTTTCAATTTATTCGAGGCACCTCTATAATGTTTTCCATAGGGGATGTACCAATCTGCATTCCCACCACACTGTTGATTCCTTTATTTATTTATTTATTTATTTATTTATTTAATTAAAATATATTTTATTGATTTTTTACAGAGAGGAAGGGAGACGGATAGAGAGCTAGAAACGTTGATGAGAGAGAAACATCAACCAGCTGCCTCCTGCACACTCCCTACTGGGGATGTGCCTGCAACCAATGTACATGCCCTTGACTGGAATCGAACCCAGGACTCTTCAATCTACTGAGCCAAACCGGTTTTGGCTGTTGATTCCTTTAAAGGAGGCATCTGAATCATTATTAACTTGACTATGTCCAGAATTAAATATTCCCTCTTGAATAGATGCAATCTTTCATCTCTCTCTTAGGATCCATTTTCTTCCCTTGCTCATGGGATCCTCTCTGGGATTTCTTCTTCAGGTCTATAAACTAGAGCTAGAAAACCATTTTCATCAATTTCTAAGATCACTGTTCACTTCTGTCCATCTGCCCAAACTTCTCTCTTGAGTTCTAAACCCAAAAGTATTTCTGCATATTAGTAAGCAACCCCTACGTCACTGTCTCATCACATATTAAGGGAATCCATTTTCTTTAAAAATTTTTAAGTTAAATTGGGGTTATCTATTTAAAAGTAACTAGTGCATATATTTCTAGAAATTGTTTATGTTCCTGACTGTTAAAAATCTTATAATTAGAATCTTAGAAATACAAAAATTATTGAATTATATAAGAAAATAATAATATTAGCTAATAGTTAAGTACTTATTATATGTGAGGAACTGTTTTGTCTTTCAGATATAAATAATCATTGAATCCTTAGAACCACTCTATTAGATAGTACTATGATTATTTGCATTTTACAGATGAGAAATCTGAAATACAGAGAATCATAGCATCTTTTCTAAGTCTCACAGGAAGACAGTAGCATGAGACTTGAATTAATGCTCTGATGCCATTATCTTGTACTTAAAAAAAAAAAAAAACTATGAGAAACAAGGAAATTGTTAATGAAATATTAGAAGACATTAGGAAAAATATCAAACAGATGATTAGATGTGATTAGAAGAAATGATTCTTTGAAGAAGAAGACAAAACAATTATGATACTAGAAAATTATTGAAAATATGAGGAAAATTCATTATAAAATAAAAAATAAAAACCCTCAATGCTATAATCCACATGAGAGATCACAATATAGAAATTTGGGGTACAATTGAATATCTGCCATAATGTATAGCTTTCTAAGGAGACTGTGAATTATACCTACAATGTAACACAATAGTCATCCAGTTAATATTCAGTATTTAATGCCTGTGTTTCTCAGTCCTCTGCTTTCCTCTTTAGCTGCAGTCTGAGCCTGATACATATTTTGTGATAAATAAACCCATGTTGGGTTAACAAATGTGTTAAGGATAGGAGACCTTGGAATAGAAAGGTAGTTGTAGTATAATTACATCTCAATTCTATTTACCTCCATCACCCCACCTTTTCTGTACTATCTTTCAATATCACTCCCCACCTCATAAAAATACTTTCTTAATTTACCATGTCCACTTCAAATGGGAAACAGGTCAAAGGTTCTTTGGAGATGGCAGGATGGTTCAACAAACCAAATGTTAGTGGACAGGAGGTAGTGATGGGGGCAGAGCAAAACATATTTTGCATGGGGTATATTTATACTAGTTATGCTACTTCTTCTGAGGATAAAATACAATAAAAGTACTTTTTTTTTTAGGAACTTTGAAAACTGTTGGGTGATGTAATTTGTAAAAATGAGGGTGATTATATAAATATTTGCCTTTCTTATAATTCCTTTTTCTTATTTTCTGAAACTAGTGGCCTGGTGCACAAAATTCATGAATAGAAGGGAGAGTTTCCTCACCCCAGCATGCACCCTCTCCAATTGGGGACATCCCTCTTGCAATCTGAGACGACTAGCTCCTAACTGCCTGCCTACCTGATCACCCCTAATTGCCTCTGCCTGCCTGCCTGATTGCCCCCATCTGCCCTCCTCTGCCAGCCTGATCTCACCCTAAACTGCCCTCCCCTGCTGGCCTTATCTCACCTCTACCTTCCCTCCTCTTCTGGCCTGATCTTTCCCCCAACTGCCCTCTTCAGCTGGCCAATTTGGTTCT
The DNA here is from genome assembly GCF_014108245.1 of Pipistrellus kuhlii. Taxonomy (NCBI): domain Eukaryota; kingdom Metazoa; phylum Chordata; class Mammalia; order Chiroptera; family Vespertilionidae; genus Pipistrellus; species Pipistrellus kuhlii. Next base: position 103,159,984 of record NW_023425529.1, on the reverse strand, counting down.
GATTGGTTGGTTTTGATGCCAGTCAGCATCAAAAGCTCTGCCTCCTAAGCAGCCATTGGTTTCTCACAGTTGACAAAGATTTGGTTTTAATTGGTCAGTTTCTATGCCAGTCAGCATCTCTGGACCTATCAACAGGCCTGATCAGAAAGGCAGGGCTGATCAGCAGCCCCAGTGGAGGCCAGGAAAGAATGGATGCATGGCTGCTGGCCAGACTGGAAGAGAATGAGAGAGGCAAGTGCTGATCAAACACTGCCACAGAGGCAATGGATCAGTTCCTGCTTCTCTCTTCAGGCCTCTCTCTGGCCCTGATTCACATCCCCACTTGGCAGTCAGTGCTAGGACACCATGCCTGAAGCAGAAGCAGTCAGCACTAGGTTGCCTCAGCAGCCCAGTGCTGACTGCAGGGCTGACCTCCGGTTGGTCAAGCTTTGGTCCTTACCAAACCTTACGACCCAGGGTTTTTATAAATTAGGACTAGAGGCTCGATGCATGAAGATTTATGTAAGAATGGGCCTTCCTTCCCCTGGCTGCTGTACCATCTTCACTCCAGCCAGAGCTACCTTTTCGCTCCAACTCAGATTCACCTTTCTGCCTTCCCATGTTGCCTAGTGCTGGAGTGGCTGGGATGGTGCAGAATGCCTGCATCATTGCCATGACTGCTCAGCACCTGCAAATTAACCCACCATCTTTGCTCAGAACACTCACTTCTGATTGGCTGGTAGGCATTGTGAAGGTACAGTCAATTTGCATCTCACTTTTTTATTAGTGCGTGTGCCTAATTAATAAAAGAGGGTGTGGACAGCAGAAGAGATCATCGAGCAGCTGTGATGCCCCAACCTGAGCAAACACGTGGATTCAAGGGAGTTCTTCAATCACCCATGGAAAGAAGAGATAAATCAATGCAGGAGAGAGACATTCTGAAAAGAGAGACCATCTGGAGACAAAGAAACAGCCCACAAATGAAAGAAAAGCAGGCATCACCAGAAAAGGAAGTAAACGAGTTAGAGACAAGCAACCTACCAGAGCAAGAATTCAGAGTAACGATCATAAAATGGCTAAAAAGAATGGAAAACAAATTTGACGATATGAATAAGAAACAAGAGGAAATGAAGAAAAACCAAAAGGAAATGAAGATGAACCAAGAAGAAATGAAAAATGACATCGCTAGTATGAAGAACTCAATAGAAAACATCAAGAGCAGACTAGAAGAAGCAGAGGACGGCATCAGTGAGCTAGAAGACAAGATGGAAAAAAATACCCAATTAGAGCAGCTTCTAGAAAAAAAATTAAAAAGCAGGAGGAGAGCCTACGGGAGCTTTGGGACAATGCAAAAACAAAACAATATTCGAATAATGGGTTTCCGGAAGGAAAGAAAACTGAAGTAGACATGGAAAACGTATTTCAAGAAATAACGACAGAAAACTTTCCTGAGATAAAGAAAAAACCCACACAAATCCAAGATGCTTGCAGTCCCAAGCAAAATGGATCCCAGAAGACCGACGCCAAGATATATTATAATTAAATTGGCAAACACCAATGACAAAGTAAGAATCTTAAAAGCAGCCAGAGAGAGACAGAAAGTTACATATAAAGGAACCCCCATCAGACTAACAACTGATTTCTCAACAGAAACTTATCAGGCCAGAAGGGAATATGATGAAATATACAAAGTCATGCAAAGGAAGGGTCTGAATCCAAGAATACTGTATCCAGCAAGGGTATCAATCAAAATTGAAGGGAAAATCAGGAGATTCACAGACAAAAAAAGACTAAAGAAATTTATCTCCACCAAACCAGCAATGCAAGATATGCTAAAGGGTCTACTGTAAAAATAAAGAAATAGGAAGTGAAGAAAGAACACAGGGGTATAGAATAAAAATGGTGTCAAATGAGTACCTATCATTAATAACATTAAATGTAAATGTTTAAATGCTCCAATCAAAAGACATAGGGTAACAGATTGAATAAGAAAATAAGACCCATACATCTGTTGTCTACAAGAAACCCACTTCAGAAAAAAAGATGAACACAGACTGAGGGTGAAGGGATGGAAAAAGGTTTTCCAGGCAAATGGAAATGAAAAAAAAGCTGGTGTAGCAATACTTATATCTGACAAATTAGATCTCAGAGTGAAGAACATAACAAGAGATAATGAAGGCCACTTCATAATACTAAAGGGAGCAATCCAACAAGAAGAAATAATCCTGGTAAATATATATGTACCCAATACAGGAGCACCCAAATACATTAAAAAAAAAAAAAAAAAAAAAAAAACTGCTGGAGGACATTAAGGGAGAGATTAATAGCAATACAATCATAGTAGGAGATTTTAATACCCCACTGTCATCCTTCGACAAATCATCTAAACAAAAAAATCATCAAAGTAATATCAATCCTAAATGACTCACTAGACCAGATAGAATTAATCAACATCTTCCGAACATTCCACCCCAAAGCCACAGAATATACATTCTTTTCATGTGCACATGGGACATTCTCAAAGATAGACCACATTTTGGGACATAGGCAAAGTCTCTTCAAATTCAAGAAGATAGAAATCATATCAAGCATCTTCTCAGATCATAATGGCATAAAACTGGAAATTAACTACAATAAAAATAATCCAAAGAAATCAAACACATGAAGACTAAACAGCATGCTATTAAACAAGGACTGGGTTACCTGACAACTCAAGGAAGAAATTAAAAACATCCTGGAAACAAATGACAATGAAAACACAACAATCCAAAATCTATGGGACACAGCAAAAGCAGTTTTGAGAGGGAAGTTCATATCCCTACAAGCCTATTGCAAAAATCTAGAAAAAATGTTAACAAATGATCTAACACTACAACTCAAAGAGTTAGAAAAAGAGCAACAAGAAAAGCCCAGTGTAAGCAGAAGGAAGGAAATAACAAAAATTAGAGCAGAGATAAACGACATAGAGACCAAAGAAACAATACATAAGATCAACAAAACCAAGAGCTGGTTCTTTGAAAGAATAAACAAGATAGATGAACCTCTAGCCAGGCTAACCAAGAAACAAAGAGAGAGGACCCTAATAAACAAAATCAGAAATGAAAGAGGTGAAATAACAAAAGACCCCGCCGAAATTCAAAGGATTGTTACAAAATACTACGAACAACTCTATTCCTACAAACTGAACAACCTGGAGGAAATGGACATATTCCTAGAGAAATACAACATTCCAAAAGTACATCAGGAAGAATCTATAAATCTCAATAGAACAGTAACTTGGGGAGAAATTGAAACAGTCATGAAAAAGCTTCCAGCAAACAAAAGCCCAGGGCCAGATGGCTTCACAGGAGAGTTTTACCAAACAATCAATGAAGAACTAAAACCTATCTTCCTCAGACTATTCCAAAAAATACAAGAGGAAGGAACACTTCCAAACTCCTTCTATGAAGCCAGCATCACCCTAATACCAAAACCAGATAAAGACAACTCAATGAAAGAGAATTACAGGCCAATATCCCTCATGAACATAGATGCCAAAATCCTCAACAAAATTCTAGCAAATCGGCTCCAGCAGAGCATCACAAAGATCATACACCACGACCAAGTAGGATTTATTCCGGGAATGCAAGGATGGTACAATATCCGCAAATCAATAAACGTGATACATCACATAAAAAAATTGAAAGATAAAAATCATATAGTCATATCAATTGATGCAGAAAAAGCCTTTGATAAAATCCAACACCCTTTCCTGATAAAAACTCTCAACAAGGTGGGAGTACAAGGATCATACCTCAACATAATAAAAGCTATTTATGCTAAACCCACAGCCAACATCATACTCAATGGGCAAAAACTAAAACTATTCCCTCTAAGAACAGGAACAAGACAGGGTTGCCCACTCTTACCACTCCTGTTTGACATAGTACTGGAAGTACTAGCCATTGCAATTAGACAAGAAGAGGATATAAAAGGCATCCAAATTGGGAAAGAAGAAGTAAAGTTATCCTTATTTGCAGATGACATGATATTGTACATAAAAAACTCAAAAGACTCCATTAAAAAACTAATTGACTTAATAAATGAATTTGGCAATGTAGCAGGATACAAAATTAACGCCAAGAAATCTATGGCATTTCTATACACCAATAGTGAACTTGCAGAAACAGAGACTAAAAAGGCAATCCCATTTATCATCGCACCAAAAAAATTAAGATACCTTGGAATAAACTTAACTAAGGAGGTAAAAGACCTATACACGGAAAACTACACGACACTGAAAAAAGAGATAGAGGAAGATGTAAACAGATGGAAGAACATACCATGATCATGGATTGGTAGAATCAACATCATCAGAATGTCCATACTTCCCAAAGCAATCTATAGGTTCAATGCACTCCCAATTTAAATATCGGGTCTAGTAATAATTAATGTCGTTTTTAAACATTTGTTTAAAATCTTGCTTGGCGTTGACTTGTATTGACATAATCTTCAAACACGTGGTATCTACAGAACGTGTGAAGTGCAATTAACAAGTTTTGCTTGAAAAAGTTTGTGTTTGGTTTGGTTTTTGTTGCAAAACTAGCGCTAAGAAGATGGCGGATGACGAGCATATTCGGCACTGCATGCTTTACGAGTTCCAATTAGGAAGAAAAGCAAGTGAGGCTGCAAAAAACATCTGTAGTGCTCTTGGTCAAGATGCAGTTAGCACCAGAAAATGCCAGCGTTGGTTTGAGAAATTTCGCAGGGAAATTTTTCGTTAGATGACAAGAGTGGTCGAGGCCGTGTGTCCAATTTTGATCAAGAAGCTCTTCAAGCTCTTTTGGTGCAAAATCCTCAAATTACCCAACAAGAGCTTGCGACAACTTTAAATTGTTCACAAAAAACAATTTCCAATCAATTGCACTCGGCAAAGTCCAAAAGTTTGGAAAATGGGTTCCTCATGAGTTGACCGACAACAACCGTAATCAAAGAGTCACAATTTGCAGTTCGCTCCTCTCTCGTCAAAACCGTTTGCCGTTTTTTAGAGCAAATTGTTACCGGAGATGAAGAATGGGTGCTGTATGTTAATTTGAAAAGGCGGCCTCAATGGTTGGACAAAAATGAGGCTCCACAGCCCACGCCAAAACCTGACTTGCATGCGAAAAAAGTGATGTTGTGTGTTTGGTGGAATTTTAAAGGAATTCTTCATTATGAACTTTTACCATCTAACCAAACCATTACAAGTGCAGTGTATAGTGCCCAATTGGAAAGGTTAGCCCAAGCTTTAAGAGAAAAAGAACCTGCGCTGATTAATCGGAAGGGCGTAATTCTTCACCACGATAACTCACGACCGCATACTGCAAGAATCACTGCTGAAAAACTGCGCCAGTTGGAATGGTAAGTTCTCCCTCAACCTGCATATTCTCCTGATATTGCCCCTTCCGATTACCATTTGTTTCGTTCTTTGCAAAACTTTCTTCTTGGAAAAAAATTTAATAATGAAGAATGCCTCAAAAATGCATTGACCGAATTTTTCGCATCAAAATCACAAGAATTTTACAACAGAGGGATTAAAATGCTTCCTGAGCGTTGGGCACAAGTAGTAGAAAACAACGGCATCTATATTGTTGATTAAATTTTGTTGTATTGTTTAAATAAATTTGATTTTAAAAAAGTATTAGAAAACGACATTAATTATTACTAGACCTAATACCAACGGCATATTTCACTGACCTACAAAAAAATCTTCAAAAGTTCATTTGGAACAACAAAAGACCCCTAATAGCCACAGCAATCCTGAGAAAGAAGAGTATAGTAGGAGGGATCTCAATACCAGATTTCAAATAGTATTACAAAGCCACTGTTCTCAAAACAGCCTGGTACTGGCACAAGAACAGACATATATTGTAGATCAATGGAATAGAATTGAGAACCCAGATATCAACCCAAATAACTATGCTCAGTTAATATTTGACAAAGGAGGCATGAACATACAATGGAGTCAAGACAGTCTCTTTAATAAATGGTGTTGGGAAAATTGGACAGATACATGCAAAAGAATGAAACTAGATCATCAACTTACACCATACACAAAAATAAACTCAAAATGGATACAGGATTTAAACATAAGATGGGAAACCATAAAAATACTAGAAGCATCCACAGGCAGCAAAATCTCAGACATATGCCAAAAGAACTTCTTCACTGATACTTCCCCTAGGGCAATGGAAGCTAAAGAGAAAATAAACAAATGGGACTACATCAAAATAAAAAGCTTTTTTACAGCAAAGGAAACCATCAACAAAACAACAAGAAAGCCCTCTGTATGAGAGAACATATTTGCAAATGTTATCACTGATAAAGGTTTAATCTCCAACATCTATAGACAGCTTACACAACTTATAAAAGGAAGATAAATGACCCAATTAAAAAAATGATCAATGGATCTAAATAGAATCTTCTCAAAAGTAGACAGAAGGAAGGCCAAGAGGCACATGAAAACATGCTCAAAGTCACTAATTATCTGAGAAATGCAAATCAAAACAACAATGCGGTACTATCTCATACCTGTCAGAATGGCCAACATCAACAAATCAACAAACGACAAGTGTTGGTGAGGTTTCGGAGAAAAGGAACCTCAGGCATTGCTGGTGGGAATGCAGACTGATGCAACCACTGTGGAGAACAGTATGGAGCTTCCTCAAAAACTGAAATGGAACTCCCATTTGACCCAGTAATCCCACTCCTAGGAATATATCCCAAGAAGCTAGAAACATCAATCAGAAAGAATATATGCACCCCTATGTTTATAGCAGCACAATTTACAATAGCTAAGATTTGGAAACAGCCTAGGTGCCCATCAGCAGATGATTGGATCCAAAAACTATGGTACATTTACACAATGGAATATTATGCAGCCATAAAAAGAAGGAATTTTCATCGTTTGCAGCAACCTGGATGGAATTGGAGAACATCATGCTGAGTGAAACAAGCCAGTCAATGAAGAGACACCACATGACCTCACTTATTTATGGATGATAAAGAACATTATAAACTGAAGAACCAAAAGATAGATATAGAGACAGTAAAGCAACAAGCAGACTGTCAAATTACAGCGGGGAGGTTGGGGAGATCTGGGGGAGATAAGAGATCAACCGAAGGACTTGTATACATGCATATAAGTACAACCAATGGACACAAAACTCTGGGGAGGGAGGGTATGTAATGGAGGGGGGGCATTGGTATATGTACAAAAATAAGAATTTAATAAAAAAATATATTATTAAAATAAAAGAAAATAAATAAAAAAGAGGGTGTGACAGGGGAAGCTGATAAATTGCTTTCAGAAAGAAAGAAATGACCTATTTTAAGTGACCATTAAAGCTAGGGTTTGAATAATGCATTTAAAATTACAGGTTTGAAGCTATGTACTAGCACCCAAAGAGAATGATAGCAGTCATTTTCACAGGTGTCCTGTAAATGAAATAGGAAAAAATGAATGCAGTTCAAACATTTCTTATATTTATATTTAAAAGCCTGAGTATAATTTCAATGACTCTATTGATGCAGTATGACTGAGCATTTATTTACCCTAATTATAGAGTAGGCATTTAAATATTAAAGGACTATATTTTATGTGGAAATTTTGATTAAAAAAAAACACTCCATATACACCATGAATCTTTGTTCCTATTTCCTAGCTTAATGCACTTTTTCTTTGGTAGCAGGAGCCTCAACTCTGGGTATTTTTTATCTATCTTCTGTCAACAAGCATCTATTTGAAAGAATGATTCTTATTTTGGAGGAGAGAGTTTATATCACATACTGGACAATAACATAAAAGAAACATAGGCTATACAGTGTAGATTGTGGAAAACATATATTAGACACATGTTGGAAGTAGCAGTATTAGCTTAAGGTATGGATTTGTTTAAGGATCCTAAGTTATCTCCTAAAATTCAGAAACATAAAAAGAGCCAGATATCAGGAAAACCTGCCTCTGAAACTTGCACAGTCATCTCAGAAAAGGATGCTGCAATCACAAGGAAGCAGGTGAGAGTGTAGATGATTCAGTGTGAAGCCACCAAGGTTACCAGAAAAACATTAACTCTGAAAAACATATAAACTGCAAATGTGAAAATTGTGGTTGAATCTGTTCTGAAACTTCCTAAGTGAAGAATATTAAAATAAATCAAAAGTACTAATAAATGCTATTAACATTTTCATTTCCCCAGAGATTTATTTTTTTCATATAAAGAACATTTTGATTAAAATAAAATTTTATTACATCCACATGCCTTCATACAGCAAAGACTGTCAAATCAAGACATGCAATTTGTTAGGTCTGATCATGTAATTGAATCAAGACCCCATCTCCTGGCAACTGACCTTTAGACCATTTCATAATCAATATTACCATTTAATTAGACTACATTTCATTTGCTGAGACTACATTCTACTTGCTAAGACCATTATCTTTCACCCCAGGATCCACCCAGAGAATTCTCCACCCAGGAAAAGCTTGCCTAGAGTCCTTAACATCTCTGACTCCCATTCCTGGGGCTGGCACCATTAGCTATCCAGATGACTTCATAAACTTATAATTCCTTACCACTTTGGAATCATGTGTTTCTCCTTTGGAAAACAAAACAAAATTATTATTTTTAGCACTGTGACCTATTATAGCAGGAGAGTCTGTTCATACATTTTAATTAAAACACCTTACCCTCACAATATTATATATATATATATATATATATATATATATATATATATATATATATATATATATATATATGACTCAAAATAGATTGAGGAATTGCAGTTAAGTGAGAATTTCTGATTGTCTAAAAAGGCAAAATAACTAATTAAAAATTCTAAACAGAAAGAATAAAATGAATTTCAGACTAAATTGTTTAATTGCTTTACCTTGTTTCTATTGATCTAGATTATTTCTTGCAGATACAACCTCTACTGTTTGCCAAGAGGGCTGCTACTGTGGTCCTACCAGGTTCAGACATTCCAAGTGAAATTGCATGTTTCCTTAGGGACTCCTTCCCAGAGTTCTCCATTGGTAAAGCAGTTTCTTCAAACTTTCTTAAGCAAAGAGCTTTGACCAAGTCATGATTTTCCTTATGAATAAGAAGAATTTGTGAATAAAATAAACAAAGATCCTTCCCTACAAGGAGCTTACATTTTGGTGGGGGGAGACACACATAAACAATAAACACAATTAAGAGTAAGCTATGAACTAAATTAGAAGGTAGTAAATGGTATGGAAAGAAAAATGGAGCAAGGTAAAGAGGATTAGAGTGAGCTGGTTGGGGTATTAGGTTTCAATTTAAAATAGGATGGTTTGTGTAGAGTTCATTGACAGGCTACTTTTGGAGCAAAAGCATGAAAAAGTTTATAAAGTTAGCCATTTTGAGGGAAGAGGGTTTCCAGACACAGAGAACAGCAAGTGCAAAGGTCCTAATGGGGCAGTGTCTAGGTGTGTGCAAGGGCAGCAGCATACAAGTGTGGCTGACGTGGAAGACTGGCAGGGTTGGGTCAGAGAAAGGGAGGGGTCTGAAATCAGACCCTGTGGGTCCTGTGGCGTGGCATGAGTTGACCTGTGTCCCCCAAGTTCAAATATTAAAGTTCTAACCCCCCAGTACTTCAGGATGTAATCTTATTAGGAAATGAACGTGTAATAAGATGAGGTCATGATGGAATTAGTTAGCCCCTTATCCAATATAACTGGTGTCCTAAAGAGGAGAAATTTGGAAGCCAACACAGACAAGGAGAAGACCATGTGAAGATGAAGGCACAGTATGGAGTGATGCTTTTGTAAGCCAAGGAACACCAAAGATTGTTAGCAAACTTCTAGGAACTAGGGGGCAACATAGAACAGACTCTCCCTCACTGCCTTCAGAAAGAACCAATCCTATGGACACTTTGAGCCTTAATTTTTAGAATGAAGACAATGCATTTCTGTGTTTGAACCATCCAGTTTGTGTGGCACTTTGTTACTCTAGCCCCAGTAAAGTAATACATTGGGTATTGGAAGGATTTTGACTTTGGCTTTTACTCTGGGTGAAAGGAGGGGCATTGCCGAGTTTATAGCAAAGGTAGGGTATGGTCTGACTTATATTTTAAAGTAATATTTCTGGATGCTATGTGAGGAACAACAGAGGGATATTGAAGGTCAAATATAGGACATAGAAGTTAGTGGCTCAGGCCATAGTGGTACAAGTGGAAAGGGAGAAAGTGACTAAATTTTGGATATATTTATTGTAGAAAGTAGAGCAAATAGATTGCATGAGTGAACAAAAAGGGGCTACATACTAAACCTGATAAGTCAGGTGAGACCTGTGTGATGGCCTTATAAACTCAGAGACCTAAAGTAACCACATAGGATGGTCTGAAATTGAAAGTTTTTAACTAAAGGCAATTCATGGTGGATAGTCATATTTTTAAGGCTATATTTTTTCCGTAACAAAGGTCAATCTTTATCTTAACTGAGCCTGCCTGGTGCTGTTTGTTTGTTTGTTTGTTTTGTTTTGTTTTTTTCGCATCTAGGATAACATACCTAATTAACATATCTTTGCAAAAACAAAGTTATTTCCCTTCTTTTGGGCTCCTCAAAGCAAAGGTACAGAACCAGAGTGGAGACCACACATACCCTGTCATTGTTACCAAGTCAGTTGTTGACTGTTAACTATCTTGCACTCACCTAAGTAAAGAAGTGTGTGTTCATCATTGTACTTTTTATCCCAGTCCCTCCCAGAGGTCCCTCTGCCCCTGCTTTGAATTTTCTACCATCCCTAATCTATCACCAATGGGTTTCATGTGACCCACTTACATCTCATCCTTTGATTATAATGTATAAAATGAGGTAAAAAAACAAACAAACTATTATTCTCTGGAGCATTATCCCAATCCTATTTAATAAAGATATATAAATATAATAAATATAATAATTTATAATATGCAAATTAATTGTCATACCCTTATACAAGATGGCCACCCCCATATGGTTACAAGATGGTCGCCACAAGATGGCCAGCAGGGGAGGGAAATTGTGGGGAATCAGGCCAGCAGGGGAGGGCAGTTGGGGGCGACCAGGCCTGTAGGGAAGGGAGGGCAGTTAGGGCGACTGGGTCTGCAGGGGAGGGCTGTTTGGAGTGACCTGGGAGGCAGGGGAAGGCAGTTGGTAACAACTGGGCCTGCAGAGAAGGGAAGGCAGTTGGGGAGGCCTGCAGGGGAGGGAAGTTAGGGGTGACCAGGCCAGCAGGGGAAGGCCCCGGCCAGCAGGAGAGTGCAGTTAGGGGTGACCGGGCTGGCAGGAGTGGGTAGTTGGGGGCAATCAAGCCAGCAAGGGAGCAGTAAGGCCTTAATCAGGCTGGCAGGGGAGTGGTTAGGGGGTGATCAGGCTGACAGACAGAAGCAGTTAGGGGCAATCAGGCAGGTAGGCAAGTGAGTAGTTGGGAACCAGCTGTCCTGGATTGTGATAGGGTGCGGGCTGGATTGAGGGACACGAATTTTGTGCAATGGGCCTCTAGTATGTTGATATTCTACTTCCCAGAAGTTTGGTTCAAATAAACTCACAAACATTCTTCAAATGTTTGAATGTTTCTTACATTGACAGATATGTGGTATGAGAATAAAATTTAATCAAAGATATCTGCAAGGTTTTGGACTTGAAAATACTAAAAGTTGAATTTCCAGTTACTGAAAAGAGGGAGGCTATGGCTGGAGAAAGATTTTGCTTGCTTTTGGTGGGAGGAAGTCATAATTTTAGTTTTGGATATGTGAAGTTTGAGATATGTAATAGACAACCAAGTGAAAATACTATCAAGTAGTAGAACAAAAATGTATCCCTAACCATTTCTAAAAATACTAATGGAGATAAAAATCCATCAAAATATAGGAAAGTGGAATGTAGAGACTTAATGCTGACTAATTTCATGACAGCTATTGAGCAAGTTAAGGAGACATCCTACCTAATAAAAGAGTAATATGCAAATTAACCATCAATCTGCTTCACAAGCCATGCCCACAAGCCATGCCCACAAGCCAATCAGAGAGAGTATGCAAATAAACCTAACCAAGATGGCTACAGCCACAGAGAGCAGGAGGGAAGCATTTCTCCAGCAATGGAGGAAGCCAAGCTTTCTGCCTGCACTTGGTGGCCTAAGCCTACACTCAAGGCTACCAAGTTTCAATTATAGAGGGTAAACAAATACAAACAGAAACGGCTGCCACCACTGAATGAACAGGAGGAGTGGCTCCACTCCAGGCTACAAAGTTTCAATTGTAGAAAGTAAATATAATATATCCCAGATACCAGAGCTTCCACTTGGGTCACTGGGGGGCATGGCTGGCCTGCAAACCACCACATGCTCCTCACACAGGCCACCCCATACCCCAAGAGAATCCCCACCCTGACCCAGGACACTCTTCAGGGCAAACCAGCTGGCCCCCACCTGTGCACCAGGCCACTATCCTATCAAATAAAAGAGTAATATGCAGATTGACCATCACTCCTACACACAAGATTGCTGCTCCCATGTGGTCAAAGATTCTGCCCCTATGTGGACACAAGATGGCCACCACAAGATGGCCAGCAGAGGATGGCAGTTGGGAGGGACCAGGCCTGCAAGGAAGGGCAGTTGAAGGTGATCAAGCCTTCAGGGGAGGGCACTTAGGGGTGACCAGGCCAGTAGAGGAGGAAAGTTGGGGGCAAACAGGCTGGCAGGGGAGCAGTTAGACATCAATCAGGCTGGCATGGGAGTGGTTAGACATCAATCAGGCTGGCAGGCAGAAGTGGTTAGGGGCAATCAGGAAGGCAGGCAGGCGAGCAGTTGGGAGCCAGCAGTCCTGGATTGAGAAAGGGATGTCCAACTAAATGGGCAGTCGGACATCCCTTGAGAGGTTCCAGATTGAAGAGGGTGCAGGCTGGGCTGAGGGACAAACCCCCTCCCCCCGGCCCTGCCCCCATGCATGAATTTCATGCACCGGGCCTCTAGTAATAACTATTGATATAAGGAATCAAGTACACATTGAAATATGGTTGCAATCATACTTGGGTGGAAACTGCTGTTTGAGTTTTAACCCTGCTGTTCTGACTTCGACTTTCACTTACTTGCTTTGTTCATCGCGCAATGGGCTTAGGGAGGATGAATTCAAATTCTAAGCAAGGTTACAGGCAGAATTTCCTTTTTTTTTTTTAATTGAAGAGCCAGCCCTATGTGCACTTAGTGATTATCTCAATGCTGGCCTTGAAAACAATATAGTTCTATCCAATTAAAAAAAAAAGTGCACCTGGCATGGTATTGAGATTGTGAGCATATCTGGTCTCTGGCCTACAAGGTCAGACAGCTAAGTTTATCTTCATCATTCTTCAAACAGGCTAAAGCAAACTAGAAAGCAACATTTTATCTAAGAAGAACAGCAGAAAATTCCAAACAACAGTTTGTTGCAGAATGGGGGTTTTCCTTCTCAGAACCTTTGAAAATAACTACCTGCCCCTGAAGTGGTGCAGTCATGTGGAGACCACCTGCATGTGGTGCTCTTGTGGGTGTCCTGGCCAGATATTTCAATAAATCCTTGCCTGCTTTTTTTAATTAATCATCAGCCTCCAGTGGTCTTATTTTGAACCCAGGGTTTGACCCCACAACACACATAAAGATGCTGCAACTCTGCAATATAGATTTTAGTTAGAAATTTAACACAACACTTGTTTTCAAGGCTTATCTGCCACTTTACACAATGTACATTATTTATGCTGTATATATATTGAAACAGGTTAAAGGAGTCTAGGGAGAAGACTTAGTCATAGGAAGTAACACTGTAATGTTCTTTTTTTACTGTGATAGATAACTTTTCCTATATATTTAGTATTGTAGACTGTCTTATCTCTGTTCTGTTTTAATTAATTATGCTGCATATTCTTATTTAATGCTCTTTCTCCTGAAAATTTAATCTCCATGACCATTAGTTTTGAAGAGACATTTTAGAGTCCATTAGCATGCAAATGAAAAGGAATGATCCCAAATTTAATATTTTAAAAATTAATGGGTTTTTATAATTATTTATTTTGATTTTTTTAGAAACAGTAACATTTAGGCAAACTCCAAGAATCAGAAGTACTTATATTAGAGATTTTTGAGAGCTGTTTTCTTGTGGGTGATGGGGAAGAAGGCAGCTGTTGAGCAGTAGATGAAAAACTGGTGGTCCACAGGAGCCTTTGAATTGGCAGGCAGCCAGCTGAGGCGCAAGCTGCAGGGCATGGGTGTGTGGGGAAGCTGTGAGAGGAAGGAAGTGTGAGGAACAAGTGGAGATGGAAGCAAGTGTTCTGAAAGGCACAGGAGAGTAGCTAGGTAGTAGGAAACAAAGTCTGAGTGAGAGCATTTGGCCTTGCACTGTAAAATGGTCAATATTTAATTTGGTTTGCTGTCCTAAAAATAATATGAGGAAGATTACTTCATAGTTAAGATGAATGCAATAAAGTTCTTTTTTCCCCCCTTCATTTCTTGTGTGCTAGATGTGGTTCCAAGGATTAGGACCTGACATCTTTGGGGCCACCATTTAGCTAATATAAGTTTGTGAATTTGATTTTCAGAGAGATATCTATTTGCAGTGGGCTGACAAAATCATGCTTCTGAGTTGGAAATACCAGTGGCAGGTTCCCTAAGAACTGAACACCCACCTTGCTGGACTACATGGTGAAAGCCTGGCAAACTTTCTCTCTCCTAGCTCAGCTACTTCTGTTACTGTGCGTCATCAAATTTTCTCCTTTTTGAATTTATACTGAAAACACTCTCCTTGTACAGCAAACAGTGGGATAGGGTATAACAAACAATTGAATGGAAACAGAATGTGACATAACAGCAGGAAGTGATCAAGGAGAGATGAATAAGTAAACAAGAGCCTGAACATGGAAGGCAGGAGATAAAATTTATTTTAGAACTGAAAACAAAAATATGAGTCAGACCTTACTGAACATAGTGTTGGTGACTTTACCTTAATAAGAAGTGAAACAATATTTTACACTTACTGGATGCTTCTTGCCAGGTATTGACTTAAGCATTTATATGCATTCATCATGTAGTGGGATCTCATGCAGGTCTGGCAATTACCTTAGTTTGGTATTTTATGATGTTTAGACAGCTGCGTTTGGATGCTTCTGGTTTTCCTTTCTTTTTCCATAGGAAACTGGTAGGGTTCAGGCAGGCATCAGGGGTCAAAACTAAATCATCCCTTTCTAATAATATAGTCTTGTATTTTAAAATTTGGGAATTGTCAGCCATCTCCTGGCTCTTTGATTTAATATACCCCTGATCTGATGTGGAGTGCTTACTAGTAAAGCTCCTCCAAAAGTTAATTTCATGCTTTCCTCTCCAATAAGGCAGTAGCTCCCATAGCCTATACACATTCAGGCCATTCTCTGGAAATGGAATCAAGGAGCCGGGAAACAAAGGTCACAGGTTATCTTTTCCCCTTCTCCCAGTTGTGGTTGAGCACCCCAATGGTTACTCCCTGGCCCACTGTTACAAACTAATGGAATGGTTTCTCCAAAGATGGTAGGGTTGGGATAGGAGCTTGGTATGTTTCCAGGAAGGAGAACACACTGGGTCCTCCATATTAAAGGTTTTAAGGGTGGAGATTTTAGGGTGGGTCCCAGGGAAAGATCTTAATAGACTACTCAGTAGTTTTCTAGTTATGTCCTTTCAGGGTGTGGTCTCTACTGATTGATTGGCTTGCACCAGGGCAGGGGTTTAATTTTACACTAGAGGCCCGGTGCACAAAATTCGTGCATGCGGGGGGGTGTCCCTCAGCCCAGTCTGCCACCATCTCCAATCTGGGATCCCTTGAGGGATATCCGACTGCCCATTTAGACTCTATCCCATGGGCCTAAATGCAGGACTGCTGATTCCTAACTGCCTGCCTGCCTGCCAGCCTGATCACCCCCTAACCACTCCCCTGCAAGCCAGATTAATGCCTAACTGCTCCCCTGCCAACCTGTTTGCCCCTAAATGCCCTCCCCTGCAACCTTGGTCAGCCCTAACTGCCCTCCACTGCAGGCCTGATGCCCCCCAACTGCTCTTCCCTGCAGGCCTGGTCCCTCCCAGTGGCCCTCCCCTACTGCCCTCATCACCCCTAACTGCCCTCCCTTGCAGACCTGGTCCCTCCCAACCGCTCTTTTCTGCTGGTCATCTTGTGTCCACATGGAAGCAGCCATCTTTGACCACAAGGGGCAGCCATCTTATGTGTTGGAGTGATGGTCAATTTGCATATTACTCTTTTATTAAATAGGATAGAGGCATGGTGCCAATTGGTTTGCCCTGTACAGTGTCCCAGATCAGGGTGGGGGTTTCCTTGGGGCCTAGGGCTGCCTGGGCAAGGGGCCTGTGGTTGTTTGTAGGCTGGCCATACCCCCGGCAACCCAAGCAGAGGCCCTGGTATCTGGGATTTATTTATCTTCTATAATTGAAACTTTGTAACCTTCCAGGAGACCAAGGCAGGCCAGGGATGTGGAAGCTTGGCTTTCTCCATGGCTGGGGGCAACTCAAGCCTCCAGCTCTCTCCAGCTCCATGACTGCTGCCATTTTTGTTATTTATCTCCTAGATTTGAAACTTTGTAGTCTTGAGTAGAGGCCTGGGCCTTCCAGGGTGTGCAGAAAGCTTGGCTTCCTCCATTTCTGGGGAAACCTAAGCCTCCTGCTCGCTTCGTGGCCATAGCCATCTTGGTTGGATTAATTTGCATACTTGTTCCTGGATTGGCTTGTGGGCGTGGCTTGTGGATATAGCAAAATGGTGGTTAATTTGGATATTACCCTTTTATTAGATAGGATGGAGCTGGTCCTAACATCAAGTGTGGCTTGTTTCATTGCTTATCTGGCCTGGAGTGAAAATACAACTGAGGCATAGATGTGATCTCTATGGATGAAAGATCAGGGGGTCGAAACTTTATGACCAGTGATATGCTAGGGGAGGAAAAGCCACCCTGGGGACAAAATCTACCCTACATTTGATTTTCATTATTAGGCACTTGGGGCTTTCTATCCTGGTGACCTTCTGTACCTGGCTCATTGTCCTTGCTCTGTTTATGTCTAACTGCCTCCAGCAGGAAGGGCAGGGTCACAAGAAGGGTTGGCTCAGCTCCCATTGTTGGCAGGCAAGGCCATCTCAACTGCAGGGGGCAGAGAGGGTCCCTGAGAAGAGTGAGGTATGGACCAGGTAAGATTCCCAGCCCAGAGCACCAGAGCCCAGAAGACAGCCCCAGTAACATCCAGTCATGAAAGGTGATGGTCTTCTAGCCACCTGGGAAAGTCTGAGCCGGTCAGAGATAAAGTCACTTAAAAAGAAAAAAAGAAAAATAAAAACATGCCCATGCACACATGCATGCACACACATATATACACATACACATATACACATACACACACAACCTAGAGAACAGGATTTTCATTTGCAGTTACTCACAGGAGGCTTTGTTGGAAATAGGACTATATACACTGGAGTTCCCTGAGGAGAGCTTGGAGTGGGAAACATTGAGAGGAGACATGGAAAAGTGGTGGCTGGGAGACCTGCCATCAGTCATCCTCTTTCCATACCTCAGCAGCCATTTTTCCTGGGTTGTGTAAACCCCTCTCAGCAGCCAAAGCCTGAGAAAGGCAAATACCCACTCTGGGGGTGTTATAGCAATAGTGATAATGATAGAAAATAAGTAGAGAGTGTTACAATGTTTTAGCAATAGAAAATAATTAGTGTTATAGGAAATGTAGAAAAATCATTTTTTTTTGGTGACATACTTATATGAAATATTAAAGATTACAGGGAATGACCACTCTGGCCAAGCCCTAGGTGTACCATATAGATAAGACCACAGCTGAATGCTACCCTGAGGAATGATGTATATAAACCTGATAGACACCTTCTGAGTGACATTGTAATTGATAACCAGCTTGTACTCTCATTAAACTTGTGTGATGATGTATGTCACTGATAGCCACCTGGACTGGCATGGGATAGAACAGCTTAAAAAATGGGTCCCTGACTTCAGACATTTTGATTGTCCTCTCTTTTTTTTTTTTTTTTAACATAGTTTTTTTTCTTTATTAATTAAGGTATGTGTCCTTTTCCCCCCGTTACCCTCCCCCTCACGCCCTCAGCCCCCCAGTTGTCTATGTTCATTGGCTAGGCTTATATGCATGCATATAAGTCCTTTGGTTGATCACTCCCCCTTATTCCCACCCTCCCCTACCTTCCCTCTGAGGTTTGACAGTCTGATTGATGCTTCTCTGTCTGTTTTTGTTCATCAGTTTATGTTGTTCATAACATATATATATATATATATATATATATATATATATATATGCATAATATGCAAATTACCCAGTCAGCTAGATGCGCACTGACCACCAGGGGGCAGACACTCAATGTAGGAGCTGCCCCCAGCGCATAGGCCCTGATCACCCCCACTGGTGGTCCCCCACACACAGAAAGTGACCAGCAGCAACAAGGGGTGGGACCCAACAGTGGGTGGAATGGCCAACCTCTCAGTTCCTCCCCCTGGCTGGCAGGCTGTGATTGCCAGATGGGGAGCCAGAAACTGAGGGTGGGTGGCAATGGATGCGGGTGGTGCCAGGGCCTTGATCTCCCTGCTGGTCGCCCCATACACAGAGAGCTACTAGCAGCAGGGGACAGGGCTGGCTGCTGGCAGCCAGGGAATATCAACCCTGATACCAGGTCATCTCTAGGGACTTTACCTGTGAACGAATTTTATGCACCAGGCCTCTAGTATTCCGTAAATGAGTGAGATTATGTGATATTTATTTTCTCTGACTAGCTTATTTTGTTTAGCATAATGCTTTCCATGCTATTGCAAATGGTAAGAATTCCTTCTTTTTTTACCATAGCATAGTATTCCACTGTGTAGATGTACCAGTTTTTTAATCCACTCATCTGCTGATGGGCACTTAGGCTGTTTCAAAATCTTAGTTATGGTGAATTCTGCCAATATGAACCTAAGAGTGCATATATCCTTTCTGATTGGTCTTTCTAGTTTCTTGAAAGATATATTCCTAGACATGGGATTACTGGGTCAAATGGTAGTTCCATTTTTAGTTTTTTGAGGAAACTCCATACTATTCTCCACAGTGGCTGCACCAGTCTGCATTCTCACCAGCATTGAAAAAGGGTTCCTTTTTCTCTGCATCCTTGCCAGTACTTGTTATTTGTTGATTTGTTGATGACAGCCATTCTGACAAATGTGAGATGGTACCATATTGTCGTTTTGATTTGCATCGCAGTGACTTTGAGAATGTTTTCATATTGATCATCCTCTCTCTTAATCCTGCTTCATACTGCCTTGTTCCATGCCAGAAGGCAGAAGAACGGCTGAACCTCCGATCATGAGACTTCAGTCACTCTCCTGCTGTCCTGACCCAACCAGTTGGCCAGCCACCCAAAGACAGATCCACCTCTGCCTGCAGAGGACACCACTCTTCCCTAGGGATCCCATTAAGCCTGAGACACCAGAAACCTTCTGAGTAGTAAAGTGTGCTGTGTGATTTGCAACTGCATATTTTTGTGTGTCATAATCCCTCTAGCAGTCTTAAACTATCTCCATGTATAAAGAGGTAATATGCTAATTAGTCTTAACGGTGTCATAGTCATGACCTCTAAGGAGAAGGCTGCCTGCATGTGTGTGGCAGGGCATTGCTCCTGGAGACGGGGTGGAAGCAGGGAGGTGCCTAGAGGAGGCCCATGCCCGGGAGGGTGGGGGTGAGAGCCTGTAGCACCCCCCTTACCAATCTTTTGCCACTCACCACTTGCTCTCAAAGTGCCCTGCCACTCTCCTGCCTGGGGAAGGAGTACAGCACAGTAGGCAGGAGGTTGCCATGCTCTCCTCTGGCACCATGATGAAATGGAGCCACTGCGTTGCTCTGGAGACAGGGCAGAAGTGGGCAGGTGCCTGGAGAAGGCAGAACCAGCCAGAGGTGACTTGAGGACTGAGAGCAGGGCTTGAAACTGCCGGAGAAAACCAGAGGGGTTGGAGGCTGGGCCAGGCATGCTGGAGCTCTGTGGAGAGAGGTTGGGTGTCAAGGCAGGATGGCGGGTGGGTGGGTGGGCAGGCTGCATGATTTCACGCCCTAGGCTCCTAGTATTCATATAAGGTCAGATCATAATGCGTACATCGGTCTTGCTTGCTTAGAGTAGACTCTTTGCTATCAACTATTTAATGTCTCAACACCTGCATCATTACGTTTAACTCAAGGAATGCCTTGGATAAAGTCCCATACACTCTACATAAACAAGGGGATACAACTTGCGGCATCTTCAGGAATCCTACCTGTCCCCACCCCTGCTGAGGTCACTGCAGCAGAAGTCAAGCCTAGAAGTTTGAACAATCTCAGGGGGCATCAATGACTAGCTTTGAGGTGGGGCCACTGCCTCCAGTCTCCTGAGAATCTGACTGATGCTCCCTCTCATGGGAGAGTTGATAGAAATTCCAGACTTCTGGAAGACCCCACCAGACTGCATACAAGGGGCTTCACCCTGCAGAGGTCCAGGAAATATTTCATGACAGACTCAGACAAGTGACTCTGGGACAGAAGAACACATCTAACATCTCCCCTGAAATCTGAATGGCATCACCTACTCATCTGAGACTCAGAGGTCTCCATTCTTTGATTCCACCAAAAGCTATTTCAAAAACAGCTTTTCAGTTGCTAAGTCCGTCAGCTGCCTGGCAGGCAGAGTCCAGTGGAGGCAGAGCCTGAGGTGCCTTGGGACTTTTGGTGAGCCATCCCTGGGCCCCTGCAGCTAATAAGCCAGCCCTGAAGCACAGTGTGGCACCATCCCACTCATAGCCAAGCCCTTTCGAGGCATCCACAAACTGTGGATCACTTGAAGCTTCAAAACTTAATGTTGGATGTCAGGACCTTTGCTTTAGCTAATCCTACTTTGAAAAATCTATCAAGTTTTGTTTGAACTTTTGAAATCTGCCTTTTAATATATGTATAATTAACTTCCTAAAGTTACAAAAAATGAGTATAATAAAGCTGAATTTTCTTATCTGATGAATTGTAAATAAATGTTATTAGATCATGGAGATGTGATCTAATCACTGAGAACTATTTTGGGGCATGTTGTTTCTTCTTTCTTGATACCTTCACTCTCATCCTGATCTTCCAAAGTCATAACCTCATGGGCTTTTTTCACTTTCAGTCATGGCATGATATCCAGGGTCTTCAAACCACAGTAAAACATCTTCCTCAGCTACTTCTTCTACATTGATATTCTGTACTTCCTACAGTGATCAGTACCTCTACCCCTTCTAAATCCAAGTCTGCATCATTGTTGTCAAGAAAATTCTTGCAACCATTTTCTAATGTTTGCACTTTCATTTGTTTTGTTTTTGTTGTTCTTAATCCTCACTGGAGATATTTTTTTCCCCAATGCTTTTTAGAGGGAGTGAAAAGAAAGGTGTGGAGACAGAAGAAAGAGAGATATCTACGTGAGAGAGTCACAGCCATTGGTTGTCTTTTGCACTTGCATAGACCTGGGTCAGTGTGGAACTTGCAACTCAGGTATGTGCCCTGACTTTAAATAGAACCCTTGACTCTTAGGTGCAAGGTGCAATTTTTAACCACTGAGCAATGTTGGCCAGGACTGCACTTTTCCATGCTGCAGCAAAATTAAAAACAGCAACCTTAAACTGTAACTCTTTAACTTTTATAAGGTACAATCTCTTCTTGTTTCTTCTACATTATCTTCATCCTACAATACAACTATTACTTCCGCAAAACTTTGGTTGTATATTCATTTCGTTGCCAGAACTATCCCCCAATCCATGGGCTGGATAAGTGATGTTGTATTTTTTGGCAAAATACATACAACTAAATTTCCCATCTTTAGAACATAAAATACTTTTTAATAGATGAGCAGGAACATTATCTAAAAGCAACAAACATTCTACATCTTTTGGTGGTATTCCAAGGTCTTCGCCTTGAAATTTCCTGACTTCAGGTACAAATTCTTTAAAAACAAGTCTTTCAAAATGGGTGAGTTGAACCATGTCTTTTTAGAGTTATAATACAAAATGGATCGATGACTCATTATATTTAAAAAAAAAATCTAGGTTTACAAAATTTGCCAACAATTACAAGAGTCAATTTACTAGTATACTATCTACCGGCATTGGCACTAAGCAGCCCCAAGATCCTGTCTTTGCTGATTTTTCTTCCTTGCTGATTTTTCTTCCAGGTGTCATTTTTTTTTTTTTTTTCATTTTTGGAGGCTTGTGTGTTTTCAGGCACAGAACATAAGAATAAACCAGTTTTGTCAGCATTTTAAAACTGAGACTATTAAAGCGTTTTTTTTTTTTAATTTATTCTATTAATTTTTGGCTAAGTGGTTCAATATCTTCTGTTGATCACTCAAAGTTTTGTCCTAAATTAATTTGTTCATAATGCTATGCCTTTTGTGAAAGCTGCAGTCATCTATCATTTGCTTTGAATGGTGTGTTCATATGATTTAATTGCTAATTTAATTGCTGCAGATTTAAAATTAACTGCCTAAACTGGAACCCCAGAAGAATGTTGTTGTGCATACCACTTTAATAGTGCTTCTTCAACTGCAGTTCCAAGTGCCGATTTTATGCTTTCTGAGATTGGTGTTTCAATTACATCACATATTATTTAATTTTTTCTTATATTGTCCTTGTTTTACTTAAATTTCTGATACAGCTTGATTTTTTTATGCACTATTCTCACATGCAAGACACAAACACCCCTGACTCAAACTTTTGTAAGATTTCTAATCTAATTTTTTTGTTAACCCTAACCAGAGGATATTTTTCCATTGATTTTTAGAGCGAGTGGGGGAGACAGAGGGAAAGACAGAGAGAATCATTAATGTGAGAGAAACACATCGACTTTTGTCAGCATTTTAAAACTGAGACTATTATAGCATTTTAAAAAATTTATTCATTCTATTAATTTTTGGCTAAGGGCCTGGCCAGGAAGGAGCCTGCAACTAAGTGAAATAAGACATTAAGAATATACATCTCAGGTAAAAACTGCTGTTTGAATTTTAAACCTGCTAAGGCAATTTTCCTGTGGCTGGGACCATAACCTTTGGAGATTAACCACTGAGTTCTGCTTCTGCAAGATAGGGCCACATTCCAATGTCCAGCAGGATGTGACTGGGAACGACCCTGCTGGCTGACCCCAGTTTTTAGAATATAGTCTTTAGGATTTAGAATTTAGAGCAAAGGAAAATTCCTGTGGTTTGAACTGTTGCAAAGTTCCCAAGCCCTTGGAGGGTGCAGGGGGAGTTTGGAAAGACTTGCTTTGTTTATCGTGAGATGGGCTTAGGGAGGATGAATTCAAATTCTAAGCAAGGTTACAGGCATAACTTCCTTTTTTTTTTTTTTTTTATGAAAGAGCCAGCCCTATGTGCACTTAGTAGTTATCTCGATACTGGCCTTAAAAACAATACAGTTGTATCCAACTGAAAAAGTACACCTGGCATGGTATTGAGATTGTGGGCATATCTGGTCTCTGGCCTACAAGGTCAGACAGCTAAGTTTGTCTTCATCATTCTTCAAAAGGGCTAAAGCAAACTAAAAAGCAACATTTTATCTAGGAAGAACAGCAGAAAATTCCAAACAACAGTTTGTTGCAAAATAGGGGTTTTTCTTCTCAGAACCTTTAAAAAGAACTGCCTGCCTCTGAAGCAGTGCAGTCGCGTGGAGTCCAAAATCAGAAATTAAAGAATTGAACTAACAACCAATCCCACACAAATACAAATGCTTATGAAAAAAATACTATAAAATCTCTATTCCAACAAAATGGATAACCTAGATGAAATGGGTATATTCTTAGAAAAATATAAGCTCTCAAAAATCAACCAAGAAGAATAAAAAAAAATCTGAATAGGCCTAATGAAACAGTGATAAAAAAAAAAAATCTTCCAGCAAACAAAAGCACTGGTCCGGATTGCTTTACAGGGAAGTTCTACCAAGCATTCAAAGAACTAAAACCTATCCTCCTCAGACTATTCCAAAAAATTCAAGCGCAAGAAAGTCTCCCAAGCTCTTTTTATGAAGCCAGCATTACCCTAATCCCCAAACCATATAAAGACACCACAAAAAAGAGAACTACAGGCCAATATCCTAGATAAAAATAGATGATAAAACCCTCAACAAAATTCTAGCAAATCAGATTCAGCAATACATTATACAGATCATACACCATACCAAGTGGGATTTATTTTTTTGGATGCAAGGATAGTGCAATATCTGCAAATCAATAAATGTGATCCATCACATAATCAAACTGAGAGACAAAAACCACATAGTCAAATCAATTGATGCAGAAAAAACATTTTACAAAATCCAACATCTTTTTTTTTTTCATAAAAACTCTCAGGAAAGTGGGAATAGAGGGATCATACCTCAACATAATAAAAGCCCTATATGACAAACCTACAGCCAACATCTTACTCAATGTGCAAAAACTAAAATAATTTCCCCTAAGAATGAGAAAATGACAGGGATGCTCATTTTCACCACCTCAGTTCAACATAATTCTAGAAGTACTAGCCAGAGTGATCAGATAAGAATAAAAAATAAAAGGCATCCAAGTTAGTAAAGAAGAACTAAAACTGTCTTTATTTGCAGTTGACATGATAGTATACATAGAAAACCTCAGACTCCATCAAAGAACTACTAGACCCAATAAATAAATTTGGCAATGTAGCAGGATACAAAATTAACAACCAGAAATCTATGGCCTTTTTATACACAAATAATGAACTCACAGAAAGGGAAATTTAAAAAAAAAATTTACCATTGCACCAAAAAAATTTAAGATACTTAGGAATAAATTTAACTGAGGAAGTAAAAGACCTGTACTTGGAAAACTACAGGACATTGAAAAAAAGATAAAGGAAGGCATAAACAATTGGAAGAATATATCATGTTCATGGATTTGTAGAACCAACATCATTAAAATGTTCATAATACTATCTAAAGCAATCTATAGATTCAATGCAATGCCTATTAAAATACCCATGGTATATTTCAAAGACCTAGAACAAACTCTCCAAAAATTCATCTGGAAAGACCTTGAATAGTCACAGCTATCCTGAGAAAGAAGAAGAAAGTTGGAGGGATCACAAAATCAGACATCAAGCTATATTACCAAGCCACAGTTCTCAAAACTGCCTAGTACTGACAAATACCAACATATAGACCAATGGAACAGAATAGAGAACCCAAAAATTGACCCAAGCTATTATACTCAGTTGATATTTGACAAAGGAGGCAAGAGCATACAATGGAGTCAAGATAGTCTCTTTATAATAATAAATAGTGGTGGGAAATTTGGTCAGATACATGCAAAAAAAATGAAACTGGATCACCAACTTACACAATACACACACACACACACACACACACTAAATAAATAAATAAATAAATAAATAAATAAATAAACAAACAAGTAAACCTCAAAATGGTTAAAGGACTTAAATGTAAGACAGGAAACCATAAAAATCCTACAGGACTTCATAACCAGCAAAATAACAGACATATGTTGTAGCAATATTTTTACAGACACAGATCTTAGGGAGACTAAGGAGAAAATAAACAAATGGGACTACATCAAAATAAAAAGCTTCTACACAGCAAAAGAAGTCATCAACAAAATATTAATAACAAGAAAGCCTATGGCATGGGAGAACATAGTTGCCAATGTTATCTCAGATAAGGGTTTAATATCCAACATTTACAAGGAACTCATACAACTTAACAAAAGGAATATAATCAATCCACTAAAAAATGGGCAAAGGATCTAAATAGACCTTTTTTGAAAGAGGTCATTCAGAAAGCCAACTGATATATGAAAACATGCTCAAAGTCACTAATCATCCAAGAGATGCAAATCAAAATAATGAGGTACCATCTCACACCTGTCAGAATAGTTATCATTAACAAATCAAAAAAGGACAAGTGTAGGAGAGGATGCGGAGAGAGAGGAACCCTCCTTCACTGCTGTTGGGAATGCAGACTGGTGCAGCCATTATGGAAAACAGTATGGCATTTCCTCAAAAATTTAAAAACAGAACTGACATTTGACCCAGTAATACCATTTCTAGGAATATGTCATAAGAAAACAGAAAAGCCAATCAGAAAGGATATATGCACTCCTATGTTCATAGCAGCCCAATTTATAATAACTAAGATGTGGAAATAGCCTAAATGCCCATCAGCAGATGAGTGGATTAGAAAACCATGGTACATGTACACAATGGAATACTACACTTCTATAAAAAAGCAGGAATTCTCACCATTTGCAGCAGCATGGATAGAAGTGGAGAGTATTATGCTACTTGAAATAAGCCAGTCAATGAAAGAAAAATATCACACGATCTCACTCATTTATGGATAATAAAGAATATTATAACCTGATTAGTGGCCCAGTGCATGAAATTCGTGCACGAGGAGGTGGGGTGGGGGCTGTCCCTGAGCCTGGCCTGCATCCTCTCTAATATGGGACCCCTATGGGATTTGGCCTAAACCAGCAGTCAGACAACCCCCTCACAATGTGGGACTACTGGCTCCTAACCACTCACCTGCCTGCCTGCTTGATCTCCCCTAACCACTCTGCCTACTGGCCTGCTTCCCCTCAACTGCACCCCCCTGCAAGCCTTATAACCCCCAACTTCCCTCCCCTCTTGGCCTGATCATCCCTAACTGCTTCTGCCTTTGCCCCACCACCATGGCTTTGTCCGGAAGGACATCTGGAAGGTCTCATGGTCTAATTAGAATATTACCCTTCTATTAAGATAGGATATGACATACTGCCATAACTATAACATATCTATCAGTATTACTCTATGAGTATACTTACTTCATAGGAAGGAATCTAATACATTACATTGAATATGCTGTAAGTAGTAGGAAACACTGTATTCATAGCAATAATATACATTCTGTGACTTCACTTCCTAATCTGGGAATGGTTCCCCAGTTCTTTGAACATTTCCTGGCCCCTAATGTATTTTGTGTGTGTGTGTGTGTGTGTGTGTGTGACTCAGTGTAATTTTATTTAATGTTTAATGCACATGATTTGAGATCTTTAATTTATAATCACCAAAGATTCAAAGGACTATTTTTTTTCCATGAAGTTTAACATTAATATTAGTGAATTCATGTATTCATGTGTCTTTATTATAAACATCTGAATTATTCACATTATCATAGATCCTGAACTCAAAAGCATGGAACATACACAGGCTGGCAGCAAGCCAGGAAGCCACTCTGCAAGCAAACAGATACTCTGCATAAGAAGAAAAGTCATAGCACATTTAATGTCCAACCTGAGTCACCTCAGAATGTTATATATATTGACTTCTTAATTCATATAGTATCGGGAACTCAACTGCTTGGTTGGTGATGGGGTTGACCTAGTTTGGGGAGGATTATTCCTGAAATAATTAAGGAAAGCAGGCTCAATAGTTCTTGGTTGCTTGCTTCTCCCCAGCACCTTCATTTTTCTTCTTGTCTTCAGTTTCTTGGGCATCTTCTCTTTAACCTTCATCTCCTTCTTCCTCCTTTGCATCTTCAAATTCTTCCTTGGCACCTTCTTCCTCTTCCTCTCCTTCTTCTTCCTCGGTCTCTTCCTTCTCCTTCTCTTCCTCTTCAGCTTTTACTTCATAAGGGGATTCATCCTTGGCTTCCTCGGCTTTTGCAGCCTCAATGGTGTCCTCCACTTTGATCTGCTCCTCCTACACATGACTGGTGTAGTAAGAAGAGGAGGGAGTGGACATCAAGTAGGAGCTAGTCTGTAAACCAATTTAGGCAGATCGACCAAAGACCTGGGAACCACTGGCTGTGCTTCCCATGCTGGTGTAACTGAACCAGGTCTCCTCACCTTCCAAGAGTTTTCTGTAAGCTGCAATAACAATGTCCAAAGTCATCTTAAAATTGAGGAGGTCCTGGTATTCTTTTAAATATTATGCCATTTCATTCTTTGTAGTTCTTAACTCATTTTCTGATTTGTTGATTGTGTCTTGCATAGCATTAAAGTAGGAGTTCTGTTTATCCTCCAGCTCTTGCAGATGCGTTTCCAAAGCTTCCTTCATGCCTCGGTTTCCTTCCATTTCCAGGGTCTTGGCTTTGAGCAACCACTGGCCTTCACCACCTAGGTGTTCTTGGAAGCGCTCTTGGTCAGCACCATCAAGTGGCTCCTGTACCATTCTTCTCCATTCTGCATGTCCTTGGCAGCCAGCTTCTTGTACTGGGTGCGATGTCCTTGAGCGAGGCATAGAGGTTGGACTTGGAGAACATGTCCATCTCCACAGAGATCTGAGCATACTGGATCTACACTTGCAGCTCGGTGATCTCCTCTTCCTCCATCTTCTGAAAGACAATTTTGTCCATCAGGCTGTCCATACACTTTTCCAGTTCAGCACCTGCAAGAGCCTCCTCATCTGCACCTTTGCTCACCTCCATCATTCACATCAGCCAGCCCTCTGCATCCTCATGGCTCAGCACCTCTTCCTGGGAGCTCTCCTGCAGGTTGTTCCCAGCCACTTCGGAGCCCCGGTACTTCCTAACTGCCCACTTCCCTCTCCTCTCCAGGGACAGGGCACGGTGGGGAGGGGCACAGGCATCCCATTTTCATTATAATGTTCAACCTGGGCCTGCTCCACTGATGTCCTCAGTGGGCAGGACACAGAGGCAGACAGTGATCTCGAAGACCCTGGCCACCCTCACCTATGAACCCAGCAGGCAACATCAGGTGCTGCCCGCCAAGCCTGCCTGGTTCTGATCGCCCCCTGGACCCTGCAAGCAGCGTTAGGCACTGTCCATGTCACCTGCTCGGTCCCAATCACCGTCTGGACCCCTGGACCATGTGGGTGACAGCAGGAGCTGCCTGATGGAACTGCCCAGTCCTGATCACTGCCTGGACTCTGCGGGTGATGTCAGGCACTGCCTGGTCTTGATCGCTGCCTGGACCCCATGGACAACATCAGGTGCTGTCCATGTCACCTGCCTGGGTCCCTATAGCTGCCTGGACCCTGTGGTCAGTGTCAGGCCTGCCTGCTGAAACTGCCCAGTCCCAATCGCTGCCTGGACCCTGCTGGGGGTGTCAGGCATTGTCCATGCCTCCTGCCTGGTCCTAATCTCTGCCTGGACCCTGCGGGCACTATCCATGCCACCTGCCCAGTGAGGTTCACCCCCTGGATCTCAGTGGGCAGAGTCAGGTGCTGTCCATGCTGCCTGCTCAGTCCCGATCACCACCTAGATCCCCTAGCAGTTTCGGGTGCTGTGGGCTAGGCTTGCCCGGTCCCCATAGCCATCTTGACTCCCTTGGAAGTGTCAGGCCTGCCCGCCAGGCCTACTGAATACATGGCCTTCTGGACCCTGCAGGCTATGTCAGACACTGCCTGCCTGCCTGCATATGCAAATTTACCCACCATCTTAGTTGGGTTTATTTGCATATCACTCCTGATTGGCTGTGGGCAGGCATAGCGGAGGTACAATCAATTAGCATCTTTCTCTTTTATTAGTGAAGATGAGCAAAAAGATAGATACAGAGGCAGAGAAGCATCGAACAGCTGTCAAATTACAGCTTGAAAACTGTGGGGAGGGGGAGGTAAGAGATCAACCGAAGGACTTGTATACATGCATGTAAGTGTAACCAATGGACACAAGACTCTGTGGAGGGGGGAGGAGGGAGAGCTTGTGCCTGGGACTAGGGGAGGCCAGGAGAAACTTAATGTGGAAAAAAAGGAGACATTTGTACTACTATTTGTAATATTTTAAACAATATTGTTGTTTTGATTTGCATCTCCCCTTTGGGCATGTTTTCATATGTCTCTTGGCTTTCCGAATGTCTTTTTTTGAAAAAAGAAAATGTATTGAAAGTATGTAAAAAAGTTAAGAAATCATAAAAAGTGACTAAAATATTTGGGAAAAAATAAGTAGAACTTTTATATTTAAAAAATTACAGTAATTGAAGTTTGTAACTTAAGGTATATGACAAGACTGGAAAGGAATTTGTGAAATGTTATTTATATGAATCCATGTGGATGTACATTAAAAACAAAATATTGGCTGAAAATATATGCTAAAAATGTTTGTATAGAATTAGAACATACATATCAATATATCACCTTGTATTCATATAAATATAACTCATTTTACTAATTCCTATTTACCTTTGTCATATATTAAGTTTATATATTTAAGTTTACTTGCATAGGCATATATAAATTTTAGGAGATTAGTAGTAGATAAATGGATTAATTCAATTATTTTTTATTGAGGCAAAATAGACATATAACATTATATTTCTGGTATATAACATAATGCTTCGATATACTAGTTTGTGTAATTGCAAAGTGAACACTACAATAAGTCCAGTTAACATCCATCACCACACATAGTTACAATTTTTTTCTTGTGATAGGAACTTTTAAGATTTACTCTGTTAGCAACATGCAAATATACAATACAGAACCATTAAACATAGACATAATGCTGTACATTACATCCTCAAGACTTATTTCTTTTATAACTGGAAGTTTGTGCCTTTTGATTGCCTTCACCACTTTACTCATCCCCCCACTTAGGCAACCACCAATCTGTTCTTTGTATCCATGAATTCATTATTTTTTTTTTAATTCTCTATATAAGGTCATATGATATCTGTCTTTCTCTGACTTATTTTACTTAGTGTAATTTCCTCTAGTTTCATCCATGTTGTCATAAATGGCAGAATCTCCTTTTATATGGTTGAAATGTGTATATAATTTTTTTAATCCATTCATCCCTTGATGGACACTTAGGTTGTTCCTAGATTTTGTGTATTGTAAATAATGCTGCTATGAACAGGGGGTACAGATATTTTTTTTAATTAATGTTTTTGTTTCCTTCAGCTAACTACTCAGAATTGGAATTACTGGATCATATAGTAGTTCTATTTTTCATTTTTGAGGAACCATCATACTATTTTCCACAGTTACTAACACCAACTTACATTCCCACCAATAGTACACTAGGATTCTTTTTTCCTCTACATACTTATAAACCCTTATTTTTAAAAAAATATATTTTATTGATTTTCTACAGAGAGGAAGAGAGAGGGGTAGAGAGTTAGAAACATCGATGAGAGAGAATCATTGATCAGCTGCCTCTTGCACACACCCTCCTGGGGATGTGCCCACAATACATGCCCTTGACCGGAATCGAACCTGGGACCCTTCAGTCCTCAGGCCGACACTCTAGCCATTGAGCCAAACCAGTTTTGGCTCGTTTTGTTTTTTACTGTAGTCATTATATCATTGTAGTTTTGATTTGCATTTCCCTGATGATTAGTAATATTAATCACCTTTACATGTACCTATTGGTCATCTGTATGTCTTCTTTGAAAAATATATTTTATTGTCCTCCATCCATGTTTTTTACTTTTATTTTTTTCCATTAATGTTTTTTTAATGTTTATTTTTGTCCTCCATCCGTATTTTTTAATTTTTAAAAAGGATATGCTTATTTATTCATTGATGAGAGAGAGAGAGAGAGAGAGAGAGAGAGAGAGAGAGAGAGAAACATCAATGTGAGAGTAATATCAATCAGTTTCCTCCCATTACATGCCCAGAACAGTAATTAAACCCACAACCTAAGTATGTGCTTTGACCAGAATAGAACCTGGAATCTTTTTGGTGTATGGCATTATACTCCAACAAATTGAGCCATTTGGCCAGAGCTTCTCCCCATTTTAAATTGGATTTTTTATTTTATTTTATTTTTTGCTATTGAACTATATGAGTTCTTTATATATTTTGGATATTACTCCTTATCAGGTAGATGAGTTACAAATATCTTTTTCTATTCAGTAGGTTGGCTTTTGTCAATGTCTTCCTTTGCTATGCAGAAGCTTTTTAGTTTGCTGTAGTCCATTTGCTTATTTTTGCCTTTGTTGCCTTTGCTTTTAGTGTAAAAAAAAAAAAAAAAATCACTGCCATGACTAATGTCAAGGAGCTTTTCTCCTTCCAGTTTTATGTCTTGCATTTTAGTCTTTCCTCCATTCTGAGTTAATTTTTGTGTATGGTGTAAGAAGGTAGTTTAGTTTTATTCTTTTGCATGTAGCTGTTCAATGTTCTCAACACCATTTGTTAAAGAGACTCTATTTTCCTCCTTTTTTTTTTCTAATTTATCATATATTACTGATTGTATTGAAATGAGCTTATTTCCAAGCTCTATATTCTGTTTTATTGTTCTTTCTGTTTTTATGCTAATACCACATTGTTTTGATGACTGTAGGTTTATAATATAGTTTGAAATCAGGAACATGATACCTTGAGTTTTGTTCTTCTTTTTCATTATTACTTTGTCTATTCATGTTCCATACAAATTTTAGATTTATTTGATCTATTTCTGTGAAAATGCCATTGGAATGTTGATAGGGATTGCATTAAATTTGTATATTTCTTTGGGTAGTTTGAACATTTTAATAATATTAATTTTTCCAATCCATGAACACAGAGTAGCTTTCAATTTAATTGTCTTCTTCAATATTCTTTATCAATATGTTATAGTTACAGTTAATTTTATTATTGCCCTTTAAACTATATATGCATATACAAATTCTTAATATCTGCTATAGTGATCAAATTAAAACATACATTAAAAAATTGTCCTACTTCTGGCAAATAAAAAATAACTGAAATGGAGTTAAGTGGATATTGAACAATGACTATAACTCATTGCATGTCTATATGGTGTCAGACACATTCCACATATTTTGTAATTCTTGTAATATTCTAAAAGTACATGTTGTGGTCAAAATAGGTGTTAAGCCCAGATATGACTCAATAGTTGAGTATCAACCTATGAACCAGGACATCATGGTTTGATTTCCCAGTCAAGGCACATGCTTAGGTTTTGGATTCATTTCCCAGTAGGGGTCATACAAGAGGCTGCCAATCAATGATTCTCTCTCTTCATTGATTTTTTTCTCTCTCTCTCCTTCTCCTTCCCTTTCTGAAATCAATAAAACAAATTTTAACAAAGTCAGTGTTAATTATCAAAGAAAATTGGCATTCAGAGTTTATTTACCTAAAAGCACACAGTGTGACATTCAAAACTAAATTTACCCAGCTCATTTTCTCTTGAACCTAGTTCCATTCCACACTGCTCTATTTTGCTTAACTATACCCTGGTAGAAGTGGTAAATGGTGGAAGTAACTGGGGAGGAAACAGTATGTGTTCCATATAGTCCAGCTGCCAACTCCTACTCCATTACGGTGAGGTGAAACTTTATATTCTAGTGGAGACAGCTCAAGGCATGATCCCTTAGTCTCTCAGTCAGAGGCTTCATGAAGTCAGAGAGGATCCAAATGCTCAAGGTTCCAACCACTTGCAATGCAAAGCATTTATGAAAAGTAAACACATCAGATCTAAAATTTCTGTAAAATAAGCGCTTTAACCTTTCATTCATAGGGTCTCCTCGCTGCAATTAGTTTATATATGTGCAAAGGAAAGAGCAGAATGAGGCAAAGGGGAACAAATTATCAAAGGGAAATGACAAGGAGATTCATAAAAACTGGATGAAGAATGATCATCATAAGAATCGGATGCATTAATTTATCATGCTACCTATTTAACCTCTAATTTTTTCTTTCTGTCTTACAATGATAAGTAAGGTGAATTTATCTTGGCAATAATAACAATATGAATTTATAACTATAACATTTTCTGAGCACAGCTAAGGAATAAGTAAGAAGTCAGCTGGGCAGTTAAAAGATGACTTGAAGTTTACACCCTAAAGCTTACAAACTTAGGGGAAACAATTTAAACGACTTAGTTTCTTCTTCAGCTACTATTTGCATAGTCCTCTTTCTCCCTTCTGTTCTCTTTTTTCCCCTCTTCCCTGGAGCCCAGCTATTGAGTTACTATAATATATAGAAATCAGAATCCAATTTGACTCCTTGGGCTTAAGTTTAAACATTCTGTTTACTCAGGAGTGTGCAGCTTAAGGGCACAGACTCTGCAGCTCAGTTGAGTTGAACTCCAGGCTTACTCACTTAAATTGCTTGGTAACTGTAGGCAATTTTATCTAATTTCTCTGAGCTTCAATGTCCCCATGTAAAAGAAAAATAACAGTAATACCTACCTCATAGGATTGAGATGATTAAATGAATAAAATATGTATAATGCTATCTGGTACCTAGTAAGTCTCCAAGAAATATCAATTACTCTTATTATACTTTGTAGAGTCTGAAATGTAAATTTATATAAAGGATTCCTAATGGGGGCATGGCCAGCCTATAAACAGCCCTCAACCATGCCCCCCCACAGCAGTAACCCTCACCCCATTGAGGGCCAGCCTGCAAACAGCCATCAGCCCATTGCCCAGGCCTGCCCAGCCCCCAGTGGGGACCCTCACCTCAATGGGGGCATGGCCAGCCTGCAAACTGCTATAACCCCCCACCCAGGCTGCCCCCCCACAAGAGGACTCCCACCCTGATTTGAGACCCCCTTCAGGGCAGATCAGCCACCCAGACCTGTGCACCAGGCCTCTATCTATACTAATAAAAAGGTAGTATACTAATTAGATTGGGAGACCTTCCAGAAGACCTTCCTGGTGTCCTTCTGCACAAAGCCATGGTGGTGGGGCTGAGGCAGAGGTGGTTAGGGGCAATCAGGCCAGGAGGGGAGAGCAGTTGGGGGTGATCAGGTCAGTGGGGGGACAGTTGGGGCATGCAGGCTGGTAGAGGGTCCAGGTGGGGATGAGCAGGCTGGCAGGGGGAGGGGCAGTTGGGGGCAATCATGCTGGCAGGGGGGCAGTTGGGGGTGATCATGCTGGCAGGGGGCCATTGGGGTTGAGCAGGCTGGCAGGTAGAGTGGTTACGGGCAATCAGGCAGGCAAGTGGTTAGGAGCCAGTAGTCCCAGACTGTGAGGGGAATGTCCAGACTGCCGGTTTGGGCCCGATCCCTGTGATTGTGCCTAAACTGGCAGTTGTACATTTCCGGAAGGGTCACAGATTGGAGAAGGTGCAGGCTTAGCTAAGGGCCAACTCCTTCCCTCGTGCATAAATTTCTTGCACTAGACCACTAGTCTACATTAATAAAAGAGAAAGATGCAAATTGACCACACCTTTGCAATACCTACTAGCCAACAAAGATGCAGGGTTAATTAGCATACACTGGCGCCCAGCGGGCGGGGTGGGGTTGGGAGAACGCTTGTGTTATCTCCAGGATGATGACACAGGCATTTCTCACCACCTCAGCTGCTGGGCTCTGGGCAGCATGGAAAGGCAGGAAAGTGGCTCCAGGCCGGAGCAAAGGCTGTGCCGGCAGCCAGGGTAAGGAAGGCCCATTCTGCACAAATCTTCATGTTTTGGGCGTCTAGTAGTTAATAATACTCTATTGCCTATTTGAAAGTTGATAGGATCTTTAAAGTTCTCATCACAAGAAAATAAATTGTAATTATGTGTCATGACAGATGTTAGACTTATTGTGGTGATCATTTTTCAATATATATAAATATATTAAATCAATATGTTTTACACTTGAACTTATATCTATACTAATAAACAAGGTAATATGCTAATTAGACCAGAAGACCTTCCAGGAGGTCTTCCGGACATCTTTTGGACAAAACCATGGTGGCAGGGCCAAGGCAGAGGTTGTTAGGGACAATCAGGCCAGGAGGGGAGGCAGTTGGGGGGGGAGTCAGGTTAACGGGGGGGGGGGGGCAGTTGAGGGCGGGCAGGCTGGCAGGGGGGCAGTTAGGGGCAATCAAGCCAGAAGGAGGGGCGGTTGAGGGTGATCAGGCTAGTGGGAGGGGGGAATTGTGGGCTATTAGGCTGGCAGGGGGAAGTTGAGAGCAAGCAGGCTGGCAGAGGGGGCAGTTGTGGGCAATCAAGCTGGCAGGCAGAGTGGTTAGGGGTGATCAGGCCAGCAGGCAGGTGAGCAGTTAGGAGCTGGCAGTCCTAGATTGCAAGCGGGATGTCCTACTGCCAGTTTAGGCCCCATCCCACATGCCATCCAGGATGGATGCACAAATCCATGGTGGTGGGGCTGAGGCAGAGGCGGTTAGGGGCGATCAGGCCAGGAGCAGAGATGGGATTGGGCCTAAACTGACAGTTGGATATCCCCCAAGGGGTCCCAGATTGGAGAGAATGCAAGGTGGGCTAAGGGACACCCCCCAAATGCATGAATTTCATGCACTGGACCACTAATGTTAATATAATGTTAAATACTTTTATTATATTTTAATACAATATTTTAATAAAATGTTATATGCTAATTATACCTCAATTTAAAAAATTCCCTCAAAATCAAAAACTTTTATCTAGGACTAATCTTAATGATTATTCATTCTAATCACTTCATTTTATAGAAGGAAAACATTGAGCTTCAGGACCTCACCAAGGTAGCACAGCTATTGAGTGTAGGTCAAATGGACTATGGGTGGGTCCAGAGTGGGAACCAGAACCCAAGATTCTAACTAACAACCTACTGCATCCTCTGAAACGTGTTTCCATCTAATGAGAAAATGCCTGCTGCTCACTTAGAACTCAGTCCTGAACATTTTCCAGGAATGAAGGCCATAGACTCATTTGCCAGACACAATCCATGCCAGTCAAAATTTGCCTCACATTGGTCATTCAGCCTCTGAAGTTTAGAAAGAACATGTACCAGACCACATTCAGAATTTCTCCATTGAGAAGAAAAGGTCATAATACTGAGAATACATGTGTCTCTAAACCAAACTCTATAATCCATGAACACTGAATTAATTTCTGAAGACCTCAAAGGAGTCTTCAGTGTGGCTAAAACAAAGGATTAGGGAAGCTGGTATGGAGCTGGACCCAGAGTTCTTGGCTCATTAGAGGTATGCCATCAGCCTTTTAGCTGTATATCACTCACTCACAAGCAGGGCTGATTTGTTTGTTTTCCCTTTAGCTGACATATGCAAAGTGAACATTTTCTCAAAACAGTCCTGCTGTGAATTACCTAATACTGCAAAATCTAATAATTTGTGACCGAGAATCCTAAAACAATGGTTTTCTAATGTGACTTTACAGTAGCTGCTTTGTTAGTAATATTGTGTAATACATTATATGAATAACAAAAATAAACTTTACTCAAATTTTATTCTTGTGTTAATATAGAATACTCATAAGAAATAAAATATATCCTTCCCCTACATCCCTATCTCCTCTCTAAAACACTGAGTTAGCATAACTTATAAATAATGCTAACCTAGTGATATTTCTTTAAACTGGACATTTGAAAACAATACTAACACTTTTCCATAGCACATTTTGAATATATAAAATATATAAAATGACTGGTGTGTCTCTTATTTAGGTTGCAGGTTTAATCCCCACATGGGAGGCAATCAATCAATGTTTTCCTGTCACATTGATGTTTCTCTCTATCTCCCTTCCCCTCTCTCTAACATCAATAAAAAACATATACTCAGGTGATGATTAAACATGAACAAAAAACAAATAAAATAGCAGCAACAAGTTGGTATTCACAAATCCAAGTGAGCAAGAAACACTGCATTTATCTATTGTCTTTAAAGTATGCCCATTTCCTCTTCACTTCTTCACTGGTAGAA
The DNA here is from genome assembly GCF_014108245.1 of Pipistrellus kuhlii. NCBI lineage: Eukaryota > Metazoa > Chordata > Mammalia > Chiroptera > Vespertilionidae > Pipistrellus > Pipistrellus kuhlii. The sequence continues at coordinate 103,122,380 of NW_023425529.1, read as the reverse complement.
AATTCAGAACCATCATTCTTGGGTCTGCGGCCTCTGGGATGGAAGGCACAGGGTGCCAAGAAATTATATGACCCAAGCATTGGGAAGTTCCTCTAGTAACGGCATCAGTCCACACTGGGCACCAGCCTCCCTGGGCCACATTGACTCTTCCTGTCTGTACCACTCTGGTTCCTGTGCTATGCTGGGGTCTTAAGATGCTCTTGCAAGGCTGTAACCTGCAGGTGAATTACAGTAAAATGAATTTTTTAGTTTTGCCCCTTCCCAGAGGGAAATTTTCAGAGGGTAGGAAACTCTTCTTCTTAGGGGACCCATAGAAGTTTGTGTCTTTTCCAGATTTGAAGAAAACCCTTTCCTCCTAGCTTGCTATTGTCAAAGAAGGCACACTTCCTCTTTGCTTCCCTTTGGGGAGCCACAATTTCTGAGGCAAGTGAAATGAACAAACAAGGAAAACTACAGGGAAGAGAAGTACAATAAAGCATCAAATCATCCTTCTACAACAATATCATGTCTGTAAATTGGGTTTTCCTCTCTTAGAAAATTATTGAAAATTGCAGAGAAGAAATCAGTGGTAAAGCTGTTTTTGTTTGTTTGTTTGTTTTGTTTTGTTTTTTTTATAAATCTTTATTGTTCTCATTATTACAAATGTTCCTCATTTTCCCCCCTCCACCAGGTTCTTGCCCCACCCTTTGCCCTTTCTCCACCCCCCACTGTCCTCATCCATAGGTGCACTATGTTCAGTCTCTTCCTACACCCCCCACTTCCCTTTTCCCCGAGAATCATCAGTTCACTCCCCTTCCATACCTCTGGTTCTATTATATTCACCAGTTAATATTGTTCATCAGATTTTTTAATTTCCTTGGTTTTTAGATTCACTTGTTGGTAGTTACATATTTGTTGTTCATAATTTTTATCTTTATTTTCTTCCTCTTCCTAAAGAACCCCTTCAGCAATTCATATAATTCTGGTTTGGCGGTGATGAACTCCTTTAGCTTTCTTTTTTATTTGTGAAGCTCTTTATCTGGCCTTTGATTCTGAGTGATAGCTTTGCTGGGTAGAGTATTTTTGGCTGTAGGTTCTTGCTAGTCATCACCTTGAATATCTAATAATTTGTGTTTACCTATGCCACCATCTTGGTTTCTCCCAGTAAAGCTGTTTCATATTTTATATAGAAAACAAAAGTATAATATATATATATATATATATATATATATATATATATATATGCAGATTATAGATGAGCATGCATATATATACATATATACACACACACATATATATACACACATATAAGTACATATCATTTATACAAAACTATAAATTCAAGATAGATACATATTGTAGGTACATATGTGTATTTTCGTTATAGCATCATAAAAATCCCTACCAAAGTATTCAATTTTTTCTTTTAAAATTGATAACTTATAAATTTTGTTTTTATATATCTGTGCATTTATTTATTTACATTAAAATTTTTGTCAACATAACATTTGCCTTTGACAGAAATGTTGGCAAGCAACATTGTATGTCTCCCTCCATGAGGGAGGCATTGTACTAGGCTTAATGGAAGCCTGTAATGTGGCAGAATAGTTCTAACTAAGAACTAACAACTAACTAACTAGAAAAACTAACTAATGATAAATAATAATATTAATAATAATAATAATAATAATGTGAAACCTTGGTGGGCAGTAAAGGAAATTAAAAAGTTTGAAAAACAAACTGGGTTGAGTCAGGCAAATTTGATAGAGAAACCAGTAGAGTTACAATTTATCTATCAAAGAGCTTGAAGATTCCAGAAGATCCCAGAGAATAAGTCCTTGGAAACCCTGGGGTTTGTCTCAAAGCCTTTGACAGAGAATGTTTTATTAAATCTAATTCATCTCAGGGAAACTAAAGAAGGCTGATTCAGAGAAACCAAAGAACTACTGGAGCCTCTGGCAATCTGAGAAGTAAATTTCCCCTTGGAAAGGCTAAGAAACACTTAGAAGGAAAATACAACTTTGTAGTCAGTGCTTTGAGAAGAAGACATCAAAAAATTTAAGTCAAAATAGATAAAGAACCTTAAAGTCATAGCTGGAAGGAACCTGAGATTATCTGGTTTGGCTCTCTGACTTTACAGATGAGGAAACTGGGGTTCCAGGAGGGGAAGTGATGTAGTCAAGGCCACGTTGGTCACTAACATCGAGCCAGGACAGAACCTTTTGACTGCTTCAAAAAAAATGTTTTTAAGAAGGATTCCCTGGTTTTTGTTTTAAGGATTATTAAGTCATTTCTTTGGTTGAGAAAATAAACCACAAAATGCACTACTTATTCTAGTGACACACTTAAGGACTCATTTTCTGGAGGTTTATCTTATTTGTGAAGTAACAGCAAATAATGGTAATCAATCATTGCCTAGATTATCTAAGCGACTCTCAGGGGAAAGATGAAAAAAGCAAGCAGGATTGTGCTTAATTCATGTCCTACTCTTGAAACATTTCTCTGTTTTCTGGCATCTCTAATGTTGTCACATACATTTATCTTCTTTTGAAGGAATGTCAAGGCTTTTCCCTCGAGATTGATGATCTGGCCATGGCTGACTGGCTTAAAAGGTTGTGAGTTTGATTCCTAGTAAGGGCACATTCCTAGATTGTGAATTCAGTCAAGCAATCAGTATTTCTCACATCTACATTTCTCTCCCCCCCTTTCTAAAAACCAATAAACATATACTCAGGTGAGGATTAAATAATTTTTAAATTGGTTAATTTTCTGTAGAGAGATGTTATTAAACCATGTACTGAATTGCATTCCTGAATACTTTAAGTTCTACTTTAAGTAGATTCCCATTGTAAAATCCATTCTGGTTATTTCTTTGGGTTTTTCTTTGGTTTGTTTGTTTTGTTTTACTGACCTGCTGAATCTTTATATTGTCACTCAGCGTTCAGGTTTAATAATAAATGATCAGGCCCTGATATAAACTTTTATTTTCCACTGTGGATGTATACTTGACAATTAAATTATTGGAGAATTGCCATCAAGAAGGGCAAGTAATTAGGAATAATAAAATAGCAGGATTTCAGCATGAAAATATATACCCTAAAATATGGTATGCATTAAAATTCCCTGGTACATCATCTGTCAATTTGGTAGGTTTATTATTCATAAAATTTGTCTGCCCTTCATTAGTTAATAAAAGCTAAGAAGACGGTGGTATACTTTTCCACTAGTATAAGCAGTTATAATTTTCTGCATCTAAGAGATTTTTCTGGCTTTGCAGAAACAAGAAAGAATCAACCTCAAAACCTATTGAATCAAAGCAATACTAACAAATCTAGAATTATTTTTATATAAATTTTAAAACAGAAATCCTGAGAACATTGTTGGATCCCTCTAAACAACAGAGTTCTTTATATATCTTATTATGTTCTCACAGCAATTCACAGCATGTAGCTTTGAAGAAATAAAGGTTCTGAGGAGAAAAAAATTAGAAATTGGGACAAGCCTACTAGTTTAAATCACATGTAAAATAGCTAATCACCAACATTCCAAGGCATCTGAACAAAAGTTTTGCCCAGGGAACCATAATTCCCCTACTAACCATATAACCATGGACAAGCCAGCTGCTTCTTCTTTCTGCATTTTAATTTCTTCACTTGTGAGATGGGAATAATGAACGAATTTCTTTTATGGATTTTTGGAGTTAGATGAGTCCTAGAGTAGGATCACATGTGGGGAAAAGATCAATTAATGTAGGCCTGTGCCAGGATGGACCACTACCTTACTTTTTAACTTGTGGAACATGCCTTTTGGTCTTTTCAACATCTATATACCTCACAGGTGATCTTCAGCTAGCCCTTTCCTTCCTTACAGGCTCAGTTTCATTCTCTCTAAACTAATTGGTTGAGCATATTACTGGTTTCTCAAATGTCTAGTGGTGGTGAAATTAATTCAGTGTTTGTTACCTACATTTTTTATTTAAATTAAACTAAAAAGAATATAATAAAAAAATCAGAAAGACTCACATATACTAAGTATTGTTTTGTGATGCTTTTGTTTATATATATTTTTGCCAGAGACGAGATCAAAATTAAAAATTAATTTTTTACCACTCATGCTCAAACTTTGGAAGTCACAAGATTATATGGTACCCCAATTTTACTTTTCTTTTGACTGGTTTAATATTCTGTTAAAGACCAAAATTAATGAATATGAGAGGGCTCTGGAGATGGAACCAGGAGACTGGTGGGTCTGGGTTTTTCTTGCTGAATTAATTTCTCTGAGCCTCAGTCTTCTGTGTAAATTATTAATAAAAGTATTCATTGCTTACAGGCCTGTCACTGGAATATGTAAGGTAATATGTTAACTATGTGTTATTACAAAATATACATTTTATCATGATTATGATTATTCTGCAATTCTGAGCACAAAAGTATTTTGCCTTATGACACAGCTTCTTATATAATATGATTCCTTCACTCCATGCCTTTTCCTATGTCATCCACTTTGCCTGAAACTTTATCTCATTTTTATTCTCTTATTCAGCTGTTAAGATTTAATTCAGGCACTGTGCTCCACCAAAGCACCTTCTCTAAACTCCTGGTTTATAATTCTATGCCCCATACCATCCCAAATGACTATATCTCTTTTTACTTAGCACATTTAAAAAAATCAGTTAATGTGTCTGACATCCCCACTATACCATCACACTTTCCAACTTCTTTTTCACTATTTAATTTTTAAAACTTAACCAACTCTGCATGTCCTGGGACTCCATAAAATATTTGGTGAACTGAACTGCTTTCAGCTCCATTTCTTCCTGCTATTTCACTCTTGTTCTCCTAGACCAATTTTCAACATAGTCACTTGTTTATCATCTAGAGGCCCAGTGCACAAAATCTGTGCACAAGGGGCAAGAGGGTGGTGTCCCTCAGCCACACTTGCATGCTCTCCAATCTGGGATCCTCTCACAATCCAGGACTGCTGGCTCCTAGACGTTCATCTGCCTGCCTGCCTGATTTTCCCTAACCACTCCCCTCCCAGCCTGATTGAGGCCTAACTGATCCCCTGCCAGCCCAATTGTCCCTAACTGCTCTCCCCTGCCAGCCTGGTCTCCCCTAACTGCTCTCCCTTGCCAGCTTGGCCCCACAATTGCCCTCCCCTACAGGCCTTGTTCCTCCCAACTGCCCTCCACTGCTGGTCATCTTGTGGTGGCCATTGAGTCACATGGGGGTGACCATCTTGTGTGTTGGAGTGATGGTCAATTTTCATATTACCTCTTTATTATATAGGATATCTCTACTCCCATTTCTAGTTTATATATGGCATAAAAAATAACTAATTAAGTGGCAACAATTACCTCTTGGCCTTCTTTATCACAGCATCTCCAAGGAAGGCTAGTATAAAAGTATATTCAGAAAGGAGGAGAGGTGACTGTGGAGGAAACAGAATGGCCAGATGAAAAAGGAGGTGATGACAAGTTATTCTCACATTGTGACATTTAACTGGGAGACTGTAAATGAATATGCAGTGGTGGAAAGTCAGGGGAAAAACTCTAGTGATTAGAAGTAGGACAGTCTGATTTTTCACTCTGTGCCTTTTCCTCACTATCCCATTGCTCCATGGGGAGAAAGGGTACAGGACTCACTGTGGCTCCCTAATTAAGTTGTATCCACTGCACACAGGGAAAGGGAGGCCCTTGCAGCCTGCTGGTCCTCAATCATTACTCAGCCATTCTGACCCAAAAACTGTTGATTCCCAACCCAACATATAAGTAATTCACAAAGCAATTTCAAGTGGGGGAGGAGACATGATAGTGCAACATAGAAATCAATAAACCTGGGCATGAAGACAAAAGCTTTTGCAAACTCTGAGTCTGATCAAATGATTACATCACTCTGGCTGTTGAAAATTCTCTCTTGTCATTGCCAAATTGCTGGGTTGATTTATCAGGAAAAAGGGTAACAGTCATTTTCTCACCTCTATTAGATAATTCATATGAGTAAACAAGTTACAAAACATCTGGTTTATTTCCCTTGCATTTATTTATTTATTTATTCATGCATGGAGTTTTGTTCCAGGGGTAACTCCAGCATGTAATAGAGTTCTAATAAATTAAAAATAGCTACTTTTAAGATTTTGACAAGTTATTTTCCTGCTGGGATTTAGTCAAGACTTTTCTGTCTCTCACAGAAGGTCATGAGGGCAGAATTCCTAGGTGCCTAGCAAGGGAGAAAAATTGGAAAACAAGTACCTTGCATTTACTTAAGAAGATGTGAGAATTAATGAGATCATGTTTATAAAACACTCCACACAAGGCCTATCACATAGTGCAAACCTAGATTTCTATGCCAGATAAGATTCTTCCAATCTGCCTCCATGTCACCTCCTCTAGGAACACTTTACAGATTTCCCAGGAACAACTAATCATTTTTTCCTCTCTGGAAGTTTGTTAATTATTCTAAAATACACCTCCAATCTGCTGTATATGGATGTTGTTTAACAGGCTTCTCTTGAGGTGTTTGATGACCACTGTTGTGGTGCCTGCCAAAACACTTCAGGATAATCTGGTAAAGCACTGGGATACATTAGGTGGTAAGTGCCATGGTGAGGGCAGGGACCATGTGTGTTTTGCTCAATACCATACTGTACCCTATATTCTAGAACAAGGTATGATACATTGAAAGAGCACAATAAATAGTTGCTGTTTAAACAAACAAATTATTTAATCCTACCTAATAAAGAGGGAATATGCAAATTGACCATCACACCATCCCAAATATGGCAGCACCTATAGACAGAAGATGGCAGTGCCCAGTCCACTCTGCCCCACCAGAGTCCCACAGTCCTTTTAACCCAGCTGTGGGGGTTATCAGGTGCAGCCAGACCCACCCTCAGCCCCCCAGATACCTAGGGCTGGCCTGAGGCACAGGTAAGCCTCAGATAGTAGCTGCCCAGCCTCCCAAGGCCACTTGAGGCTCAGGTAACCAGGGCCAGCCAAGGCTTGTGATTCCAGCAGTGACAGCATAAGAGGTATGATGGGGGCATTGCCTTCCCCTGATTACTGGGTCACCTCCTACCTCTGAGGGCTTCTAGACACTGTGAGAGGGGGAAGTCCTGGCTGAGAGACCCTCCCCCCCTCCATCCAGTGCATGAATTTTCATTCACTGGACCTCTATTTATACAAATGAAAAGCAAGTTCAGAATCACCAATAAGCACTGAAATAAGAGTCTCAAACTTCAGTGTGATTAGCAATCATCTGGAAAGCCTATTAAAAAGAAATATCCTGGATTTATTGTTGGAGAATGAGTCAGTAACTGTGGAGGGTGGTCTGGACCACTTTTGAAATGATTTTTAGCAGGATACATTTTTAACATGACCATAGGTGACTTCAGTGAAAGCAATCATTGATACACACTTTGAAAACTAGTACAGTATAGCATCCCAACAGAGGTTCAGTGGCTGAAATTAAGTATAAACAAAACTTTGGTATATGGCTTGGCTGTGGAATATGTAGGTACCAATGTACAGGAGAGTTTATAGATAATATTTAATATTCAGTCTAATAAAAACTATAAACAACATTGACCACAAGACCCTGGGATCTCTAAACACACAGAAACCAGTGTATGTTATGTTAGGTTTGGAGTATATATATTCTCTTTTCTATTCTGGACATTAATTTTCTTCCTGACAGAGAAAGAATATGACAGAATAAAAGTGGATACTGGTCACTCTCTGGCAATGCACTGTTGAATGAATGAAAAACAATATTTGTAACCATGGCCTCTCAAAGTGTTTTGCCATCATTGGATGCTGATTGTTGTGATAGTTTCAATTTCTGAGCATTCTTCTCTTTTGTGAAAACTTGATTTTAGGTCCTTTATAAGACTTACATTTCTGAATTGTTCACTATGTCTTCCTTACTAAGAGTTATACCCATGGGTTGCTCTATTAATTGATCTACTAGGCTTTTGAAGGAAATATGGCCTGGGATGCTTGCAAGTGGTGTGTAGAGACTAAAGGAGTTCCTCTGTGGCAGCAGTGGAGAGGAGGAAGCAGAATAGCCAAAGTTAAGTTTTCTGCCTCTGGCTGCACTTACCATAGAGTAATTCATATGCAATTCTGCCTTTATTTGCAACTTGAATGTAAGCATGTTAAAAAAAATCTCTAAGGAGCTTTTGTGTTTGATGGATTACAAAATGTTTAATTACATTTATAGCATTTCCATGTGTAGATGGTGTAAGCCATTGCATTTGATTTATTGACTAGTGGTTTAATAAATTGCTCCATTAGCATAATGCTGTAAATAATAATAATCATATTTTACTGAATGGTGTTTTATCATCCTTTGTACTGCAATGACCACTGTCCATTTGAGTTTCAAATGATCTAGTGAGATTGGTAGCTGGCAGCTTCCAGGTTTCAGAATATCTGAATTCCAGCTCTTGCTTCATTATTGATCAGTAAGATTAGCTTGATCAATACTTAATTTCACTGACACTAATTTAAAAAAAAATTACAGCTACCTTGCTTAACTCAGCATTGCTGAGGACCAAATGAAAGTTGAATAAGGGCTAATTTTAAAGATAAAATTCATTAATAGATCCAGAGGCATGGAAGCATGCAAACAGAATGACAAATCTGAGAGAGAGGGATGGAAGAAATTAACCAAAGAACATATATGCATATATGCATAACTCATGGACACAGACAGTAGTATAGTGAAGGCCTGGGGAGGGTATCAATGTGGGAAAAAGGGGTATATCTATAATACTTTAACAATAAAAATAAATTTAAAAATAAGAATAAGCTACAATTAGAGCAAATATTATTTTTCCTTTTTCTTGTTGTTAAGATGAGGAAGTTGAGTTAAAAAAGAATTAGTAACAATAAGTCTGAAATTATTAGTGAAAAAGCCTGAGTTGATTCATGGTCTGTGTTGTTTGAACATTAATATTTTTATCTTTTTCCTTTTGAACATAAATATTTTAAAATGCATATAGGAGACCAAAAAAGAATCATCCAGTTTTGTTTACAAATGCAAAGTACAGATATTTAATTTTCTTAGATATTTCTTATTAAAGTGAAACAAGAATTATTTAGTGTCTCCCCCCCCTTTAACTATATAAATGTGATTCCCTCAGCCTGTTTAATGTAAAGTGGTGGGTGGGTGGGTGGCAGGGGGTAGTATGAATGCCAAACTGTTTGGAGGAACTAAGAGTATCTTGCTACTTTATTTTCTAATACTCTTTTTTTCTTTTTTGCTTGTTTTTGAGATGTCATTTTATTTGCTTGCTTGTTTGAAAAAGTCACACATGTTCATGGCAAAACATCTCAAATAGAAACTGAATAAAAATCTAAGTCTCATTCTCACTCAATATATTCCCTTGGTTGATCTCTCAAAAGACAACTATCTTTCCAGACTTATTCAGTTCATGTATAAATGCATCTGTGTTTGTAATACCTTTTAGAAAATCACTAATGGTGGTATAATATACACATTGTAAAAAGTAGTTTACATTATTTCAGGGAACAATATATTTTTTCATGATTATCTTTTTTTTACAGCACAACTTTTTATTTTCTCTAAAATTAATAATTGTCTTGATTTCATGTTTGCTTACTTTTCTATGAATTTATTATGAATTCATTCCTAACTAGGAATTTTTATGTCTTTTGGAGATAGCTTGTCAGAGAGCCAGGAATATTGCATGTCTCTGTGATTTAGTCTAGTACACTATTTTATTTGATTTTTCATTTGTTTCTCTAGATTTTTTCTGAAAAAAGTTCAAATTATAAGCAGATATGTATAAACAATTATTTACCCACAAAGCTCATCTGAGTGGAATTTTGTGAAAATTAGAATTATTCAGAAGAAATTTATAGTTAAAAAATGTGTTCTGATATGTTGTTCACAATGAGAACAAGTTTGAGTACCATGACACTAGGTGGACTTAGAATTAAAATCCTGAGTTTGAATCTAACTCCACTCTATAAAGCTGTGCAACCTTGGGCAGTTACCAAAAACTCCGCATGTGACAATTTGAAATAAATAATACATGCCCTTCAAGACTGTTATAAAGCATTGATTGAAAAAAAGCATGTGATTGAAAGGATTTAGCACAGCACTGTTTCCTTAGTGTTTCACTTAGGGCAGGTTTGTGCAGTCCTCACTCAAAAGGTTTCTAAAAGCTCAGGAAGTTCAGCCTGAAGGAGATAGTGAGGACAGGGATCAGAAAGACAATATCCTTACCTTGTCCACACAAACCAGTTCAGACATACACCCAACTCTTCAGCTCACGCTAATGTTTGGTCTTAATCTAATGCTGTCCAACTGGGAAGCATTCTATGCAACAAATGAATGATAAGCCCTTGAGAAATCCTATATAATAAAAGCCTGATATGCTAAGTGTCCAGTCAACTGGTCAGTTGAGAACCAATCAAACATAATATGCTAATTATATACTAAGGCCACTCAACCACTTGTTATGACATGCACTGACTACCAGGTGGCAGATGCTATGACTGGTAGGTTAGCTTGCTGCTGGGATCCAGCCAATTGGGACTGAGCAAGACAGGCCAGACATGCCCTTCAGCCTTCCCATGGTCCCTTCCTGGCTGGCCAAAATCCCACATCCCTCCCTGGCACTGACCATGCACTGGTGGGGTCCCTTGGCCTGGCCTACACCCTCTTGAATCTGGGACCCCTTGGGGGATGCCCAAAAGCCAGTTTCATCCCAATCCCACAGGCCAGGCTGAGGGACTCCACTGGGGCACGAATTCATGCACTGGGCCTCTAGCCTATATAATAAAAGCTTAAGTGATCATTGCAGCAGAAGGACCAGAACGACCAGTCCCTATGATGCACACTGATTACCAGGGGCAGACAACACAGGAGCTACCCTCTGGTGGTCAGTGCACTCCCACAGTGGGAACACCACTCAGTCAGAAGCTGGGTTCACAGCTGCTGGGCACAGCTGCATTGCAGGAACCTCTCCTGACTCCATGACAGCAGGCACAGCGGGCCAGGATGAGCACAAGCAGTGCCTGGCCTGATTTGAGATCCACCCTGGCTGCCTGCCGCTTGGCACACTGCTACATCCCCCAAGGGTTCCCAGACTGTGAGAGGGCACAGGCTGGGCTGAAGAACCATTCCCCACCCCCATGCCTCTACTATTAAATAAAAAAGTCATTAATATCATCAAAGAATTAGCTGATCCTTGTTTGTTTCTGGGGGGAAAAAATCAATAGTTTCTTACCAGGTTTTTTAAACTAAAGGAAATAAATCTTGCAGGGCATTGAAAAGTTTATTACTTGGAACTTTTTTCTTTAATTCTTTTTTATAAATATATATTTTTATTGTTGACCTAGAGGCCTAGTGCATGAAGTTCATGCATGATGGGAGAGGAGTTCCCTCAGAGCAGCCAGCACTCTCTCCAATCCAGGATTCCTTAGAGGATATCCGATTGCTGGTTTCGGCCTGATCCCAGGGATTGGGTTGAAACTGACAGTTGGACATTCCTCTCACAATAAAGGACTGCTGGCCCCTAACTGCCTCCCCTGCCAGCCTGGTTGCGCCTCACTTCCCTTCTAACGACCTGGTCACCCTTACTGCCCCCCTGCTGGCCTGGTCACCCTGAACTGCTCTCCCCTGCTGGCCTGGTTGACACTAACTGACCGCCCCCGTCCCCTGACGAACTGGTCGTCCCTTAGTGTCCCACACAACCTGCTGGTCAGTCATTTGGTTGTCCCTTACTAGCACCCCTGATGGCCTGGTTACCCCATGCTGTTTGGTTGTTACTATGAGGGTATCATGACCAATTTGCATATTACCCTTTTATTAGTATAGATAGTATTATAGGTATCTCCCATTTTTCTCCCTCTCTCCCCTCCTCCTCTCATTCCCACTTCTCCCCCAGGTCTTCTCTACCATATTTCCCATGCCAATTGGCTATGTATATCTATCTATCTATCTATCTATCTATCTATCTATCTATCTATCATCTATCTATCTATCTATCTATCTATCTATCTATCTATCTATCATCTATCTATCATATATCTGCCTAAGCAACCATTATGACTGGAAGACTGGGTGACTGGACAACTGGCCAGTAGCTATAATATGCACTGACTACCAGGGAACAGACACTTAACACAGGAGCTGCCCCCTGGTGGTCAGTGAGATTCCACAGCCAACCTCCCATGCCAGCCAACCTTCCATGGTCCATTCCCCCAGTTGGCTAACCCCAATCAGCTCCAATCAAGACAGGGACTGGGCAAAATGGCCCCAATTGGCCCCAGCCAGGCTAAGGAACTCTGCCTGTGCATGAATTCGTGCATTGGGCCTCTGGTAAATACATAAGTTCTTTGATTTATCTCTTCTCCCCCTACCCCCACATTGAGGGAGGTATGTCAATCTGTTCCATGTCTCCATGCTTCAGGTCTTGTTTTGTTGGTCAATTCATTTTGTTCATTAGATTCCACAAATAAATAAGATCATGTGATATTTGTCTTTCTCAGTTTGGCTTATTTCACTTGGTATAATATTTTTCAGGTCCATCTATGCTGTCCCAAAGGGTAAGAGGTCCTTCTTTTTTACAGCTTCATAATATTCCATGGTGTAAATGTCCCACAGAATTTTTATTCATTCATCTACTGATGGGTACTTGGGCAGTTTCCAAATCTTAGCTATTGTAAACGATGCTGATATGAACATAAGGGGTACATATATACTTTCTGGTTGGTGTTTTGGAGTTTTTAGGATATATTCCCAGAAGTGGAAGTTCCATTTTTTATTTTTTGAGGAAACCCCATAATGCTTTCTATAGTGGCTGCACCAGTCTGCATTCCCACCAGCAGTGAACTAGTGTTCTCTTTTCTCCATATCCCCTCCAGCACTTGCTGTTTGTTGATTTTTTTTATGATAGCCATTCTGATAGGTATGAGGTGTTATTTCATTGTGGTTTTAATTTGCATTTCTCTGATGATTAGTGACTGAGCATTTTTTCATGTGTCTCTTGGCAATTTCTATGTCCTCTTTGAAGAAATTTCTATTCAGATCTGCTGCTCATTTTTAAATTAGATTGTTTGTCTTCTTGTTTTTGAGTTGTATGTGTATTTATATATTTTGGATATTAACCCTTTATCAGTTGTATCATTGGCAAATATGTTCTTTTATGGTTCTATATAAATGTTTGGAGTATTTGTTCTAGTTCTATGAAGTATGACATTGGTATTTTAATAGGGATTTTGTTGAATCTGTTGATTGCTTTGGGTAGTATAAGCATTCTAATCATGTTAATTGTCCCCCCCCTAACTCCCATCAACAAGGTATACACTTTTTGTTTGCATCTTTCTCTATTTTTTTCAAAGTCCTGTCTGTAGTTTTTCAAGTAAAGGTATTTTAATATTTGGTTGTTTGTTCCTAGGTATCTTATTTGGGGGGGGGGGTGCTTTGTTAGTTTCTCTTTTTGAGAGTTCATTATTGGTATATGAAAATGTCATCGATTTGCACATGTTGATTTTGTATCCTGATACCTTGCCAAATTCATTTATTAAGTTTTGTAGATTCCTGGTGAAGTATTTAGGATTTTCTATGTACAATATCATATCATCTGTGAAATGACAGTTTTACTTTCTCCTTTCCAATTTGGATGTCTTTTATCTCTTCTTGTCCGATTTCTGTGGCTAGGACTTCCAGTACTATCTTGAATAAGAGTGGTGAAAACAGACATCCTTGTCTTATTCCTGTTCTTAAGGAAAACATTTTTAGTTTTTCCCCATTAAGTTGGCTATAGGTTTGTTGTATGTGGCCTTTATTATATTGAGGTATGATCTCTCTGTTCCCACTTTACTGAGAGCTATTCTTTAAAAAGGCAGCTGGATTTTGTTGAATGCCTTTTCTGCAATTTGTTTCAATTCTATGTTTCAATTTGTTTATGTGATATATCATATTTATTGACTTGCAAATATTGTACCAGCCTTGCATCCCCAGACTAAATCCCACTTGATCATGCTCTATGATCTTTTTAATATATTTCTGGCTTCAATTTGATAATATTTTGTTGAGGATTTTAGCATCTGTGTTCATTGGGGATATTGGCCTGTAATTTTCTGTCTTTGTAGTGTTTTTATCTGGTTTTGGAATTAAGAAAATTCTGGCTCCATAAAAAAAAACCTTCTTCTTGAAATTTTTAAATTCATTCTTGTGCCTTTGTAATCCTATGTACCAAGAATAAATTCTATACAAATTAGAGATATCTACCAAGAGTAAGAGTGGTTTGTATATTATGTTTGAATATATTTCTAATTTACTTCATACAAAGACTTAGCCACATATTTTATAGGTTTTTTTTAAAGTTTGAATTTTATTTGTAGCATTTAATATATTAATTTGATGCTGAAAATGATATAGAAATTTAGCTTTATTAGAAGTGAGATCCTGAGTGTCTAGAGAAGTGCTGTCAAATGGAAATATTCTGTAATAGTTGATATTGTCCAATAGAGTAATCACTAGCCATGTGTGGCTGCTGAACACTTGAAATGTTACTGAAATACTAAAATTTTAATTTTATTTGCTTTTAAATAATTATAATTTAAATAGCTACATGTGGGTAGTGGCTACTATATTAGCTCAGTCTAGAAGGAAATGGACTAATTACAAGAGGGCAAGAAAGGACTCTAAGGCCAGATACAGACCTCAGTGTAAGTAGTAAGAGAAGGTTATACTGAAAGGCAAGTTAAGTAGAAGTAAAAGAAAAAAGTGAGAAGAGTGGAAGAGATTGTTACAAGTATTTTTCTAGAAAGCTATCATATATACTTGATTTTATGGATAGATTAAGTTATTCTTATAAGTTTATGGAAGGCAGTGAATAATATATTGTTGTGTCTCATCATTTCCTTAATAGATCACTCAGCTTTCTCTGAAAGACTGTCTAATGCTCAACTACCATGAATATCAGTACTATAACTTTCACTCTTGCAAATAAACTATATATTTGATTCAATCTATTATTTTTATTGTTTACAATTTAAAGGGTTTCTGTTTAATATTGGCTGTTTCCAAAGAAATCTCTTTTTGAAAAATGTTCTTTATCTTTGTTTAGACATTTCAGAGAACGTGTTTTAGATAACATAACTAGAACTAACTATTAAAATGAGGCCAGGCATGAGATCAGATAGAATCTCAACAAAGACAGGCAGCCTGTATTTTAGGATATAAAAGCATTGAGGAGAATAGCCACTGTTATCACCTATACATGAGCATAGAACAGAATCTACTCGAAAAATGAGTTTATTATTCATTCATTTAGTTAACAAATATTTTACATGCTCAGCACTGTTCTAGGAGTTAGGAATAAATGAATTACATAACAGATGTATTGCCTATACTTACAGAGGGAGACAACAGGTGGTTAATTAAATAAATTAAATAAAGCATGTCAGATATTAATATATCTAATAAAGACCACACCCATATAAAATGATGTTTGCTGGTTGTATTGTACTTTACTTTGGGTATTAAGAAAAACACACATTATAATAAGATAGTATTTGATCATAAACTACAAGGAAGTGATAACAGCAGCTATATCCACATTAGAGGAAGATCCTTTGAGACTGAGGAAACAGTAAGTGCAAAGGCCCTGAGATGAGAGCATGCATGTCATGTTTAATGAACATGTTCTGAGTGAGAACTGTAGCAGATGATGTTGACTCTTGAATGATTTTATAAAAACTTTTAAGTTTTGCTGAAAAGTGTTATTGAAAGTCATCAGATTAGAGGCAATCACCAGGGGAAAATGAAGATAGATATGAGTAGTGGTCCAAAGACAGTCTGGAAAATTATAAATGTTTACATAGCAGGGATATCAGTTAGAAACACAAGAGAAACTGAGAAAGAAGGGCCAATCAGTTATAAGAGAACTGAGTGTAAGGGGCCTGAGGCCAAGTGAAAAATGTGTTTCACAAAGAAAAACATTGGGCTTGGGAAAAACGGCAGCTGAATAGGCAGATTTTTCTTGTACCTCCTCCCAAGCCAGACAAGAAATAAAACTAAAGTGGGGAACATACCAGGTGTACTGGTTAATAATGTAGATTTTGTGATCAAAGGAAACATGATAATTTCAAGAAAAACATCAAAAGTGATTTATTCAAAGTAATGTCTATCACTAGCTATACATTTCCCCCATTTTTTAGGTAATTTTTGAATACCATCCCAATAGAACTTTTTTTGTTTTGAGGCAAACCATTCAGAGACCCAATTTTCCACTTCTTTGTATGTTTTGAAGTGCTGCTCAGAAAATGCAAGTGCCATAGATTGGAACAAGTGGTAATTTGAAGGAACAAGGTCTGATGAATACAGCAGGTGGGTTAATACTTCCAAGGCAAGATCTTCTAATGTGTCTTTAAGTGGTTTTGAAGTGTGTAATGGTGTGTTATCATGAAGCAAAATTACTTTGATGTGTCTTTTGGCCCATTCTGGTTGTTTTATGATCAAAGTGTGGTTTAAATTGATTATATACTGTCAGTAGCAATCAATATTAATAGTTTCATTATTAATGAAGCAACATTTTACTGATAACTTTTCAGTTTTCCATTTGTCTTTCATTCAGTTGATGTGGCACCCATTTTCCTTCCTTCAAAAAATTTCCCATTCCTTATAAATAATCAGAAAGTGTTTGCTGAGCAACATTTAATCTTTCTGAAAGTTGTTTTTGAGTTTGACATGAGTCTTCATCCAATAATGCTTGTAATTGTTAGTCTTCAAATTATTTTGGTTGACCTGAACATTCTTTGTCTTTCACATTGAAATCATCACTTTAAAAGTGTTTAAACCAGCGTTCACAAGTACCTTCAGATGGAGCATGTTCACCATAAGCTTCCTGAAGTATATGATAACTTTCAGCAGCACTTTTCTTTAAAATAAAGTAATTAATTAAAACTACCTGAAAATGTTCATTTTTTGGCACAAAATTCTATGTTTTTAAGTGTAAAAATATATATGATGTTAACACCTTCACAAAATTTGACATATGAAGTTTTGAAGCTTGCTGTCAAAACAACAAAATAGCATACATATCAAATGTAACTCCATCTATTGAAAAAAATCTACATTATTAACCGGTACAGCTGGTATACTCAGAAATACCAACTGAGGTCCAGTTGAATAGGAGACTTATATCAAGGAAGGACAGAAAGCAACTAGAGATCACACCTCCACAACAGTTTGCATGATGTATACAAGGGTGACATAGCCAGCCTGAGAGGAGATTCCATCCATAAATGGAACAATAACACTCAAGACCTAACTACAACAGCAGAACCCAAATAACTCAAGCAAGGGGATTCCCTAGAATACCACTTCAAGAGATCTAAGAGACTTTACCACTGGTTCCACAAAATGCTTACTACATAAGACATGCCCACAAAATCTAGTAGGCATAGCAGTTTTATCTAATACATAGGAACAAATACAAAGGGACAACAAAAATGGGAAGATAAAGAAACAATCCTCAAATGAAAGAAAATAAGGAGTAGCCAGAAAAGAAACTAAATTAAAAAGGTAAACAATTGTCAAATATAAAGATAAAGAATACAAAGTAATGATTTTAAGGGTACTCAGATAATTTAGTGAGTACTACAAGTAACTTAATAATAATTAAAATGAGAACTATACCAAAATGAATAAGAAATAAGAAGAAATTAAGAATGACATAGCTAAAATATAAAACACTCTGGAAAGATTCAACAGTAGGCTAAAAGAAGGTGAGGACTGAATCAGTGAATTAGAAGGCATTGTAGAAAAAACCCCCACCCATTTAGAGCAGCAAATGGGGAAAAAATTAAAAAGCAGGAGGAAAGTTTAAGGGAGTTTTGAGAAAACATGAAACATAATAACATTTTCATTGTAGGGGTTCCAGAAGGAGAAGAATCCAAACAAGGAATAGAGAACCTCTTTGAATAAATAATGGTAGAAAATGTCCCTAACTTGGTGAAAGAAAAAATCACTCAAGTTCAGGAAGCCTAGAGACTGCCAATCAAGATAAATCCCCAAAGACCCACATCTAGGCACATACTAAATAAAATGGCAAATATTAAAGAAAGAGAAAGAATCTTAAAGGCTGCTGGAGACAAAAAGTTACCTGCAATTAAGCTGTCATTAGACTGTAAATTGATTTATCAATTGAAAGACTTCAACCTAGAAGGGAGTTGGATGAAATGTACAAAATAATGAAAATTGAGGAACTAACTCCAATATAACTCTATCCAGCAAGGCTATCATTCAAAATTGAAGGTGATATAAAGAGCTTCACATACAAAAAGGCTGAAAGAGTTTATTACCGCCAAACTAACACAGCAAGAAATGATAAAGGGACTGTTATAAGAAAAAATTGAGAGAAATAGAATACAGACATAAAGAATAATAATGGCAACAAATAAGTACCTATCAATAATAAACATTTAAGTTCTCTAATAAAACGATATAGAGTAGCTGAATGGATAAGAAAACATGACCCATATATATGCTATCTATAAGAAACCCATGTCAGAACAAAAGACTCACACAGAATGAAAGTGAGAGGATGGGGAAAAAAAATATTCCAGGCAAATGGAAATGAATAAAAGCTGGAGTAGAATACAAATACCTGACAAAATAGACTTCAAAGTAAAGGTCATAACAAGAGATAATGAAGACCAATTTATAATACCAAAGGAATTGATACAACAAGAGGTTATAACTCTGCTAAACATATGTTCACCCAATATAGAAACATACAAGTTAAAGAAGATTGAAATCATATAGTGTCTTTTCAGATCACAATGGCATTAAGTTAGAAATCAATCAATAAATACATTCAAAGACATCCAAACACATGAATGCTAAATAGCATGTTATTAAACAATGAATGGATTACCAAAATGATCAAGGAAGAAATAAAATCTTCCTGGATACAAATATAAATGAACACATAATAACCAAAAATCTATGAGACACTGCAAAAGCCTCCTGAAAGGGAATTACAAGCCTACTTCAAAAAACAAGTAAATTTCCTAATAAACTATCTAGCCCGGCAACTTAATAAAATGAGAAGAGAATAAGAAAAGCCCAGAGTAAGTAGAAGAAGTGAAATAATAAAAATCAGAATGGAAATAGATAACATAAAGACTAAAAATATAATACAAAAGGTTGATAAGACCAAGAGCTGATTCTTTGAAAAGATAAACAATATTGATGAACCATTGATAATCAAGAAACACTGAGGACTGAAATTAAAAAAAAAAAAAAGTCAGGAATAAAAGAGGTAAAGTAAAAACGGATCCCACAGAAATACAAAGGATTGTATAAAAGTACTATGAACAACTATATTCTAACAAGCTGGACAACCTGGATAAAATGAATATATTCCTAGAAAAATACAATCTTCCAAAATTCAATCAGGAAGAATCAGAAAATCTGAATAGGCCAATAGCTACAGATGAAATTGAAGCACTAATAAAAAACACACAAAACTCACAAAATCAAAAGCTGTGGGACAGCCACATTAAAGATGTAGGGGATTTTGCTGATTATGGACCATGATTTACAAAGGCCTCCATGGAGGGATTTTGGAAACTAGAAAGGATAAGATGTCACCATAGAAGAGGATGCACAATTCTTACCAGCATTACAATGAGGAATGACCTCTTAGAACTAGTTTTTTTCTGTTGACTAAACTTTAACAGATATATAGAGCATGATATGGTCATTAAACATATTAAACATAAACTTTGGAAAGGGCAAAGAATCAGGATCAAATCCATGGATACTGTATTAGGGAAAATTCCTTTATTGCCATTGCCCTTATACATACCCATTGTTCTGGGGACTAGATATCAGTGGCTTCACTACCTTCATGCTTAAGAATACAAATTCTTCAACCACTCTCACCAAAAGATGAAACCATGTTTCCTTATGTTACTCCCTTCTGACTTAGTTTCATGTGAGATCATCTAATGCATAGAGTCAGGATTTCATGCTCATATTATAACTGAAAGAGAGGCAAGGAGAGTGACTTCTGGCTTTTGTCTAGAAAGGAAATTAAAAAATTGCTCAGTGATATTGACAATGGCAAATGTCCACTATAGAATCCAAAAGTAACTAATATTTCTAGCCCTCTGGTTGAGGATGGGATGCTTTGCCATTATTAATGCTTTAATTCAGTCCCATTATAAATATTATTTGAGCACTTGCTCTGTACCAGAAACTGTGCAAGGAACCAAGAATATAAAGACAAATAATACATGACTTTATCTTCAAGAAACTTTCAACTACGAGGGAAACTAGGCAAAGAAAACAACAATAATGCAAAGTAAATAGTGCTACTTAAAAATGGTTTTTAAAGAAAAACAAAACAAGGATACTTAACCTCCTGGGCAGCTATGATGAAAATAGGAGGTTAGAGATAGCTTCCTTTGAGGTTGCATCTTATAGCTCAGAGTAGTAGTTGTCTTGGTACATTTGAAGAAAAGGAGAAGATACTTCTGGCCAAAAGAACTACTTTGAGTATTTCAGTGTGGCTATTGTCCTGTAGAGAAAGGTGTATATGAGATGGGATTTGGGGAAAATACGTGGCAGGGGGTATAGTTAGTAAAGAAGATGTGAAATATACACTCAGTGGCCAGATTATTATGATCTCTGAATGCATAATAATCTGGCCACTCAGTGTATATCCTATATAATAAAAGGCTAATATACAAATTGTTTCCTTGACCAGTAGTTTGACCAGAAGGCAGGCCAGCCAATTGCCCATGTCCCCTCCCCCTGGCCAGGCTGGCAGGACCCCATCCATGCATGAATTCATGCACCGGGCCTCTAATATATTGAGTGACCAGATTATTATGTGTTCAGAGACCATAACCTTTAAGAAATATGCTTAATCCTACAAGTGAGGAATTGTCTTTGACTTGATATTTAAGGAATCCTTTATTCAGATAGTGTGGAGTACCTACCTATAAAATAGAGCTTCTGAGGCTAAATGAAGAGAAGGGAGTGTACAAATTTCTACCCTTTTTCCTCTAGTCAGTTTGATAGTCACCTTTATGTACTCCTGTGATTCCAATAGTTTGAATTGCACTGATAAAGGGCTACTGAAGAACTCTAATGATTATTTTGTTTTAGGACACAAAATTTTATTTTATTTTATTTTATGTTCTCCAAGAACTCTCAGAGAAGCAATTGAAATTGGGAGAAAGGGATACTGGTTGGAAGTCTATTTCTTTGGCTTGCTGTGAACAGAGCAATAAGTGCATGGCCTAGGGCATCAGGGATGGGAAGTGTGGCTGACTGAAAGGATGCTATTGTTGTACTTGGATTTAGGGAGAGAAGGAGAAAAGAGTCTGGCTTTGTATTTAAGTTAACATATAGGTGGACTAGGGGTTGTAGTACCTAAATCAGAACCTATAAAGAAAGCACACATTTAGGAAATATCAGGATACTTAATAAATTTAGTTTGGCATGAATTGAGTTTGAGGTACTGGAAAGATATTTAGGTAGAGATATTTAATATGCATATAGGAAAATATGTGCCTAAAATCAAGAGGATAAATGGTATTAAAGACTAGCTTAAGGGAAACATATAGAAGGAGAGGGAAAGGCAGCAAGGACAGAAGTCTAGCACACACAGTATTTTGAGGAGGTCCAACAGAGAAGAACAGGTTTTTTGACTATGTAGGCATGATCAGAGAAATTGCAGGATACCAAGTTAGTATAGATCTAATTATTTGCTCACAATTATTCATTTCCTCCCCCACACAATCATGCTCAGCTCCATCACGGCAGACAAAGTGCACTCCCTTGCTTAAGCCAAGGGATTTTTGGCAGGCATAGCAATATACCACATCTGAACAAAAGCTTTAATGAATGTGCATGAAATGGCTGGGGTTTTTTTTTTTTAGCTTCTGTCCTTTACTATGAAGCCAGATGGTAGGTAATCATTATGAGTCCCCAAATGAGAAAACATATGAAGACCAGCCAAGCTATAATCAACCTGAAACCCTGTGTAATGTAAACAAGAAATAAATATTTGCTTTATAAGCATTGATTTTGGGAGGCTGTTCGCTGCTGCAGCAAAAATGGACCAATACTGTGGCTATTAATAGTGTTGTCCTGGGGGAGATAGTAAAAGAGCAGAAATAGGAGGTATCAAATAGCAGAGATGTCACATAGAATGGAAATTGAATATAGTAAGTTCCAAAGATGTGAGTACTACAAGATGCTTGATAAGTATCCAGAATCAGATTTTACCTTTGACTAGGTGATGAAGTTTATTTTGGGCTTTCTCCCACCCCCCTCTTACTTTTCCCATTCTCCTGTCTCCTGGTAGCTCCCAGAAACAAAATCCTCTTTTTCACTCAATTACCTGTCTCTTGAATTGGTATCTCCTGGAGATTCAAGAGACTTTGTATATAAAGTATGTTCAGATTTGTGAAAGACAGTGGGTGAATGCAGGGCATTTGAATTCACAGCTGCCCACCCAGAAGGATGTTCTGCTATTGGTAGGATTCCTTATTACTTTGATTTTGTAGGGTCTATTTTTCATATCTGTTTAAGATAGTACAAAATCTGAAGGGTTAATCAAGCTGTATATATTCTGTCAAGTCATATCTTATTAAGTGAATGCTCAAGTTTTTTTAACTAGGGCATGCTAATTTAAAGGTCAGTGACTTGTGGTTATCTGCAAAAGTCAGTGGTTACATATCTAAGCTTTAGGTTTATATCCAGGCTTAGTGAATTCCTAGATTTTTTTTTTTTTTTAGTATAGTATTTGATAGTAGTTAAATCAGAAAATGCTTAAGAAGCATTTGCACAGTTGTTAGCACATAGTTAGCTCTCAATAAATGTTAGCTATTGTTATATTGATAATGTCATTATAATTACTACTCTGTTTTTAAAATTTGCATTTTTGTATTTGTAATGGAAGTCCCAACTTAACTCTAAACTTGGATTAAATGTGTTTGGACATGAATGAGCAGGACTGCTGTGAGGAGTCAATTTGAATGAATGAGGGTTTTTAGAAAAATGAGAAACAATGAGTATATTCTTGTGCTGACAAAATGAGTTAAAGAAGATAGCTTGGCATCTCTCCCAGCTCTTGCCATGAATGCCAGCCTCTGGTTGACTATGGTTGAAGAGGTAAGACATACTTCATGTGGGTTCTTGGGCAATGGACACCAGTTATGAGAGGATTAAAGCAGAAGAACATGAAAAGATTACTTGAGAATTCTTATGAGATTACTCAGAGAAAATATGAATGTGTCTTATGAATGACCACATTTTAATTCCTAGCCTGGTGTAGCTTAAGGCCAAGAGATGATTCTAGTGGGCTGCGTCAGCTAATGGGTCAGCCAAAGCTAGCATTGGGCTTACTTCACAGCTCGACTTATTTCTCTGCTGACTCCTATTTTTCCCCCTCACTTCACAGATATTGTCCCCTACATGCTCCCTAATAAACACTCTGCTCAGAGTCTGCTTACTATATAACCTCTCCTGGGAAACTCAGATAATTCCTTTATCAAGTCTTTTAGCTCCTCGTTTTTAAAGAATCAGAAATACCCATAAAATTGGATTGCTTACCTAACATATAACTCATTTCATAATTTAGACCATTGGATTCCTCATCCTTCTGAGGAAATAATATGGTTTAATTTTTCCCATTAGATAAGAAGAGCCATGTAATTGTCCATATCTTCCTTTTGTCTTCGTTTCGTGGAAGCTCAGATACAAATTCAGAAATAAATTCTAACAACTGTTATATTTATATCTGAATATAATTATTTTACTCTCTTCCATATTTCTTTTTGCCCTGGTACTGTTTTATTTATATTTTATCCTGCTATTATGTTTCTGCTTCAGATTACTAAAAATTATTTTTTTAGAATGAGTCAGGCTAGGGTAAAATAAGTGAAAATTTAAATAAATAGAGGCCTGATTCAGTATTCTTTTTACCAAGCACCCTATTCCTAACATTTAGTTGCAGTTAGATAGATTATAAGAACATTTCCATCTAATTATAAAATGAATTGACTAAACGCACAGAAGGTTTGGTTTGAATAAAAATTATATGCAAGATATCTGTTAAATAACTAATGCCTACTAGAACTTCTGATTTTTGAGATGGAAAATGATAATGCAATTTGTGATTTATAATTCCTTTGTAAACACATTTTAAAGATGAGTACCTATCTGGCAAATAAAGTTTAATCATTCTCCAAGTAGTTTTATTTTTTTGGCAGCCAATCACAGTTATGTATTATAAACCTCCATTTTATGGTCAACATAGGTCATTGCTCATAGCTATACACTGAGGTAGGAACAGCTCTGTCTTTCTGGGATATTTTTTTAAATTAAGCCCTCTGTCTAATTTATTTAAAAAAAAAAACACAGCCAAATACAGGATTTCAGTGTTATTGAATATTATAAAAATAACATGGTAGCCAGTGTCTACATATTCTCATTCTAATTCCTTCAAAATACCCATCATTCAGATTTTTCTCTTGATTTGTGTACTGGCGACATTTGAAACAGCAATTAATGACTCTGAATACTTCCCTCTTCTCCCATTATCTTGTGAACATTCTTCTCTCTTAATTCTGATCTCACTCTGCCCTCTGTAGTGATATCCCTAAGCCCATAAATCAGTGGATTCTTCATATCTTACTTTTAAGGCAGGCGGTGAATCTTGTCCAATTCAGGTCTCTAAATTAAAGTTTTGTGTTTGTGCTTCCCAGTGAAAAAGTCCAGAAAGTGTCTCTGGAGGCCATTCTGCAGCTAAACTCAAGCTCAAAGCTCAGAGACCTCATTCCAGATTAACCATTCCCTGACAAGCCTGTAGATTATAAAAGCTTCCTTATCTTTCACAGCAGCATGTGTGTGCATGGAATTTGGTTATTGTGCTTCTTAGTGGAAACTTTTTAAAAATAATTATATTTAAAAACTATATGTCTGGAAGACATGAAGACAAGAACAGGCTCCGGAAGAAGTAACATACTGACCTGTACTCCCAGTAGAGGGAATTTCACTTTCGCCTCCACAGAGTAGTAACTTCTGTGTGGAGATTTATAGCTTTCTAAAACTTTTTTTGTATGATTTATTAGCCCTATTTGTCTTTCAAAGATATCTAATTTCTTCCTACTTGAGCAAATATTCTTATCAAAATTATAGCTGTGGTTTTGGTTCCTGAAGTAATTTATTCCCATTGAAGCAAGTATTCACTCATTCATTTTATTTCATTCATATCCTTATCATTCACATATACACTCAACAAACCTATTTTGAATCTGCTGAGAGCCAGTGCTAGCTAGAATGTAAGCTTCATGAGAGTAGGGGCCTTGACAGTTATATTATAGCTATATCTTTAGTGCTTAATACTATGGCTATCACCGAATAGTATTATAGTACCTTTTGTGTCAATGATTACTAGTTGCCCACACCAGCATCCACTTTCCTTCTTTAGCTAACAGAAACCTGATTTTGAGCTAAGTACAACTTGCAGCTAGTATGGTCATATGGTTTTATTCAGGTCCATGGCCTTAAAAAACCACTTAAAAAGGTTGGTTCAGTTACAGAGTTTTCTTTTGATGCATTTCTTTACCTCCTCTTCTAGTTTACAATCTAGATTGTCTTCTCTCCCCACTATTTTGATTGCAGAATAATTGAGTAATATGTACAAATCTTAATCATGTAGGTAAATGGATTTTTACATGTACTTACACTCAAAAAACCACTATCTAGATTAAGAGAGAAAATACTCCTAGCACCCCAAAATGACCATATTAGTTAATAACATTCCCAAAGGTAATCACTACCATTGTAAATTAGTTTTGCCTGATTTTTAACTTCAAAGAAATGGAATCACTTAGTCAATCATAAAGATTCCTATCAAGAGATAGAAATTACACCAGTAATTTTAACAGAGAAAATTTAATATAAAGAATTGTTAGCCAGTAAAAGGTAATTAACCATGAAAATGGGCAAAAGAGGATTCTAAGCAGTATAGAAGTACTAAATATTCTACAGAAGTATCTATTACCTAGGGCTTCACACAATCAAGAAAGACACTAGAAATTTAAAGAGGGCTTCACCCTTATCTCAGAGATTCAGACTTGATTGGAAAGAGTTTAGCTCTCACAGGAACAGGAAGCAACTGAGATATGTGCCCTTGATCAGAATCGAACCCAGGACCTTCAGTTCATAGGCAGATGCTCTATCACTGAGCCAAACTGGCTAAGGCCCCTTCCTAGTTTTTGATGTGCATGACAGCTGTCAAACTGGCATGTGAGTAGCCTGATAGTGCTTACATCTATAGTATGCAAGACCTATGCAGGCTTATGTCATCCAACCAAGTTTACCCACCAGCAGGCTGGCCATATCTATGGGCCAACTGTAGCCTTTGGCTTACAGCAAGGTTATTAGTCACCAGAAGGCTATTTTATAGATTTTCTGTAACAAAAGCTAAAATCAGATGAACTTAAAACTTGTTGAAATATTTAGATGTTTATAATTTAATCTAGCAATGCTCCAAAGCATTTAAGTTACCAAAAACTTAGAGAAATTATGTATAGTCATATGGGGCTGGAGAAAAGGTGGAGGAAGGGTGGGGACCAGGCCCACAGCCTATTCTAAGACTGAAGTTCCCAGGCTTCTAGTTGCTTGGATTTAAAACGGCCAAATTTTTCTTAGAGATAACATACTGAGGCTTGGTGATAATGAGTTCAGCTTCTGAGAGTAGCAGGACTGTTAGCCAAGAGTTTGCAGTAAAGAAAGTTGTTCTTTGGGAAGGGTGGTGGTGTCTAGTAAGATGAATTGGAGAGGTGAGATGGCTAATGGCTATGAGACTAGTCTTTCAATCTCGATAATACAGAGTGAAGAGGGAACTAGGGTTCCAGCAAATTGGAGTAGGGCAGAATAAAGTGGTCCCAGTGTCAATTAAAAGGGAGATTGGCTTACCTCCCATCACAATTGTTACCCAAGGCTCTGTCCTGGTGATGTAAATCTGTGGAGCACTGTCAGAGCTTGAGCAACTTCAGTCTTGGTGGCCAGTCCCAGGAGGTCTGTGAGCTCCAAACTGGATTCAGAGGGTGGCCTTGCTGGACTGGCAGAGGTCTGACCTGGAGGGGCCAGACTGCAGCCTGATTTCTGGTGACCTTCCCTCTGCACCTGGGCAGGGCCGGGCGGAGGTCTCATGTTTTGGCAGGACTTGGCCAGTGTCCTTTCTTGTTGCATTTGAAGTTTGGGCCCAGAAGAAGCTTAGCCCTGACTGACCATTGCTCAGAGGGCAGGCACTGTGGGGTTTGTGAGAGCGGTAGGTAGCTAGGAGCTAGAAGGCCTCCTTCTGGGTCTCAACTGTGGTCTGATCTCACCTTTGTTTTTATACTTGGGTCTCCTCATCTCTATTATTAAAGACCTTAAAGGCCAGATTAACAAGGTCTTTTTGAGGGGTTTGTAGCATTTGTCAGGGGCTTATTGGGATATAAAATGGGTGTTCAAAAGAAGGGCTTTCTCTGGGGAGGTATGGTCCAAGATGGTAAATTTCTGGAAGGCCTTCTTGAGTTGGGAGAGGAAGAGAGCTGGATTTCATTAGGGCCCTGAGTGATGTTATGTCTGTTAGAGTTGACTGCCTTATGGGAAGTCTTTTTTAGTCTGATAATTAGACAGTTGATTATATGCCTACAGTATCAGATCCCTAGAGAATTAACTTGATATTTTCACCTCAGATCAGTTTGGGGGACTGCATCAGTGTCAACTGGTTTGGCTGAAGCAACCTAACTATGGAGGGCATTGGCATGGACCTGAGCTGCTAGCCCAAAGCATTCCTTCTCTGGGGTGAGAAAGGAGGACAGGATGACATAAATGTTGTGCCATGTCAGATTCTAGGTCTGGGTCAGGTATTCAAATTTCTTAGTAAAGGTGGTTGGGTTGGTGGAGAAAGACCCAAGATGCCTCTCAATCTATGTGAGGTCAGACATGAAAAATAGATGTGTACCCAGACAATACCCTCAGCCCTGGCCATCTCTTGGAGAGGAAGAAGGGGGGCTTGAGGCTGTCCAGGAATGAATAAGAAGCGTGCTCAGGAATATCTTTCCAGGGAGACAAAATGGCAGCAGAACAGAAGGACATGTCCCCAGCCTTGTCCCAGAGCAGACAGAAAGAGCAACTAAATTGAATAACATCAGAGACCTAAAATAACCACAAAAGATGATTTGAAAATTAAATATTTAACTACAAACAGGTTATAGTGGGTAATCATATCCTAGGCCAATATTTTCCCTGACAAAGATTAACTTATATCTTTACTGAGCCCATTTGCCTTTTTGCCTTGAAGATAACATATCTGTAAGATATCTGGTTAACTAGTAACTTCCTTTTTACCCCGGACCCCTCAGGGCACAACAAATGGCACCAGGACATTCCCTCATTGTGATTGTTATCAAGTTAATTGTCAACTGTTAATTACGTTAAAGTATCCTGTATCTATCTCGGTAAAAGAAGCACATGTCCATCATTTCACCTTTTACCCTATCCCAGAGGTTTCCCCCCCCACTGCTTTGCTCTGTCCCACCTCCCTAATCTATCACCAATGAATTTCATGTAACTCACCTATGTCCCTTTCCTTTGATTGCAATGTATAAATATATAATAGATGTAACCCTGCATTCTCCAGATCATTATCTCAATTCATTGAGGTTCTGCTTCCCAGCATATGTCGACAGTTTGGCTCAAATAAACTAACAAAAATTATTTACATGTTTCAATGTTTGTTTGTTTGTTGTTGTTGTTGTTGTTTTTTAACAGTATTTATACCAGAAACATGTTAGAGCAACAGATTTTTTTGTAGAGAATTTAATCCCTTTTGATATTAAGTTTTTCTACCTCACACATTTAGCCTTTCCATTTGTTAACAATTTTGTTAGGGGCAGAAATAAAATATTAGGAAACAGATACAATTACAAGAAATATTAATAATGCACTGCTAATCATGTTAACATTTAAAAAAAAACCACACATACCAAAAAACATTGAAACCTGTAAAGAATTTTTGTGAATTATTTGAGCCAAACTATTGACATATGTCAGGAAGCAGAACCTCAAGGAATTGAGATAGTGATCAGGAGAGTGGGAATGGGGGTTATGTCTGTATTTATACATTGCAATCAAAGAAAAGGAATGCAGGTGGGTTACATGAAATCTTTGGTGATAGATTAGAGAGGTGGGAGAAAGCAAAGCAGGGATAAAAAGTAAAATGATAGATACATACTTAGGTGGGTGCAGGACCAATTAATATGATAATGAAGGAATTTGTGGTATCTGTCCTGGCGCCCAGCTTATTTGGTCCAGAAAAAGGGAAGTTACAAGTTGCCCAGCCATTTCAAGGGTATGCTATTATAGATGCAAAAGGATAGATAGGCTCAGTTAAGGTAAAGTTTAACCTTGTCAGTGAAGATAATGGCCTAGATGTAACTGCCCATCATAACTGCTTTTATGGTGGCAGGATCTCTGACCACATGGAGACAGCAATATTGTGTGTTGGAGTGATGGTCAATCTGCATATTACTCTTTTATTAGATAGGATAGAGGCCTGGTGCACAGAAGGGGGCCGGCTGGTTTGCCCTGAAGAGTGTCCCGGATCAGGGTGGGGGTTCCCTTGGGGTGTGGTGGGGCAGCCTGGGCCAGGGGCCTGTGGTGGTTTGCAGGCTGGCCATGCCCCCTGGTGGCCCAAGTGGAGGCCCTGGTATCTGGGATTTACTTATCTTCTACAGTTGAAATTTGTTGCCTGAAGCAGAGCCAAGCCTTCTGCTTGCTCTCTGGCGGCAGCCATTTCTGTTGGGACTTATGTATTTTCTATAACTAAAACTCTGTAGCCTTAAGCGGAGGCCTGGGCAGGCCAAGGTATGCAGAAAGCTTGATTGGCAGCCCTAGCTTCCTGCTCTCTCTAGCTCTGTGGCTACAGCCAGTTCTGTTTGGGTTTATGTATCTTCTATCACTGAAATTTTGTAGTCTTGAGTGGAGGCCTAGGCCGGCAAGAGCAAGCAGAAAGCTTGGCTTCCTCCATTGCCTGGAAAACTGAAGCCTCCTCCAGCTCTCTGTGGCTGTACCATCTTGGTTGGGTTTATTTGCATATTTGCTCCTGATTGGCTGATGGGTATGGCTTGTGGGTGTAGCGGAGTATAGTTAATTTACATATTGCTTTTTTATTAGATAGCATGGATGCTTCAATTATAGTAACTTCTGAGCTCAAAAGTTAAACATCATATGGGAGCCCTTCTCCCTCATAGTTCCCCCATTCCCTCTGGGCTTTCTTCCTCCTTCTTTATATTGTAAATGTAGACCTTTTGGCTACTTCCAGTTCCCTTATCTTATGTAAATGAAACTGTTGCTCTTCCTTTGTGTTATGCAAATATAACTATTGCTACTTTCTTGTCTTATGGAAATGTGACTTTTCCCAGTTTCCCTTGTCTTATGGTAATGTAACTTCTCCCAGTTTCCCTTGTTTTATGGAAATGTAACTTCTCCCAGTCAGTAGCCCTGTGTTTTTATCCATGGACCCCCATTCTAAAAATTCCCTAAACCTGCTTATATTCCTCTAAAATTTGTATATCATATCCAATGTAATCAGCTGGCTTATATGGTGCAAAGCAGACTTTTGCGAATGACATTCTGCTTTCCCATACTGCTGGCATTATTGGGATAAATGCTCATATATGATTCAACCCTTCCTCTGTTTAATTGGCTCAAGTAGTGACAGGCAGTCTGGACCCCTTGGTTGTCTGATTACAATTTCTTTTGTATTTTACAGTCTTATTTTTATAGATCTTACATATTTCTTATTTTTTTCAGCATCTCAGAGTATTTCATATTATCTCTAATTAATGATAACTTTACATCATCTTTAACTTATCCAGTCCCAAATGCCAACACTATTGAGATTGAAACCCTGGCACTACACTATACTGTCTTCCAGGAATACCAACCTTCCTTTTGTACTTTAAATATACCAAGCATCTCCCTTCTTAGAACTTTTAGTTAGCTATTTCCTTTCACAGGAATACTTTTGTGTTCAGATTTTTACCTGACTTTCTTCTCCTTGTCATTCAAATATCACCTTAATTACCTCTTTAGACAGGCCTTCCTTGACAAACAGTTAAAAATAGTTCTTTACAGAACTTATCACTTCTGGTATGTTAAAAATAGATTTGACAGCAGTGACTTTTTCTGTTATTTACTAGTGAATCCCTGCTACATGGAAAGACTGGTAGCTGTCAGAGAGGAAGGGGTTGAGAATAGATGAAAAAAGAAGGGATTAAGCAAAAAATAAATAAATAAATAAATTATACATATATATGTAAATATATATATATATATATATATATATATATATATATATATATATATATATAACATTACATAGGGGGGATAGAGGATAGGTGGATGTGGGCAAATGGAAAATGGAGACAGAAAGAAACTTTGGTTGGGGCAATGGACACACAATGTAGTATGCAGATGTTGTTTTCTTGAGTTGTGCATTTGAAACTTGTGTAATTTTGTAAATTAATGTTACCCCAATAAATTCAATTAAAAAAAAGAAAGAAAGAAAATGTGTTGCTATGGCAATGGATTCTCAGAGACAGAATAAAAAGCAAGGATTTTGTTTTTCTGTTTTATTTTTCCCTTCACAAGACTACATTCACATTTGCTATGTGTTGCCTTGTTTTGTCTCTTCTTGTTTGCCCTATTTATTTACTGGTCATGGAATAAGACTTTAATTATGATGTAGCTGGTTATTTGCATAGAAAGAAACATAAAAACAGACCCCAGAGCAGGCAGCTAGAAACTGCTTTCTTAGGTATGCTCACTGAAGCAAAATTATCTGGTGAATAAGAGCAGTGTAGACAATTAAACCAGATTATTCATTCCTCTGAATGGCTATTTGTCATGCTTGTCAGGTTTGTAAACTATTTAAGACTTATCAAAATCATTATTAAATATGTTTTATGTTAGGTCAAAGGCATATTTGTACGTACATGTAACAAAATGCCCACTGGGACAGGTTATTGTCCCAGAATTGCAGTTAAGATCCCAAACTGAGGACCAAAACCGCTACTACATTAATCTTTAATGAAACTGGTCAGCGAGCCACAACAGTGTCAGACACTTCACACTACATTAGTAGGATGAGAACTGGTATTATGGAGTGAAGTGCTACTAGAAGTTATTATACTTTTGTGGAATGAGGGAAAGGTGTACTTTATCCGTCTTTGAGTTGAGTTGACTGAAAGAAGGGGACACTGGTGTCTGTTTTCCACTATATTCTTGTAGAACTGCCCAAAGTACTACCCATACTTACCTTGTAACATGAGTTTGACCTGGTAGGAGTGCTCTGGGAGAGTGTCCTAGGTCTCAGGAGCTAGACTGCCACATGGTTAAGCACCTTGTAGGGAGCAACAACACTACTGTGTTTCCCCGAAAATAAAACATCCTCTGAAAATAAGACCTACTTACAGGTTTTCTTCTGAGTGAAATATAAGGCATCCCCCCAAAATAAGCCCCCCCTGGGCTCTGTCTCAGAATGAAAATTAATTTACCATAAACTGGTCGCTAGGGCCACCCCGACTGGCATCTAGCAACCAGTGACCTTACATGGAGTCCTGACATCACTGCTGTGTGGAGGCGGAGCGGAGGTCGGAGTGAGCTGTGAGCGTGGGGCGGGAGAGAGGAGGAGACTTTCGCAGATGCTTGTAGAAGAACAGGAGGATTAGAGCAGACAGGACACGGCAAAGGTGGTGAGTGCTGGTCTTTCTCTGGTGACACTACCTGATGCTCGCGGCTGCCCTCAAGATGATTGAAGGTTCTCAGTCAGTGGCAGACCCTGCTCCAGCCCAGATCCAGGCCCCAGCAAGTCCAGTGACAATCCCCAGGCAGGCCCCAGGGGGTAAATGTCTGATAAAGGGGTAGGGGGATCTCTGGTGAAGGTGTTCAGTGGTACAGGGGTGGGGGGAGGGGGGTCACTTAAAATGACACAGGAGGATCAAAAGGGATTACTAAAATGGTAATCCCCCCTCTGATTCTCCTGTGCCATTTTGATTCCCCCCTTCTGATCCCCCTCTGTGTCATTTTAAGTGATCCCCCTCCCCCCACCTTGATACCCCAATTCCTTTTTTTTACCCCTAGAAATGAGCACAAAAAGAAAAAGCTACTCCGTGGAGTACAAGAAAGGAATCGTGGAAGACCCTTGGGGCCAAAATCTTACTACTTTCTGCAGAGAGAAGATGTTGACTATCTGATTGGTCTGAAAATGGCGAGCAGAGTATGGTAACCTCATTGAACAAGTGGACAAGGGAAATGCTTAAAAGCACAAATGTGGATCAGGTCGGCAACCATTATTTTCTGAGCTGGAAGACCTGATCTGTGAATGGGTTGTTGACAGGAGAGCAAAGACTTTGGTTGTGAATAGGGCTCAGATTCAAGAATTTGCCCTTGCAATGACACCACAGTTTGACATAGCCCCTGACGACTTCAAAGCATCACAACACTGGCTGGATAATTTCCTTCAGCGAACTGTCTTTAAGAAGATCTACAACATTGTTTAGGTTGGAAGATACTCAAGTTATTAAGCGAGCACTTGCATTCATTGATGATCCTTTATTGATGATGCTCACTTCTTTAAATACAATCTTTCCAACATGATTGCTATGGATGAAACTGCAGTGTTTATGGGCTAATCATCTCAAACAACAATTGAACAGCGGGGTGCCTCCTTAGTGTACATTCCCTCCACTGCTTACGTAAGTGCATGTGTTTCCTATATTTTGGCAATTTGTCTGGATGGCACTAAAATCCCACCTTTAATCATTTTTATGGGCAAGAAGGAAAAGATTGAACATGTTTTGGGTGTTTTTATTCTTGAAACTGAAAAAGCCTGGGCCACACAAGCAGTTATAAGGAAGTGGGTTGATTTAATGCTGCAGCTTGTTATGTGAGGGAGCCAATGAGGTCTGCTAGTCTGGGATGCAGCCAGCACT
Source organism: Pipistrellus kuhlii (assembly GCF_014108245.1). Taxonomy (NCBI): domain Eukaryota; kingdom Metazoa; phylum Chordata; class Mammalia; order Chiroptera; family Vespertilionidae; genus Pipistrellus; species Pipistrellus kuhlii. The sequence continues at coordinate 103,088,341 of NW_023425529.1, read as the reverse complement.
CTCCTCGCTAAAGACATGAAGACATTTTTTCATGAAAGAAAAATAGATTAGATAATGATTCCCGCAGAAATGACGGACTATCTCCAGACTCTTGATATTGCAAGAAACAAGTCATTCAAAGACAATTTGCACATGGAAATTAATGACTACATTGAAAATAGAATGGAGAGAAATCAGCATGGAAACTTTGTGAAACCTAAACTGCAAGAAGTTGTGACTTGAGTGAAGAATTCATGGAAGAAAATCACTGACAGTTGCATTGCAAATGCACTGCGAGCAGGCTACCTTGACAAGAAGTACTCATTTAAAGATAGTGCTATTGCTAAACATGAGAGATTTGGTCCACTGATTCTGAAAGAAATAGAGTCACAAGAAATTCATCAGGAAATTCAGGAATTGGATTGTTATGATGATGTCCCAGAAGATGATGACATGACTGTCATTGAATAAATGAGTAAATTCTTGATACTATAGGATTCACAGTTTGTCTGGTTTGTGTTGACAACTACCTTACTACTGTACCGTATACAGGTACTAAATTTCCTTTATTTTCATTTAACAATAAATGTGTACCGTATTCTTCTTCATGGAAAAATAAGGCATCCCCTAGCACATCTTTAGGAGCAAAAATTAATATAAGACACTGTCTTATTTTTGGGGAAACAGGGTAGGTATTATGCATATTATAGATGTTTATTCTTGTTATTCTGTTATCAGTGGGGTGCTCTCTGTGTCCCCACCTGTTGCTGATGGAAGTGGACTTTTTAGGATGCTGTGGTATTAAGAATTTTCTGAGGTCCCCATAGGCGGGGATGAGGTATTGTGGAAAGCTTTATTTCTATGGAATTAAACCCATGAGATTCCAAGATACTATCTCCCTTCCTCCCACCATGAAAAAAGTCCCATTTTTTCCCCCAGCAGAGCTAGGATTAAAACCATTGACCAGAATTCCTGCTCCATATTAAGGGCCGCAATGCTATGGAGGGAGCATGGTCGAGTGCAAGGAAGCAGATGCAAAGCAAGTGAAATAAGAGAGAGAGAATTCCTTCGTCTAGAGATTATGTATTCCAGAATTTTCACAGGCTGTACTGGAGTCCACCCTCCTAGCCAATAATCTTTCTTCCCAGGTTAATCTGACAGACAAGCACTTTCCCTATGTCATCCAACTTCACTTCACATATGCCTATCTATCTCTTTGTCCGATTTGTTTCCACAATGATTTGCAGAGAATGGACCAGTGGTTCCCTGAGGAGTATAAAGTTGCAACTTCCTGGTAAAGCTGCCCAGAAAACCATGTTTATAATGTCTGGCCTCCCCTTTTCTTCTTTCCTATTACTAATATTAGCTAGCTCGTTACAAAGGTACCAATTCTTCTTCCTTGCTATAGTAAAGGAGGGGCTTCTTATGTGTCCTCTGAAGTTTGGAGTATTATTACCTAAGACATGGGCCCACTTCTAGATTGGACATTTCTGAAGATGAAGTTCTGCTGAAGTATGGACTGTTTTACTGTTTTTAAGGGACGGTGTAGTTAACCCCCACACATTATAGTTGTTGGGTCTCTCACTGAGAATGCATGAGAGGGAATCTATCAATTCAAGAATCTACACAAAGAACATATACGTTGAAGAAGCTATAGTAGTAACCTTGAAGTTATCCTGGTTGTTGTTTTGCCAAGTGACGGACTATTCCATCTAGGAGAAGTATGGGAGTGGTCCCAGTGTTGAAACTTAAGGAAATCATGGTAGTCCCTCTGGAGAGGGTTTTTCAGAGTGAAAGGAACTAGAATGAGTTTTAAGATGACCCTGGGATAACTGAACACAACATCTATGTGGAAGTCAATACTTCAACATAGGCCATAATATCTTTACCATCCAGGGCACTCTTCCAAGTAGCAACAACTGGGCACTTCTGTAAGCGAATGTGAAAATGTGCATTAACCTGGGTGCTCCAGAGAAACAGAACCAGTAGGGTGTGTGTGTGGTGTGTGTGTGTGTGTGTGTATTTATATCACATCTAACAATAGCTTCGCATCTATCAATATATCTAGACTAGTGTTTGTCTACACAATTGAGAACCATACTCTAGCCAAGCTGACACAAAATAATTACAAGAGGTAATTATTGAAAAATTTTATTTATAGTGTTATGGCAGAAATCAGATCAGCTGGAAGCAACAAATCATACGCTCTTGGAGGTTCAGAAAAGGACTGTTTATTCCTCATTTATGCTGGGCCAGTGGAATTGCCTGCAAAGGCTGAGCCCCGAGTGCAGCAGGGTCTTGCCTTATATAATATCCATAGACTCTTTGTGCCAGGCCCAATCTGATGGTTGAGCCGGGCTAAGATAGGGAGGTAGGGATTAAGAAAAGACAGTAAAGCGGGATGGGGAGGGTTGCAAACCATTGACTGACTGAAGTGACTTTATTAACTGCGTAATGCCACTGAATAGGAGGTCTCTCAAGAGGAACGTATTCTTTGTTCCTCTTAATATCTAAGGGAAAGACAGAGCAGGACAAATTCTCAGTAAAGCAATCAGGCAGATTCTCAGTAGAGCAAATCTCAGTAAATAGTACAGACTTCTTGGTAATCCATGAAAGGTTGCTCTCATTCTACTGATAACTGCCCTCCGAATAAGTCTGGAAAAATTGTGTGGGTAGAGGCCCAGCTTTGCGAGTCCCTACGGGTGTAAGGACCATGTCAGCTTACACCCAGTCTCCAACATCTTTGTTTCCCATATATGGCATACATACACATCCTAGACATTCTTTCTATTGTACAATGCATGCTAAGCTTTCAGATATTCCATGGTGGGCTTTCCACATTATTGCAGTTTGCACTGAAGGCCTGGTGCCTAGGCTAGACAGAGGACTTGGTTCCTTATCTGTGCCTAGGAGAAAGTCCCCAGACCAAAGGCAGTTTGTGCACGCATGCAGACCTCTGCTTCTCACTGTCAATTAGCCAAGAAGCTAGCAAGATTACAGAAGTCAGGGGCCTGGTTATGGTGGTGCAGAAAGAGGGAGGAGGGGTTATCTGCTCTCCATTTGCCTTATCATTCCCCCCTCTTGATTCTCAAGCTGCCCCTAGCAGACTGAGAGAACATCATTATTTCAAGGGTAGATATGGACAAGGAAATTCCCTTTGGTGCTGTGTGAAGAAAAAGGGGCAATGACTGCTTTGATTACTTCCTGCTGAATGGGGGCATCAAAAGGGAGAGAGGATGTATCAATTAGAGTTCCTCTCTGTTCAGAGGGTTGTAATGGCCTTTCCTGAAGTATCATCTGGAGTTTTATTGCTTCCAAATGAGATGAAATAAAACAGGTTAGTATGTTGAGAATGCAAGGACCAAACAAGAGTTCCATTAGGAGGGGGCCAGCTAATAGGAGAGCCCAAGATGCTCAATTCTATATAATAAAAGCCTAATGTGCAAATTGTCCCATTGATTGGGAGTTTGACTGGGAGTTCAACCATGGGGCAAGGCCGGCTGGCTGGCCAACTGCCCATGGCCTCTCCCCTGACCAACCCTGATCAGGGCTGGGGCAGGCCAGCTAACTACCATGCCCCTCCCCCCCCAATTGGCCCCAGTCAGGGTGGGCTGGCCAGGCCTCACCCATGCACGAATTTGTGCATTGGGTCTCTAGTCCCATATAATATTCCAGGAATTCTAAGATTCTGACAATCCTTGTTTTCTTTTTGTTACTCATTCTTTTAACTGCTGAGCCATATCTTTAACTATTCCTGATTGGTTAACATAAAATCAACACTCTTTGTTTAAGAAGAGCCATGTTTCTCCTTTTCAATAGTTAGTAAGTATAACCCCCTTCTGTTCTGTAATACTACTGCTGCTAAAGAGTTGACTTGATCCTGTAAGGTTACCAAGAATTTTGAAACCTGTTCTATGTCTTTTGATAATTTTTGGTAGTAAGAGACTGATGAGGTTATCCCTTCAATACTAGTACCTATTCCATAGGTGATTTCTTGTCCAATCAACAGGGGCATAAACTGAATGGCTCTTTTAGATTGTATGTCCTGCCAGAGGAACTATGGAAGATTGATTGTTGGGGATAATGTTCATCTGGGGAGTTAGGAATGTCAGAGTACAAGTTCCTGTCTAGTTAGCTGGTAGACATAAATAGGCATTTGTTCCACATACAAAGAAAATCCCTGAGGAAGGGTGACACCAAGGTAGGTCATTTGGACAGTTATTTGTCACTTGATAGTCAATTGTTTGATTACATTGGTTGTCAGGTATGTGACCCACCAGCTCCATTCTCTTTTGGCCTTTGAAACATAAAGAAACTGGTTGTGAAAATTCTACCATGGAAATGATGGATTCTATTATGTTAGAGCCTGACATGTTGTAGGATTGGGTCATATTAAAGTGGGACTACTGGTATTGCTATATAATGAGGGGGATTTAGAGAAAGACCAAGCCAGCAATCTTTAGCCAGCCCAAAGTTGATCAAGTTGAGGAGACAATGGGTTGAATTTAGAATTTGATACAGATGGGGGTCTAAATCATAGGTCCCATTGAGTCTAAGAGAGAGAGAGAAATCTATCTGACCTATCTGTGTCAGCTTTTTCACTAACTATGATACTGCTTTGTCACAGGCTTAATCTTGGTCCCACCCCCCGTCCCCATCAGACATTCCATAGTGGGTTTGATAGGTCCAACAGGCCTGCTTGGCTGGAGTTCTGTGGCAAATGTGTTTTGCCCATAGATGTTTTTGCTTGGTTTTTCTAGTCCAATACCCAGCTTCAAGCAGAAGCAGTATAGCATGCACTGAATTGACAAGTGTAGCTTACAAAGCTCTGGCTTAGAGTATTCAGCTTGCTGAGATATGCCCTATAGAAGCCCACCTCACCCTTCCCCCTCAAACTCCCCCACCCCTCACTTTCAGTTCCCCAGGCTCATAAGCCCTGTACAGACAGGTGCTTGGTAAGAACATTTGGGGAAACCAGAGGTCTCAGTGAGAGAGATTAGTGACAATAAAAGAAACAGTCTAATTTTGGTCAGAGATGACAATAAACAAGGAGAGTGAGGAGAAAAACTGTTATTATTGATAACTGAGAAATGTAAGTAAGGATACAGGGTCTAGTGCTGGGATCAGTCCGGCAGGTGGTGACTATTGGGTCTACTGTCAGAGTACTCAGGCTTTTGTGTAGATGGATCAGCAGGATTTACTATCTTCTTTAGAGTGATCTGAGAGGATTGTCCTGGTTGGGGGTTATTTTCCACTCAGATTGGCCATCTTTTAGTGGGAGTGGTGTTCACGCCTGCAATTTTAAGGGCTGTGGAAGTGGTTAGTATGACTAAATAGGGCCTTTGACAGGATGGTTTGAGGGGTTTTCTCTTCCAGTCTTTTATCCAGACTTGATCCCCTGGTCTGTGGGGTGTATAGTTCTTCCCAGGGAAATGGGTATTCTACCAGTTACTCATTTATGTACTTAAGGATGGTTTTTCCTAGTCCTTGCAATTGTTTCTGAATTTCTAAATTTCCTAGTTCTTTTATGTCCCCCTTTAGTTTGATTAGTGGAGGAGGTCTCCTATATAAGATTTCAAAAGGTGAGAAACCTATTTTTGCCCAAGGGGTACAACATAACTGCAGGAGTGCCAGGGGCAATATATCAGCGCAGGGCAGGTTGGTTTCCTGACATAGCTTTGCCATATCCTGTTATTCATGTGTTCTGCTTTCCCTGAGCTCTGAGGGCAGTGGGCCATGTGTAAATTCCATTGGATGCCTAGAGTCTTAGCTACCTGCTGTACTACTACTGCCACGAAGGCTGGGACATTGTCTGATCCCATATCTTGGGATGACGTCTCTTAGAGCTTTGGTTATGTTTCTTGTGTCTTCTGTGCATGTGGGATAGGCCTCAACCCAGCCTGAGAAAGTACAGACAAAAACCAGAAGATATTTGTTTCTCCTGCTGGGTCCTATTTCAGTGAAGTCTACCTCTAGATCTTCAAAGGGTGCTTGGCCACAGCGCTGGATTCCCTGAGCCTGATGGGACCTTGCTGGGCACTGTTTTGAGCACAGAAGAGGCAGTGTTTGGAGACCAAGGCACAGAGGAACAGAAGTAAGCAATCAGGTAGTATTGGCTTAATAAGGCTTCTAGAGCAGTTTTTCTCAGGTGAGTGAGTTCATATTGTTGGAGGACCATGCAGTGGGCTCGTTGTTCTGCACGTAGATTCTGCATTCTGGGAGTATCCACCATCTTTCCTTGGTCATAATTTCCCCCTCTTGCTGGGCCTACTCCTCTTCCTGAGCTGTATATTTTGGGGCTGTAAGTAGTTCTGGGGCCAGCATGATTTTGGATGGTGTTTCTTGTTCTCTTGCAGCTTATTTAGTGGCAGTGTCTGCCCAACACTTCTCCTCTGACACTGAGTCTTTTCCTCTTTGGTGTCTTTTGCAGTGGATTACTGCTACCTCCTATGGTTCCCAGACTACCTGTTTTAGGATTTCATTTTGTTTTTTTATTCCTTTTGCTTCTGGCATAAAGAGTCATATTTTCTTGTATATAGGGTGACATTTCCATGTAATGTAGGGTAACAAAGGCATAGTGTAAGTCAATAAGCTGATCTGCTTATCCTTGCTAAATTCTAATGCCTGTACTAGTGCCCACAGTCCTGCTGTTTGGGAAGACCATCCCGCAGGAAGGACCCTTGCCCCCAAAGTTTCAGAATCCGAAACTATTGCATACCCAGCATACCTTTTGCTCTCACTCATGAAACTACTGTTGTCCATGTACAGAATGAAGTCAGGATTTTGCAGTGGTTTATCTGTCAGGTCTGGTCAGCTGGAGTAGACTTCATCAAGAACCTCCAGGTAGCCATGCTCTGGGGCACCAGCCGCTATGAGCAAGAAGGTGACAGGGTTTAAAGTTTTTACTGATTCCAGTCTTACTCATGGGTTTTCACATAGGATCCCTTGGTACTGGGTCATCCAGGCAGGAGTTAGCCAGTGATGCCCTCTTGTGCCCATCAAGGTAATGATAGAGTGGAGAACCTTGACATTTAGGGTATCTGTCTCCTTGATCAGCAGTGTGGTGGTTACTTAGGCCCTCAAGCAGGGTGGCCAGCCTGCTGCAACTGAGTCAATTTATTATGAAAGGTAGTTCACTGGTCTTTGCCAAGGCCCAAATTCCTGGGTTAGGACCCCATTGTTTTTAGCGTATGAACAAGTCCTGTGATACATCTGGAAGTCCTAAGGTTGGTGCCTCCATGAGTTTCGTCTTAATAGTCATAAATGCCTTTTCTTGGTCAGGGTCCCAGGCAAGGGGCTCTTTTTTCTTTTCCTTTTAGGGCAACATACAAGAATTTTGCTAGTTCTAAAAATCTGGGAATCCATATTCAAGAGAACCCAGCGACTCCCAGAAACTCTAGAATTTGTTGATCGGAAGTGGGAACCACAATAACTCAGACTTCCTGTTTCCTTTTGGCTCCAAGCATTCATTTGCCTTGGGTACTTCTGAAGCCTAAGTATTTGACCTCCTTTTGGCAAATTTGTGCCTTTTTCTTAGACACTGGATATCTATCCTCCACTAGCAGCCTGAGTAAAGCCCCAGTTCCCTCCCAGTTTCCATCATTGGAGTCTGATAGGATTGGCTAGTAGGAGGTCATCTACATATTGGAGGAGGACACATCCTAAGTCCTGTCCTGGAAACCTGGCCAAGTCAGATGCTAATGCCCCTCTGAACAAGGTTGGTGAATTTTTGAATCCCTGAGGCAGTCTAATCCAAGTGTATTGTTCCTTTGCTCCTGTGATGGGGTTTTCCATTTGAAGGTAAACAGGGCCTGGCAATTGGGCTTTAGTCAGAGGCAGAAGAAGGTGTTCTTTAAATTCAAGCATGTGAACCATTCTGCCTTAGAAGGTATGAGTCCTAGCAAAGTGTAGGGAGCATTGAGTGTAGCATTGAGTGTAGTGTGATGACCGCTTCATTAATGGCTCTTAAGTCTTGTATTCGGTGGTAGTTGTTCATCCCAGGCTTTTTAATGGGTAACAGGGCAGGTGGGTGTTCCTCAGGGATTGGCATCATTTTAGAACCTCCCACTTGAGTAGTTGGTCTAGGTGAACCTGGATCCCCAGACGTGTTCCCTGCAGAACCATATACTGGCGTATGTTCGCAGGCTGAGCACCAGGTTTCAGGTCAATCAATATTGGGGCATGGTTTTTGGCCAAATCAGGGTGGGTTTCTTCTGCCCAGATTAATGGGGATTCAGTCTCTAGTTCCAGAGTCACTGTTGGCTCATCGGGTGGGGAGGTATACAACCTCCATTCTTCCCATCAGAAACAAGATTTTGGGAGGGGCCTCCTTTCCCCGGCATAATTGTGCTGATCTATCCAGAGCAAAGGCTATTTCCACACCATTGCATACCCAGCAATAAATTCCCAGATGTAGTATTTGCCAGGAGGTCCCTGCCTAACAGTTGGACTGGGCAATCGGTAGATACTGGAACTAATGAACCACCTGGTGGCCCCCCCCCAGCTGGCATTGTTGGGGGCCACAGAATGGTCTACAGGTTGTGGTCCCAGTAGCCCCCATGGTGGTGACTTTCCATCCTGATAGGGGTTATACCTTTTGTGTCAGCACAGAATGTTCAGCCCCTGTGTCCAACATAAAGTTCAATGTTTGGCCCCCAACCTTCATTTTGACTATGGGCTCATGGGTCCAAGTTGGATAGAGCCCGGTCTTCCCTAGTCGAAGTCCACTCCTGCCAGGCCAATTAGATCAGCCTCTAGTGGCTCTGGCCAGTAATGGCTAGGTAGAGTGGAAGTTCCTGGTTTTCTTTTTTGACAGTTGGGGCACACATTTTTCCAGTGTCCAGATTCCTTACAGAAGGTACATTGGTGTTGTCTCAGGGACACTTACCTTTTTGGTTCTTTAGTTCATTGCTATTTCTGTTTGGATGTTCCTAGTGGGGCTGGTCCAGGAGATCTACCATTGCCTGGGGTTTTTCAGAGTATGCTGGTGTGTGGTATTTCTAGTTGAGGACGTCATTGGTGGAGAATGGATGATAGTATAAGACTGATCCTCCCTCTTATAGGATCCTGTTCATAGGTAACAAATTGCTTTTCTCTTGCTGCCTTTAGAATTCTCTCTTTTTCTTTTAATTTTTGTCACTTTAATTAAGATGCCTCTGAGTGTGGGCCTCTTTGAGTTCTTTCTTGAGACTATGTACTTCCTCAACTTGTGTGACTATAATATTTTCTTCACCAGATTAGGGAAGTTTTCTACCATTATTTCTTCAAACTTTTCCCTATCCCTTGCTCTCTTTATTCTCCTTTTGGCACTCCTAACATATTGATATTGTTATGTCTAAGGTGATTAGACGTCCTGCTTTTGGTGGGACAGTCCCGATTTTTAACAATTTGTCCCGAATCCCAAGGTGTTTTTTTAAAAAGTTAATCTCAGTCTGTTAATGAGCCTCAGGCTATAGTCCTCAGCAGGGCTTAAACTCCACAGGATCAAGTGAGAGAATCTCCAATGGGCGGGGTAATTAGCTGAAAAAGCTCTGTCTGAGAAAGATGGCTTCTATAGTAGAGAGGAGTGACTCAGCACAGGGATCCTGGCAGCTGTTCTCTCACTCTCTCCGCAGAGCCAATAACATCAGACTCTCCTTATCCAGCTCTAGTCCACTCTGCCCTTCCTCTGTTGAAGCCCAAATTGAGTGGCCGCAAATGAAACTTAGTGTGTTGGTCCTTTTATAGAGTGCCTGCATTTCCAGCCATCTCTACCTGGCAGATAGAAACTCTACTGCTTTTCACAGCCAGATGTTATACGGGCAGCTTTCCCAGTTCTGTTATTTATGGGCTGGGGAGCCAAGCTTGGAGTTTAAAATAAGAATTCTCAAGGGAAACCCCCTCCTCATAGCTGAATTGTCTTTTGACAACTTCAGCTGCTGCCTGTGGGAGCTCAGCCAGCCTTCTTGTATTTCTGCACTTCCTACCAGTCTCAATGTGGCCTCCTATTTATATTCTTGGTTATAAAGGTTTTCTCAAGTTAGTCTTTAGTTTGTTATTCAGGATGGTTTTTAATATTTTAGTTGCAATTCCACTTTGGTTTAGGGAGAGAGAGGGTCAGGGTAGCTTCCACTTAATCCTGATGATATACACCAGGGTGCAAGATCTCAAATGCTCTACAGCATTATAGTTTTTAAGCTTTTTTAGGCAAGAAATAAAGAAAGAAATTTAAGAAAGATTACATGGAGGTGGGAATAAGCTAGGCTGGGACTTGAGTGCAGGATAGTTAATAATATTTGTTGTTATCTTGAGTGTGGTCAAAGGCATGCTATCCTAGATTCACAGAAGCAATCATTTCCTATTCTTGTCCTCTTTCTTCCTCAATACCATTTATATTACATGGCACACTAGAAGCACTCTACATTCCATGGTTGGTTGTGTATGGAAAGGAGACTAACTAGAAAAGGAGAAAGAATTATCTATTGTTTAATATATTTGAAATGAAAAGGAATGAAAAGGCAGTGGACAAGGGTCTTCTCAATATCTAGGCATTTTCATATTATAAATAACCATATACAGAGAAAATATGTGAATAAATTGAAAAGGGATTTCCTTGCTTCATTTGGGACAAGAACTGCAGCTGAAGGCCTCACCCAGTGTGTTATGCCACACTTTGGGGTCTTGACAACCAACTGGTGTGATAACAAATAGAAGTCTCTGAGCTTTTGAGCTCATGGAACAGACAAGTATAACCCTTCAATTTTTGATGAGTTAAGATATTAAAGCACAGTTAAAATGAGAATGAGAGCAAGAGAAAGAGAGAGATATTTAATCCTAAGGTGATAAGAAACATCCAAGAATAGGTAATTGCATAAAGCAGAAGTTCAAGATGAGGAAGACTGACTCTTTTGACTACCCAAAACTTAACTATGGCTGTCTCTTAGTGTACTCAGGGATGAGTTCCAAGACCCCACAGATGCTCAAATCCATGATGCCCATGCATCTTACATAAAATAGTGTAGGACACTGCATGCAGTCAGTGCTCCACATTTGTGGATTCCCAAACACTCAAGGAAAATACTGTTTTTAATAAGCAAATGGTTGAATCCATGGATGTGAATCAGGTGATATGAATGCCCATCTGTATATTTATTGAAAAAAAATCTAAATATAAACAGACCTGATGGTTCAAACCCATATTGTTCAGGGATCTATTGTAGCTTAGTGGAAGCTAGAACTCTGGAAGAAGTTTTGCCCAAAAGATGCTGCTCAGAAGATAGATACACAAGTACTAAAGCTGGGTGCAATTGGAGGGGAAATATGCTAAACTCTTTCTCTTCCCACCCTACGATCTTGTGGTAATATTTTTCTTTCAATGAACTAAATCAAAAGGCAGTGAAAGGGGGAGTTTAGGAGATTCAGTTGGTAAGAATAAGCCTCCTGGGGAAAGAGAATGTATCTGGGAATGGAAAAAAATGTGAAAATAACCAATACATTCACCATGAAAAAAGACACCAAAGATAGAAGACTATTGTAGTTTTCACTGAAGATGACATGCATTCCATTGCAAGAGTCTCACTCTCACTTCTGAGTGCTATGGTTCCTGAAGAGCAAAACTCACCAAAAAGACTTACTCCATCCACTAATACTAGGATGCTACACGCTAGCTAATAATTAGCCCTTCCTGCAAAAATCTCCTGCTGTAGGAGAGTTGCCTGCCTGTTGGAAGTATAAACTAAAATCTATCAAGCTTTTCTCTCCTGGTTTCCCCACTGCCATTTCAAAGTTAATGAGGTAACCATTAAGTGTCCCTTTCAAAAGACTTCTCTTTATCAAAATCCACATTCATTCTCAGCAGAGAAGCAATTCAATCTCTCAAAGTCAGAAAAATTGCATTGATTTCTCCTCTCTGAGCCAGTTTTCATCTTGGGTTTTGGGGATACATGGATTTGCTTTGATACTTCCTGGCTACTTCCACCCACTCATAAAATCTGTTTTTTATATAACTCTCCAAGTACCACATACTTCTTTACTTACCACTTACTGACAAGATTTGATATTATCTGTTTTCTTGTATTCATTACTTAGACTCTAAGCTTTTAAGAAGTGATACAAAGACTCCACAGGACTTCACTCAGTTAGCTTGCAGGGGCTCTTTGGATACATACCATTGGGATGTGGCAATCTGTATCCTATATAATAAAGAGGTAATGTGCAGATTGACCATCACTCCAACACACAAGATGGTCACCCCCAGGTGGTCAAAGATGGCTGCCCCCATGTGGACACAAGATGGCTGCCACAAGATGGCTGGCAGGGGAGAGCAGCTGTGAGGAAACGGGCCTGAAAGGGAGGGCAGTTGGGGGGCAACCAGGCTGGCAGGGAGGGCAGTTAGGGGCAACCATGCCAGCAGGGGACAGAAGTTAGGGCTGACTAGGCCAGCAGGGGATGGCAGTTGAAAGCGACCAGGCCTGCAGGGTAGGGCAATTAGAGGCAACCGGGCCAGCAAGGGAGCAGTTAGGTGTCAATCAGGCTGGCAGGGAATGGTTAGGTGGTGATCAGGCAGGTGGGCAGGTGAATGGTTGGGAGTCAGCAGTCCTGGATTGTGAGAGGACACCTCAAGACGTATCAGATTGGAGAGGGTGCAGGCTGGACTGAGGGACACATACCTCAACCCCATGCACAAATTTTGTGCACCAGGTCTGTAGTATATGAATATTTTTCCAACTTTTCTATCTCTAGTACCAAGTTTTTCAACAAGTCTTTAATTACATTGTAGTTTTCCCAAATCTTTTATTTCACTTATGACATATTTTGAAAAAGGAGCTCCACAAAAATTAATGAAATAGCAGCTAAGGAAAAAAATGTTCTTTGGATATAATTATTGAGTGCCACCAGCAATGGCAGGAGCCAATAAAAGCACAAAACCAGATAAACATTCACTGCTCCCATAGAATCTGCTCTCACCAGCCTTTAATAGATAGCATAGTGTTCCTATTTAGTCTAACAAGTAGTACATCATTTAATTTTATTTTTCTGCTATATGAAGACAAGTTTGGAACTCTTATGATGATAATGAATTTAAAATGGACAGCACTATGTTATGTAATGTGAATAAATAAGCAAATCACAAATTAAAAAAATATTTGACTATTCTGTGCTAGGCCACAGAATAGGGATTCGGGATGAATGAGGCAGAGTTCTTTTCTTCAAAAAGATTACATTTTAATGGGGGAGGGAAGAATCACATACAAAATACTATAATACTAAGAATTGGGTAAAAATATAATAGAAGTGAGAACTGATGTATAGTTAAGTATCTACCATGTGCCAGGCATTCTTCTAAATAATTTACAGGCCCTATATCAGGTGATCTTATGAGAATCCTTTGAGAAAGGCAATGTTATTATTCCTTTTATTTTACAGATGACTGAAGCAGAGATACGTTAAGTAACTTATGTAAGATTACTTAGCAGTAAGTGCTTAACCTAGTAGTTGATTTTGATGGACTCCAGTACCCCTGCTTTTAAATAAGGGACAGAAAATTTTCCAAGAAAATCAAGAGAATAAAGACATTATTTTCATATTTATCTGAGAGTCCTCATTTATAAAATTGGAATAACTATGATGCCTACTTCATATGCATGTCATGAGATTAAGCAAGACAATACCTGTTAAGTACTTCAACATGAGGCTGACATTTATACTCAAGCTATGGTGGAACCCTCAACCACAGAGTATCAATCTTCCAGGACCTGGTTGAACATGTTTACCCTACTGGAGGCACTTGAACTCACCCAAATCAGATATATACCTTCCCCCCTTAGCACTAAGTGTGCTAGGACCCAGCTGGACACAGACCAGATTTCAGGACCAGTGGAGGGAGTTCACACTGTCCTAGGCATATATCCAGAGAAACACTCCACAGTATTAACTATCACAGTATGCCAACTCCAGTCACCATCTGAGATGGTTTGTGGACACCTGAGTTAAAAATTTGGCTATCAGGAGTCCTGGAAACTTTTCTCATTTCTGGTTTGAGAGTTTCAAGGAGAAACTCTAAAAGTGCCACTGAGATTTTTACATGGAAGAAAGTTGTTTCACATGCATATTTTCAAATTTTTTAAAAAAATTTTACGCCTTTTTAGAACAAAGCAGAATATAAATAAAAATAAATGGATGGATATATATTTTTTTGAAAAATAATAAGTACTTTTAGTTACAGAGTGGAATGCCAGGATACAGGTGTTAAAATATTAAACTTAAACTGTGATATAAGTTACTTTTCTAGGATTAATCCTGCTCTGTTTAATGAGATGCTGTGAAGCTGTTAACATGGAATAAATATAATTAATTATTTTTATACTACTATATTTGAGATTGTCACAAAATCTAGTGCTAAAATTTAAAATAAACTTTAGCTGAGAAATTAAGTGGAAACTATAAAAAATATGACAGGAATATTATTTCAAGAACTCAAAAAATGTTAAAATTGCTCTGATATACAAATTTACCAAAAGAGACCAGATGTTTAAGAAAAGAAAAAAATATTCTAAACATTATACCAGCTGGTGTCCAACAATTATGCTAAAGTATACCCCTTTCTTCAAAACACTAAGGAGTGGGGATGTGATGGTCTATTCACACCAGGAATCCTATATCTGAAATTTGTATTTGGTGGTATTTTTAGTTTCACACTATCAAAGACGTGGACAGCCTTCACACACACACACACACACACACACACACACACACACTCTTCATCCAAAATTGAAAATCTTATTAGAATTAAATTTCATATAAAATGTTATTATGTTTAGTTTACTGTATCTTAAAATATTGATAAATTAGGAAAATTCAAGATTAAGTTTTTTTTTATGATACTGTTAATTACTGTGTTAGGTTGAATAATAATACTACTAAAATGTTCATTCTTAACCTTAAAACTTATAAAATGTAATTTTACATGACAAAATAAACTTTGTAGATGTGATTAAATTAAGTATTTGTGATGGGGTGATTATTCTGGATTCTTTGGTGGACTTAATGTAATCATAAAAGTCGTTCTTAAAGGGTGGCAGGAAGGTCAGGGAGAAAAAGCAGTATGACGATGGAAGCAGATGACAGAGAAAGTGAATTTGAAGATACAGGAAAGGGCCGTGAGCCAAGGAAAGCAGGTGGTCTCTAAAAGCTGGAAAAGGCAAGAAAAGGGATTCTCCTCTAGAGCTTCTAAAAAGAACCAGTTCTGCTGACACTTGACATTAGCCCAGTAAGATTGAGTTTGGAAGTCAGACTTCTAGAACAATAAGATATGAAACTTGTTTTATGTTAAACTACTATTTTGTGATTATTTATTAAAGCAGTCATAGGAAACAACTGTAATTACTATCACCAATAGTTGTATTTACTGGTAATTAATTGGTTTATTGGCCCAGAACAAAGCAAAGAATGAACAGAAAAACTTACCGACACAAAAAGATTTCAATTCACTCAATGTATACCATTCTTCTGCTGGATCTTACTAACTGCTCAAATAGAAACCAAAAGCATGAAGTAAAGTCCAATTATTTTATTTTATTTTATTTTGATTCTAACAAACTTTTTGTCTCATATGTATAAGGCATAAAGATTTTTCTTTTTTTTCTAAAGGCTTATAGACTTACCTCCTATATTTAGGTCTATGATCAGTTTTAGAGTTAAATTTTGAGTATGGTATGAGGTAAATTAATCTTTTTTTGTAATTAGATATCTAATTCTCCCAGCACCATTTGTTGAAGAGATCATCCATTCTCCTAATAAATTGCTTTGGCACTTTTGACAAAAATAAAAAATATTTGTCTCCTTGTGGCTTCTCTGGTCTTTTATCATCCTCTTTCTGTTTCCTCCCTCCTCTTTCTGTCTTAACAGTTCCCTATAAATAAAGCCAAAACCAGTTTGGCTCAGTGGATAGAGTGTTGGCCTGCTGACTGAAAGGTCCCAGGTTTGATTCAGGTCAAGGGCATGTACCTTGGCTGCAGACACATCCCCAGTAGGGGGTGTGCAAGAGGCAGCTGATCAATGTTTCTAACTCTCTATCCTTCTCTGTAAACAATCAATAAAATATATTTAAAAAATAAATAAATAAAAATGTCCTGTTGTCATGGTCATTGCTTTTATTTATTTTTTTTACACTGCCGTTACTATTCCATCTTGTGTTTCTTGTTTTACAGGTACTACATTCTAAACAGAGGAAGAATTTTCAAAATAAAGGCTTAACAAACAAAAAAAATCAATGGGCCGAGACCGGTTTGGCTCAATGGATAGAGCGTTGGCTTGGGGACTGAAGGGTCCTGGGTTCGATTCTGGTCAAGGGCATGTACCTTGGTTGCAGGCATATCCCCAGTGGGGGTGTGAAAGAGGCAGCTGATCGATGACTCTCTTTCATTGATGTTTCTAACTCTCTATCTCTCTCCCTTCCTCTCTGTAAAAAAATAAGTAAAATATATTTTTTTAAAAATCAATTGGCTATAAACATAATATCTTATTTCTGGACTCTGTTGCCTATCCTTTTGGCAGCATGATACTGTTTTGGTTACTGTAATGTACCTTATAGTAAGTTTTGAAATTGGGAAGTGAAAGTCCAATTTTCTGCTCTTCAAAATTGTTTTTGCCTAGTCCTTTGCATTTCTACATAAATTTTAGGATTGGCTTCTCAATTTCTGCTTGCATTTTAAAAAGTTTTATGCTGATCAATTTAGGGAGAAATGTATCCTATTTCTTCAACCTGAATTGCCCTAGGTCTATATGCACTCAGCCATCTAATTAATACTTGGCCCCTCCTGGGTCTTACTTTTGGTAGGACAATATAGGTAAAACCTTTTCCTGAAAGAATCTTTCATCTGTTAATTACTGATTCAACCTGCTTCAATCACATACCATTTCTCAGGATTAACTATTCGTTTCTCTCTCTCTCTCTCTCTCTCTCTCTCTCTCTCCCCCCCCCCCCCCCTTCAGCTGGTACCTTCCCCATGTCCACATGTCCATTTAGCATTGTTCACTTTTGATATGGCTGGCTTGATTTCCAATCAGCCATTTTTCTCATTTTGGTATCATGCCCCATTCACCTTTAGACTCTGTTCTGCTTTCCTCTTCCAAGAGAATGATGTGGTTCCAAGAGACCCAGAGTCCCTTCATGAAAATTTGAGCATTTAATTCTACCTAGTCTTATCCAAAGTACAAATGAGGCAATTATGAAATAGCAGATCAGATTTCAGAAAGTGTGGCTACTCTCATTGACCATGTCTTATACCAACTGAGTGATCACAGGCTATTTATTAACTCCCTATATCAGTTTCCTCAACCAGAAAATGGAGATATTGATAACTTTCCTATCAACCTCACATAGTTGCTTGAAAGTTAATTGAAGATGACATATAAGAAAGTTCATTAAAAGCAACATAATACATTAGCATAAGATAGTATATTCATTAAGCATTTAAAACATATATTTCCTCTTCAACTAGATTATATGGCAGTATGTTTCTGTGACATCCAGCAGATACATCTGTATATTTTTGTGACATCTATATTTTTGTAGTATTATGAGATGCATAGGAAGGGTTTTATAAATATTTTAGTTAAAATAATAAACAATTATTGTTATAAACAATAATTTGGACATGGAACAAGACTGTGTAACTTGGGTGGGCACATGTATGTGTATGGGACAATGAGATAGGGACACAGACAGAATGAGAGACAGAAAGAGATACTTCTTTTAATTAACATCTTAAGAGATTCTAGCACTTTGTGAAACCAACCGTGGCATATTGAGCCTTGTAAATAAGTGTACAAAGACTGAAGCATGTACTTAGAGTCACATATTGAAATACCATGTCAGGGGTTCATAGTTAAAGATAGTCATACAACCCCACTCACACATTAAAAATTTTTTTTTCATGAAAACAAAAGAATAGTTATTTGTCTTCTTAGTTCCTTAGAAACATAAAGTGTATGAGGCAGCTATAGCAAGTCATGACTTTTAATCTACATCTTAGAACCACAGATCTGCCTAGGTTTAAATAATTATAGTCATTAAATCTTGATTTCAACAAAGAAGACACCAAGTCTAGGTGCAGGTCACCATATACAGTGGACTCCTGTAAACTCTCTTAGGCCTCTCCTTGTTCTCTCTCATACTTTCCTCATATGTTGACAGAAGTATTCTCCAGAGTTCTGTATGTTTGCTCTCACTTCACACTACCTAATCCAATGGATTGCACAGTAAGTGCTGCCTCTCTTTCCATGTTCTGACATTTCACATGGGGTCTGGTCTGCCTAAATGCTAGATGAATTGAGTTGATCCCTGTACATTCTTCTTTTCTTTATCTCTTTTCTCCCAACATAATTAAAATGTGTTAATTAAAATCTTCATAGCATTATTGTTTATAAACTGATTATTCTCAAATGCTTAACTCCAGAGCACTGTTATTGACCACCTTTCCTGGAATAATCTCTTGCTTAGAAGAGATGTGACCTTAAAATTCAAAGACTTCCTGTTAGCCTTGAAACTGTGGAAAAAATTTAGAGTACATATGTTCCTCTCATTAACTAATGGATTCTTAAACAATTGAGTCAAATTTCACTTTCTCCAATCCCAATACTAAAACAGCCATTTCTCTGCACATATTTATTCTGAGATCCCAGTTCTCAATTTAAAATAGAATACAAAACCTCCTATAAACATGGCTATTGCTCAAGTTCAATTTTATTCATTTGATTCTTTGGTTCAGTCAGAAATATATTTGAGTGTGCAATAGACATTTTTTTTCTGCTTGGATAGTAGGGAAGGAGAAAAAAAAGAAAGAGAAAAAAATAATGAGCAAGTTGAAAGGGTGAAAAAGGCTTATCCAAACACTATCTATATTGAGTTGTAAGATGTATTAATTTTGAAAAAATGTTGTTGGGAAAACTGGATACTCACATGCAAAAAAAAAAAAAAAAAAAAAAAAAAAAATTGATTATTGTTTACAACAAAAACAAAAATCAATCAAAATGAGTTCAATGTAAGACCTGAAACTGGAAAACTCCTGGAAAACTTTTGTAATATTAGTCTTGGCAATGATTTCATGGAAATGACATCAAAAGCATAGGCAATCAAGGCAAAAACAGACAAGTAGGAGTACATAAAACTAAAATGCTTCTATACAGCAAAGGAAATAATCAACAGATTGAACTGGCAACCAGTGGAGTGGGGAAAAATTTTGATAAGGAGTTAATTTTAAAAATATACAAAAATCCCTACAACATCAAAATACTAACAACTTGATTTTTAAATGTGCTAAGAAAAAGAAGAGATGCTTCTCCAAAAAAAAAACAAAAAAAAAACAACAACATACAAATAGATGGCCAACAAACATATGAAAATATATTTCTCATCACTAATCATCAGGGAAGTGGAAATTAAGACCATAATGAACTATCACCAGACACTTTTCTAATTGATAATAAAAGAAAGATTCTGGCCAGCGTGGCTCAGTGGGTGAGCCTCGACCTATGAACTAGGAAGTGAGGGTTCAATTGCTGGTCAGGGCACCTGCCCATGTTGCTGGCTTGATCTCAAGTAGGGGGTGTGCAGGAGGCAGTGGACCAATGAGTCTCCCTCATCATTGATGTTTCTATCTCTCTCCCTCTCCCTTCCTCTCTGAAATCAACAAAAATATACAAAAAGTTTAAAAAGAAAGACAGAGGAGAGAGAGAAAAGGAGAAAGGGAGAATGTGGAGCAATTGGAAGCCCTTGTATGCTATTGGTGACAATGAAAAATGGTGCAGCTGCTATGGAAAACTATATAAAGTTTCCTCATAAAATTAATATTATAACTACTGTGTAATCCAGCAATCTCACTTCTGCTTATTAACCCAAAAGAATCAAAATCAAAATCTTAAAAAGAAATTGTGATATGGACATATCTATATATCTATATATAGTTATAACCTTAACTTTGTTAAAGTTAAACAAGTAAGACAAAAAAAAATAAGTACTGCATGATCTCACTTATATGTAGAATGTAAAAATTAAAAAAATCCAAACTCATAGAAACAGAAGGTAAAATTGTACTTGCCAGGGGCTGGAGGTGGGGAGATGAATAAGTTCTGGCAATTAAATAAACAACATGGTAATTGTTTTGTATCTCCGAAATATTGTATCTCTGAAAGTTTTTAAAAAAGAATATCTTAAAATGTTCTTGCCCTTTCCAGTTTGGCTTAGTGGGTAGAGTGCCAGCCTGTGAACTGAAGGGTCCCAGGTTCAATTCTGGTCAAGGGTATGTACCTTGGTTGCAGGCCCATCCCCAGTAGGGAATGTGCAGGAGGCAGCTGATCTATGTTTCTAACTCTCTGTATCCCTCTCCCTTCCTCTCTGTAAAAAAAAAAAAAATAAATTAAAAAATAAATAAAAAAGTCAATAAAATATGTTTTTTAGAAAAATGTTCTCATCACACACAAAACATTGCAATTTTGTGAGATGATGAATTGTTAATTATATTATGGTAATTATTTTGCAATTTATGCATGTATCAAATAATCACATTATACCCCTTAAACTTACACAATGTTATATGTCAATTACATCTCAAAGCTTGAGGAGTGGTGAAAGATTAAAAATGAAGATATATCAGTGTGAGGCAAATTGTGTGTTAACTATTACAGCAGAATTTGTCATTTTATTTTTAATTAACTATTCCAACTCATTTGCTATAAAGGTCTCAACACTCAGTCAGCATGGTTGATCAGCCAAATATTTATGGCTGTATTTTATTAACCTGAACTTTGAATAGTTATTATGAACAATGATATTTATGTGAAGGAAAAATATTCTAAGTCTCTAAAGTAACAAAAGGTGAAGGTGTGACAAATTTTTTTTATTTATACTGGAGGCCGGGTGCATGAAATTCGTGCATAGAGGGGTGTGTCCCTCAACCCAGCCTGCACCCTCTCCAATCTGGGATCCCTCTCCAGGATTGCTGGCTCCTAACTACTCACCTGCTTGCCTGCCTGATTGCCCCTAACCACTCTGTCTGCCTGCTTGATCACCCCCTAACCACTTCCCTGCCAGCCTGATTAACACCTAACTGCCCTTCCCTGCTGGCCTTGTTGCCCCCTAGTGTAAAATAAAATATTGTTAATTTTTAAAAAATTGTTAGTTATCAAATACTAGAGGCCTAAGCTGCAGTCTGGCCTCCCTCTGTAAGAAGTGACTGGGCAGACTGATCAGGGGACAGCACCAACCAGTGAGTGGCCAGTCCTTTCCCCCAACCAATTTCCCCTCTACCACCACTGGTCGCTTCTGCCCCCTGATCATCTTTCCCTCCCTCGGCCTGCTGGCACATGCCTTGGCTGTCCTGGCACCGCCTGCCCACCAACCAGTCATTCTGACTTTTGGTCGATTTGCACATTATGCTTTTATTATATAGGATTAATTGAGCATTTACTATGTGCCAGTCCCTATATTAGGCTATTATAGGTGTTGAAAATATAACTTCTTATAGTCTTTTCAAAGCCACCATCCTTATTATTGAGACCAATCATAATCAGAGACCATATTATTAGTAAAACTAGAGGCCCAGTGTACAAAATTTGTGCATTAAGAGGGGATATCCCTCAGCCCAGCTTGCACCCTCTCCATTCTGGGACCCCTTGAGAGATGTCAGACTACGTGGGCCTAAATGGGCAGTTGGACATCCCTCTCACAACCCAGGACTGCTGGCTCCCAATTGCTCGCCTGCCTGTTTTCCTGATTGCCCCTAACTACTTCTGCCTGCAGGCTGATTACCTCCTAACCACTTCCATGCCAGCCCTATTGATGCCTAACTGCTCCCCTGCCAGCCTGTTTACCCCTAACTGCCCTCCCCTGCAGCGTTGATCACCTCCAACTGCCCTCCTTTGTAGGCTTGGTGCCTCCCAACTGCCCTCCCCTGCTGGCCATCTTGTGTCCACATGGGGGCAGGATGTTTGACCACATGGGGGCAGCTATATTGTGTGTTGGAGTGATGGTCAATCTGCATATTACTCTTTTATTAGATAGTATAGAGGCCTGGTGCATGGGTGGGGGCCAGCTGATTTGCCCTGAGGGTTGTCCCAGATCAGGGTGGGGGTCCCCTTGGGGAGTGGGGTGGCCTGAGCAAGGGGCCTGTTGTGGTTTGCAAGCCAGCCATGCCCCCTGGCAACCCAAGCAGAGACCCTGGTATCTGGAATTTATTTACCTTCTATAATTGAAATTTTGTAGCCTGAAGCAGAACCAAGCCTCCTGCTCACTCCATGGTCAGCAGCTATTTCTTCTGGGACTTATGCATCTTCTATAATTGAAACTTTGTAGCCTTAAGAAGAGGCCTGGGCTGGCAAGGGTGTGTTGAAATCTTTGCTTCTTCCATTGCCAGGGTCAACCCTAGCCTCCCGCTCTTTCCATCTCTGTGGCTGCCACTGCCATCAGTGTAAGCCTTGGCCAGCCCTGGTTACCTCAGGTAGCCCTGGGTAGCTGTATAGCCACCATCTGAGGCTTGCCTGAACCACGGGCCAGCCCTGGGTGGTTGGGGGCTGAGGGGACTGGGGTACTCCTTGCCATGTACCTACTGCCCCAGTGGGGCTAGGGGAACTGGGTGCTGCCATCTTGTGGCTGTGGGCACCACCATATTTGAGGGTGTGGCAGTGAATTAACATATTCCCTTCTTATTGGTTGTGGATGCCGCTATCTTTGCGATAGTGTGAGGGTTAATTGGCATATTCCCTTTTTATTAGACAAGTTTGTTCATGTGAAGAGGAGGGGTGGCAAGAAGATTATAAAACAATTATAGAACTCTAAGCTATATATAGAGTGAGAGGAGGGTGGAGAGATAATTGGAGAAATGTCACTAAAGTAGAACTTGAAATCCTACAATGGACCTGTCACCATGCACACATGACAGTACAGGAAGGTATAGTTATAGCATTCAATGATTCTGTTTATGTGAAACTTTACATGGGTATAAAACCAAGTCATTAGGTCACCAAGCACTAACTTGGGTACTGATGTATTTAAGGTATATATGTTCATTGTCTTCTAGACAATACAACCAGGAATGGTGAGCTCTGAAGCATCTCTCCAGCTTGTCAGACAGAATGTTGCTTTTGGTTTTTGCTGTTGACAATATACATAGATTCCCTTCTGTTCATAGAAAACAATGTCCAGTATAATTTTTTTTTCTTTCATACGCCTCAAGTCTGCCATTAAGTCAGCAAATAATTACTTTAAAAATTCCAAACAAAGGTTTTAATATTTCAGATCCAATGGCAGATAGTAACTAGAGATGCCTTGAATTTAGGAGTTACCTGGGGGGTTAATACATCATCATCACTTAAAACAGTGAGAGTCCAACAACACAACTGCCACTCTAAATAAAAATTGAACCCTGGAATACAGTCTGTGGTTATCCTACATGGGAACCAAACCATTAGTATAGAATTAGGAAATGCTCTGGGAATGTGAATGGGTTTATATGTAAAGCCAAATTATGTTTGAATATTATTCCTATGAGTAAAATTTACTTTAAGAACACCAAACAATTATGCCCCAAGCATACTTGGGTAATAAGAATCCAAGAAGGTGATCTAGGGTTTTCCCACCACACTCCTAGAGGAAAAAACAAAGGTCCACTGCTGGAGTGGCTGAGAAATGTCATATTCTGACCTAGCTGGTTTCGTTCAGTGGATAGAGTCTCAGCCTGCTGACCGCAGGGCCTGGGTTTGATTCTGACCAAGGGCATGTTCCTAGGTTCCAGGCTCCTCCCTGGCGGGGGTCCAGGCCAGGGCTTTTGCAGGAGGCAACGAATCAAAGTGTCCCTCTCACATCGATGCTTCTCTCTGTCTCTCCCTCTCTCTTCCACACTCTGAAAATCAATGGAAACATATCCTCAGGTGAGATTAAAAGAAAAAAGATGAAAGATACATCTTAAAAATGCCTAAAGAAAGTTGTCATTTTTTTCACAGAGAAGGGACTAGCATTCATATTGATGAAAACACCTTAGCGTCTGCTGTGGCTGGCAATGGCTTGAGCAGTGGGGTAATGGTCCTGGTGCCTTGCCTTGATCAACCCAGATTGGAGAGGGTGCAGGCTGGGTTGAGGGACATTCTTACCCCTCCCCCGCCCACGAATTTCATGTACCAGGCCTCTAGTATATAATAAAAGGCTGATATGCAAATTATCCCCTCCAGGTTCAACCTGGAGTTCAACCAGGAGTTCGACTAGAGAGCAGAGCCGGCTGGCCAACGGCCCACAGCTACTCCCCTTGGCCAGCCTGGCTCGATGGGCCCCGATCCGGGCGAGCCAGATGGACCCCACCCATGCACGAATTAGTGCACTGGGCATCTGGTATGCTAATAACACATGTGAACTTATCCTTGTATCACATAATACCATGCCATTAGTCTGGTTCTACCCACTGAGAAGACAGGGAATAGTCCTGCCATGACACATAAAACTAAAGAGAATAGAATCAACACTAGAATCTTGTATTCCAATTTCAATTTGCTAGGTTTATGCCATATTCTAACTTCTATATATTTGTTTTTACCCTTTTTAGGCTTTTGATATAAATCAACTTTATGGCTGCTTCTAGAATTATACTATGTATATGGATAATCCACTATATTTTCTAAAAGCTGAGCACATGGCTAAACATAAAAAGTTGTAATACTCTTCTCTGCCTTGTTCCTAACCCTCTGAGCTAGGTACCATTGCATCTGTTCATTCTCAATTTCATATTTCAAATTTTTCTTCTTCATTTTTTATTCATTTTATTTGTATCTGACTCAAAGGAAATTACGATCTTGGCAAAAAACAACCTGGCCTTAGGCTGAAGAAATTAGCACATGACTCATTAAGTTTTACTGGCAAATGAGATACAGGTAGTAATAAAACAGACTAGACAATATACTGAACATATATTCTAGTTTGGTAGCTGGATTGAAAATAAAACTTAACCAGATTTAACAAGTAATTATGAAATATCTACAATGTTTCCAGTACTGTTCTAGGCTTTCTGAGAACTAGGAAAATAAAAACTATTCTTCAAAAAAATGAAAAAATTTTTATAACCAAGACTTGACTACATACAAACAACAAAGATACCACATAAGCAAGAGCTAAATTATATAATATAACATACCACAGTGCTGTATCCTGAGAAAATACCTTTCTGATCCATTACTGATAAAACCTCAGTCATAAAATGAAGACTATTAAAAACCAAAGTTGGCCATACTTCACTGCATATAAATTTTCATTATGGAATTTAAAAACCTAGAGCCAAAAAGAAGCCATTAAAGTTAATGGTATAATTTCCTTTGAAGAAGCTCATAGCCATTTAGAGAGCTTTTTGTTTTTCTAATCCATTTCTTTGAGAGAGAATTGAAGCCTAACTCTAAAGTAATCATAATTTTTCTCATTATGAATGAAAGAAAAATATTAATTTTGACTTTAGAAGTATTTGACAAAGTATAATTAAATATCAGTTTCATGGGCACAGGATTTGGAACATCAGTACTTTCTTCCAGCCTGAGTATCCATTGCTTTCCAAGTAGAAACTGAAGGAAAACTGACCCGTAGGAAATTCATCCACTTTATTCAATGACAGACATGTAACTTTAGAAGGAATAACAGCTAAGAGTGGCAGGCTACAAAAATTAGTGAATAGCCCTGCTTGTGCAGCTCAAAAGGTTGAGTATCGGCCTACGAACCATGAGGTCTCTGTTCAGTTCCTGATTAGGGCACAAGGAAAGTTTGTGGGCTCCTTCTCCAGTGTGGGGTGTTCAGGAGGCAGCCAATCAAGGATTCTCTCTCATCATTGACATTTCTATCTCTTTCTCCCTCTCCTTCCTTTTCTGAAATCCATAAAATATATTTTAAAAAATTAGTGAAACACCAAATATATCCAGTGTCTAATACTTTGCTGTTGCCTATCAGTGCTATCTTGGACACAGTATGTTATTTCCACATCTATAAATCTATGAGATCCATGTCTGGTAGTATAGTGGACTAAATTTAATGAAGACTCTTCCAAATGAAATGTTGGAATATATATATGAAATCCTAAAAAATGTATTTTGCTATTGACTAAGCAAGAAATCTTCTTAGGCAGAAAACAGGGTGAAAGAGAGAATTTTTTCCATGGAGTCACCTGATGAACCTAGAGTTTTGAATTTTTCTTTTAATTCTAGAAAAAGTCTAGAACATATAAGATAAACCGAGGGCCCATCATAAGTGGGGAATCTCATAATAAAAAACTGTATAAAAGTTGCATTGTCTTTATTCTGAGCCATAAAATGTCTCAAACATTCAAACTATTAATATCCTGTTTAATTATAAAAATTTGTAAAATAATTAAACATTTATCTATAGCAAATTTTAAATATACTTTCAAATGATTCATATATTGATTGTCTATCAATATATAACCAATTTTGCCTAGAATTAATCTGGTTTGTGTCCATTGTGTTCATATAATAATGATACATCCTTATATTTGGCTTGTCTGTTTTGCTTTAGTTGTCTGTGCTTTTGGTGTTATATCCAAAAAATAATCATTACTGAGGCCAATGTTAAGGATATTTTTTCCTATGTTTTCTTCTAGGAGCTTCATGGCTTCATCTTACATTTAAGTTTTTAATTTTTTTAATATAATTTTTGTGTATGTTGTAATTCTACTTTTCTGCATGTAGATACTCAGTTTTCCCAACATCATTTATTAAAAAACACACAAAACTATCTTTTACCATTATGTATTTTTAGCATCCTTGTCAACGATTAGTTGACTATATATGCATAAGTTTATATTTGGTCTTTCTATCCTGTTCCATTGGTTTATATGTCTGTTCTTATGCCAGTAACATATTCTTATGATTTGGTTAATCTCTTCCCATTTCTGTCCATCCCCAGAGATCTGTCAGTCTGTATACATGTATGCATAGCCAATGGACAGAAACAATAGTGTGGTGAAAGCCTGAAAAGGGGCATGGGTCTGGAGGAGGAGGACTAAGCCAGGGAGAGAATTGGGGTACATCTGTTATAAAACAATTAAAAAACAAATGAAAAAAAAAAAGAGATTACTTTGGAATGTATTTTGATATTAGGAAATTTTATCTTTTTAAAAATATATATTTTTATTTATTTCAGAGAGGAAGATAGAGATGGAAACATCAATGATGAGAGGGAACCATTGATTGGCTGCCTCCTGCATGTTGGACTGAGCCACCACCCAGGCATGTGCCTTTGACCAGAATTGAACCTGGGATTCTTTGGTCTGCAGGCCAATGTGCTACCCACTGAGCCAAACCGGCTAGAGCAGGAAATGTTATCTCTTCATCTTTTTCTTATTTTTCAAAATTTATTTGTCAGTGTTTCTTGCAGTTCCACATGATATTCTGGATTGTTTTTCTGTTTCTGTAAACAGGCCTTTAAATTTTTGTTAGAAAATTTATTAGATCAATAGATAACTTTGGTTAGCATGTACATTGTAACAAGGTTAATTCCTTCAATTCACAAACATTGGATATCTACTTATTTTTAAAAAATATTTTATTTATTTTTTATAGAGAGGAGGAGAGAGGGATAGAGAGTCAGAAATATCTATGAGAGAAAAAAATGGATCAGTTGCCTCCTGCACACTCCCTACTGGTGATGTGCCTGCAACTAAGGTACATGCCCTTGACTGGAATTGAACCTGGAACCCTACAGTCCACAGGCTGATGCTCTATCCACTGAGTCAAACCAGCCAGGGCTGGATATTTATTTATTCGTGTCTTCTTCAATTTCTTTTAGCAATGTTTTATAGTTTTTAGTGTATAGATCTTCACTTCCTCAGTTAAATCTATTGCTAAGTATTTTATTCTTTTTAAAGTTATTATAAAGGAAACTATTTTCTTAATTTTTAAAAATAGTTATATTTTAGTGCATAAAAGCAATATACGCTGTTTATTTATTTTATATCCTGCAACTTTATTAAATTTGTTTATTAGTTCTAAACAAATTTAGAGGAATCTATGTTTTTCAATATCCTATCTAATAAAAGAGTAATATGCAATTGACCATCATTCCAACACACAAGATGGCCACCCCCATGTGGTCAAAGATGGCTGCCTCTATGTGGACACAAGATGGTTGCCATAAGATGGCCAGCAGGGGAGGGCAGTTGTGGGCAAGAGGGGCTGCAGGGGAGAGGAGTTGGGGGTGACTAGGCTGGCAGGGGAGAACAGTTAGGGGCAACCAGGCTGGCAGGAGAGGGCAGTTAGGGGCTATTAGGCAGGCAAGGGAGCAGTTAGGTATCAGTCAGGCAGGCAGGGGAGTATTTAGGGGGTGATCAGGCTGGCAGGCAGAAGTGGTTAGGGGCAATTAGGCAGGCAGGCGAGCAGTTGGGAACCAACTGTCCTGGATTGTGAGAGGAATCCCAGATTAGAGAGGGTGCAGGTTGGACTGAGGGCCACCCCTCCCTCTCTACCGCCCTCTTTTTGTGTGCAAATTTCATGCACCGGGCCTCTAGTATAATATCATGTCAACTGGTGCAAGATATTTTACTTCTTTCTTTTAGTCTGACTGTCCCTTATTATTTTTATTGCCTAGCTGCTCTAGCTAGAACTTCTAGTACTATCTTGAATAGAACTTGGGAGAGTGTGCATTATTGTCTTATTCTTGATCTTTGAAGGAAAGCTTTGAGCTTTTTAACACTGAGTATGATGTTACCTGTGAGACTGTCATATATGGTCTTTATTATATTGAGCTTTATTCCTTTTATACATAATTTGTTGACAGTTTTTATCGAGAAAAGACCTTTCATATTTTAAACAGTTTTTCTACATCTATTGGGATGATCATATGATTTTATACTTTATTTTGTTAATGTGGTATATTATATTTATTGATTTATGTATGTTAAATTATCTCTGTATTCAGGGAATAAATCCCATTGATCATGGTGTGTGCTCCTTCTTTTTAAATGTGCTGTTCAATTCAGTTTGCTAGTATTTTATTGAAAATATTTGCATTTGTATTTATTAGGAATGTTGGTCTGTAATCTGTCTTTCTTTTTTGATTGTTTTGTTTAGTAGAGACTTTGTCTGGGTTTAGTATCATAGAAATGCTAGTCTTATAAAATGTTTGAAACAATTTTTTTTTCTCTTCAATTTTCTAACAGATTTTGAGAAGGACTGCTGTTAATTCTTCTTTACATGTTTAGTGTAGAATCACCAGGAAAGCCATTTGGTCCCTGAGCTTTTCTTTCTTGGGAGAGTTTGATTACCAATTCAATCTCCTTATAAGTAATAAGTCTGTTTATATATTCTAATTCTTCATCACTTTGTCTTGGTAGGTTGTATGCCTTTAAGAATTTATTCATTTCTTTTGTTGTTGATTTTACCATTTTTATTTTAAATTTCATTTTATCTTATTTGTACTGAATTTATTGAGGTAAAAGTGGTTAATAAAATTATATAATTTTCAGGTATAGGATTCCATAATATGTCAACTGTATATTAAATTTGTGCTCACTATCCCAGTTACCCAATTTATTTGTGTATATTTATCTATGGTAATCTCCTATGATTTGTTACATTTCTGTGTTATAAGTTGTAATACTTTCTCTTTTATTTATAATTTTGGGGGTACAAGGTGCTGATCAAGGGCCAGCAGTCTTGGGGAAGGGCCATAGGTGGTTGGCTGGCCTGCCTTGCTCCTGATCAAGGTGGTGGGGGCTGATCTGGGGTGAGGCCAGGTTGGGGGAGGAATTGCAAGAGGTTGGCCAGCCCCCCCCCCCCCATTGGGGTGAGGAGGTGATCAAGGATGGGGCCAGACAGGGGGAGGGGCTGCAGGGGTTGGCTGGCCAGCCTCACCCCCTATTAGGGTAAGGGGGCAATCAGGGACAGGTTAGCTGGGGAAAGGGGCTGCAGGAGGTGGGCTGACAAGCCCCATCCTCTTATTGGGCAGGTTCCTTGGCCACAGTGGGCATCAGAGTGGTTGGTCATTCTGGTTGTTATGGTGTTACGGTCACTGGCTTTATATATATATATATATATATATATATATATATATATATATATATATATATAGATAGCCTTCATTAAAACATCATATAGTGTATTTTCACTGTCCTAAAAATCCACTGTGTTTTGTCTATTTGTGTTTTCCCAATCTCCACCCCTGGAAAATACTGATCTTTTGTTGGTACTATAGTTTTGCTGTTTCCAGAATGTCATATAATTGAAATTATACAGGATATAACTTTTTCAAGTATGCTTTTTATTCATAGTAATATATATTTAGATTTCTCCACATTTTTTCATAACTTGATAGTTAATTTCTTTTTAGTGCTAAATAATACTACTGTTTATTTATTCATTAATAAAAATATTTTACTTGCTTCAAAATTTTGGCAATTATGAATAAAGATGTTATAAACATCCATGTGTAGATTTTGTTTGGAAGACAAAGATTTTCAACACCTTTAGGTAAATACCAAGGAGCACAACTGCTGAATCAAATCATCAAAGTGTGTTTACTTCTGTTTTTGAATTTTGACAATTATAATGTGTCTTGGTGATTTCTCTTGATGTCTAACCTATTTGGGTTTGGGGGGCATTATGGAACTGTATAGTCATTTCTCTCACAGCTTTCTAAAGCTTCTATTGTTAATTTTTTAAAATAGCTTTTTGCCCCTTTCTCTTTCTCTGTTCCCTCTGGGGTACACACAATGCATATATTGTGTATTTGTTGTCATAATGTCCCAGAAGTTCCACAGGCTTTCTTTACTCTTTTTCATTCTTTTTGCTTTTTATTCCTCTAACTGAATAATTTTAAATGATCTTTCAGTTTTCTGATTCTTTCTTCATGTTGTTCAAGTCTGTTGTTAAAGCACTCAGCTGTATTTTTCAGTTCAAACACTGTGTTCTTAACTCCATAATTTCTATTTAGTTTCTTCTTATGGTTTATCTTTGTTGATTTTTTCATTGTTTATATATTGTTTTCTTGATGTTTTAGTTTTATATTTATGCTCTTTTTTTGAAGCTAAGAGATTCTTTAAGACAATTATTTTTATTTTATTTTTATTTTTATTTATTTGTCAAGTAGATTCTCTTTTCTTTTGGTCAGCTACTGGGTCTTTATTTTGTTCTTTTGATGGTGTTATTTCCTCCCTGATTATTTATGTATTTTGAAGTATTGCATTGCTCTCTTCACATTTGAAGAAGTATTCCCTTCTGCCAGTCTTTACTGACTGGCTTTGGGAGAAAAAAATAAACAAACACAAAACTTTATTCAGCCCATAAAAAGATTTGGGGACTTTCTTGTATATGTGCACACCCCAAACCTCTTATTTCCTCTTAAAAGAATAGTTGTAGAAAATCAGGTTGTGTTTAGAGCCTTCCATTTATTTTTTGCAGTGCAATGCCATGAAGCATTTAAAATTGTGTACCTTATCCTCATCCTGCAGAATCAAGCCAGCTACTTATATCCTTATGTTATCTAGGGTGGTTTACATGTGTCTTCTGGGGGGAAAAGTTTGCATTAGCTACCTATAAAAGTTTGCATATGCCATCTGTCTGTGGAAGCTGTATGCCATCTTGTGGTAGGCATTTTCTAATAAATCTTTATTATTTCTTTTCTTCTGCTGAATTTTGTTCTTGTTTTTCTAGTTTCAAGATGTAATGTTAGGTTATTGACTTGGGATTTCTCTTGTTTCTTATTTTTTTATTTTAAATTCTTTATTGTTTAAAGTATTACATACTTTTCCTTTTTCCTCCATTTACCACACCCCTTAAACCCCAATCCCCAGCACATGCTCTCACCCCACCCCATCTGTGTCCATTGGTTATGGTCATAAGCATGCATACAAGTCCTTTGGTTAATCTCTTACCCCCTAACAGGTTGGGCAGTCTCTTCCATGCTTCTATGATTCTGGCTTTATTTTTATTCATCAGTTTATGTTATTCATTATATTCCACAAATGAGTGGGATCATGTGGTATTTTTCTTTCACCAACTGGCTTATTTCACTTTGTGTAATGCTCTCCAGTTCCATCCATGCTGCTGCAAATGGTAAGAAGTTCTTTTTTACAGCAGCAAAGTATTCCATTGTATATATGTACTACAGTTTTCTAATCCACTCATCTACAGATGGGCACTTACGCTGTTTCTATATTTTTACCTATTATAAATTGTGCTGCTATTAACATAGGGGTGCATATATCCCTTCTGATTGGTTTTATTAGTTTCTTGGGATATATTCCTAGAAGTAGGATTACTGGGTCAAATTGGGGTTCCATTTTTTAATTTTTTGAGGAAATGACATACTGTTTTCCACAGTGGCTGTACTAGTCTGCATTCTCACCAGCAGTGTAAGAGAATTCCTTTTCCTCTGCAGCCTCACCAGGACTTGTCATTTGTTGAACTGTTGATGATAGCTATTCTGATAGGTGTGAGTTGGTACCTCATTGTTATTTTGATTTGCATCTCTCAAATGACTAGTGACTTTGAGCATGTTTTCGTATGTCTCTTGGCCTTCTCCATGTACTCTTTGGAAAAATATCTATTTAGATCCTTTGCCCATTTTTAAAATTAGATTGTTTATCTTCCTTTTGTTAAGTTGTATGAGTTCTCTCTAAATTTTGGAGATTAAACCCTTTCAGAGATAACATTGGCGAATATGTTCTCCCATACAGTGGGCTTTCTTGTTATTTTGTTGATGGTTTCTTTTACCTTTTATTTTGATGAAGTCCCATTTGTTTATTTCCTCCTTAGTTTCCATTGCCCTTCGAGCTATATTGGTAAATATATTGGTACAACACATTTCTACTATTTTGCTGTCTATGGTTTCTTTTAAGAATTTTATGGTTTCCCATCTTATACTTAAGTCCGTTATCTATTTTGAATTTAATTTTGTGTGTGGTGTATGTTGTTGGTCTAGTTTCATTTTTTGCATGTATTTGCCCAGTTTTCCCAACACCATTTATTGAAAAGACTGACTTGACTCCATTGTATGCTTTTGCCTCCTTTGTCAAATATTAATCCATCAAATAAAGAGGAAATATGATAATTGACCCTCATGCTGTCACAAAGATAGTGGCAACCATAGCCAATATGGAGGGAATATGCTAATTGACTGCCCCACCTTCAAAGATGGCAGTTCCCACAACCAATAAGGAGGGAATATGCTAATTGACTGCCCCACTCTCAATGGTGGTGTCCACAGCCACAAGATGGCGATGCCCAGTGCCATTAGCCCCACTGGGGTGGCTGGTGCACAGCCAGTCCATGCTACTGCTTCTGGAGTCCCCCAGTCCCCTCAGCCCCACAGTCACCAAGAGCCAGCTTACAGTACAGGCAAGCCTTGGATGGTGGCTGCCTAGCCGCCCAGGGCCTCCCGAGGATCTGGTAATCAGGGCCGGCCAAGGCTTACACTGCCAGAAGTGACAACAGCAGAGTTGCAATAGGGGCATCACCTTCTCCTCATCACTGGGTTGCCTCCCACCCCTGGGGCTCCTGGATTGTGAGAGGTGGCAGGCTGGGCTGAATGACCTCCCCTCCAGTGCATGGCTTTTCATGCACCAGGCCTCTAGTATTGTTATAAATATTTAGATTGGATATTCCCAATTACTCATGAAATAAAAATGCTGGTGCCCAGATTAGACAATGCAGGTGAGAAATATTTCTTATAAAAATTTAACTCTAGAATTAGTTCCTATTACAAAGGCTTTGGTCCATTTCTCTAAATTTATCTTCCAGTTGCCCTATACTAATATTCTGTTGTAGTTACACTGCTAGATGACATCACCTAAATATTTTTATTTAATCTATAATTTTGCTCATGTTTTCCTCCTTATCCACAGTCCTCATTCTCCTGAATTCTTCTTGTTCATCTCTTACACAGAAGTTCTCCTCTGCCGCTCAGAGACACAATGATCATATATTTAGTACACCACTCATCAGCATTGCCCACATGGTAGAAAACAAACACTGAGTGGCCAGATTATTATGATCTCTGAACGCATAATAATCTGGCCACTCAGTGTATATCCCATATAATAAAATGCTAATATGCAAATTGTCCCCTCAACCAGGAATTCAATCAGCAGGTAGGCCAGTCAAACACCCATGTTTCTTCCCCCTGGCCAGGCTGGCTGGACCCCACCCATGCACCAGTTTGCACAAATTCATGCACTATATATATATATATATATATATATATATATATATATATATATTCACACATATATGTATACACACATACACACACACACTCACACACACACACACACACACACACACACACACACATATATATATATATATATATATATATACTGAGTGGCCAGATATTATGTGTTCAGAGATCATAATAATCTGGCCATTCAGCAGTGCATATGCCTTCTTTTGTTTAGTACTTGCCCTTTTATATATGTACTAGTGGCCCTGTGCACAAAATTCATGCATAGGAGGGTGGGTGTCCCTCAGCCTGGCCTGCACCCTCTCCAATATGGGACCCCTCAAAGTTTGTCCTACTGCCAGTTTACAGGGGTCAGGCCTAAACCAGCAGTCAGCTATCCCTCTTGCAATCTGGGACTGCTGGCTTTTAACCACTCACCTGCCTGCCTGCCTGATTGCCCCTAACTACTATACATGCTGGCCTGTTCATCCTCATATGCCCCTCCTCACCAGCCTGAGCACCCCAAACTTCTCCCTGTACCAATGTGCTCATCCCTAATTACCCCCCTCCTGACCTGCTCACCCCATCTTCCCTCCCCACTGGCCTACTCGCCCCCAACTGCCCCACTGCTGGTCTGCCTATTCCAAACTGCCTCCCCCCCCCCACCGCCTCCCCTGACCTGATCAACTCCAACTGACCCCCAATGATGGGATGCTTGCCCCAACTGCCCCCTCTACTGGTCTGCTTACTCCCAATGACCCTGCCCCTCACTAGCCTGATCATCACTCACAACTGTCCTCCCCTCTTGGCCTCTAACCGCCTCTACATCATCTCTGCCACAATGGCTTTGTCCAGAACATCCTGAAGATCTCCTGGAAGGTTTCCAAGTCTAATTAGCATATTACCCTCTTAATAGTATAGAGATAGAGGCCTGGTGCACCAGTGGGGACCAGCTGGTTTTCCCTGAAGGGTGTCCTGGATCAGAGTGGGGGTTCCCTTGGGGCATGGGGTGGCCTGCAATAGTTTGCCAGCCTGCCATGCCCCTGTGGGGTGAAGGTCCCTGCTGTGGGGGCATAGCAAGCCTAGGGGAGGGACTGAGGGCTATTTTCAAGCTGGTCACACTCCCTTCAAGGCGGGGGTCCCCACTGGAGTGCATGGCCAGCCTGGGTAAGAGGCTGATGGCTGTTTGCAGCCTGGCCACAGCCCCTTCAGGGTGGGAGGTCCTGCCGGGGTGCCTGGCCAGCCTGGGTGAAGGGCTGAGGGCCATTTTCAGGCTGGTCATGCTTCCCCAGTGACCTAGGCTCCCAGCCCCCCCCCCCTTTTTTTTTTCAGTGACTCCTTGAGCGGAGGCCAGGGCCAGCTGGAAGCAGGTATCTGGGATTTATTTATCTTCTAAAATTGAAACTTTGTAACCTTGAGCAGAGGCTAGGGCAGGCCAGGGCAAGCAGGAAGCTTGGCTTCCTCCATCTTCAGGGGCAACCCAACCCTCCTGCTCACTCTAGCTCTGTGGCTGTCACCATCTTTGTTGGGTTAATTTGCATACTTGCTCCTGATTGGCTGATGGGTATAGCAGAGGCACAGTCAATTTGCATCTTTCTCTTTTATTAGTGTAGATGCCATAGCTCTCCAATTAGATTGTCCATCTTGAAAGTCAGCCTTATGTTTTTTTTGCTTTTTATAATATATTCTTGGTGTTTGACTCTCAACAAGCCTTCAATTAATGTCAGAGGTCAATGTTAGTGAGGGATGATGTGAGAACCCTAATCAGAGTACGCTGCATGTTCAAGGTCAATTTGCCACATGCATGTGCAAGTCAATGACACAGCAGTTTTACTGTATGCACTGTGCAGGTGTACCTTTCTATAACCCAAATATTTATGTCACTATTTAGCAAGAAGCCTCTTTTGTCTAAGTTAGTATAAAAATGTGCAGCTGTTTTGTTGGATGGCTCCTGGAAGGTCTCCCAGTCTAATTAGCGTAGAATTACTCTGTTAGATGGCTCCTTGTTAGCAATGGCTACTTAGTCTACAATAAAGTCTTTCTTATATGCCTACAACTTCTCATGTCTTCTCCATATAATACCAGGTATCCAAGGATCTGTGCTTCCTCAGATGATAATAACAATGATGGTGAATATATGATTATGTTCATCTGTCCACAATAGGATGATATGAATAAAAAAATGATAATATGAACATTGAATAACTGTTAAATATTAAGCTTTCTTCTTATTTAATTCCTTCTCAAACCCCATGTGTGCTACTATTCTTCCCATATTTAATGGGTGTAGAGAGGCTGAAGAACTTCCCTAAGGTTACACACAGTAAGTGGCAGAGCCAGAATCCTTATCTTTCTGTCATCCAAATTCTTAGTTTTTAATACTGTGCTGAAATATCATGAAAGCTGAAAAGCTTTGATAAGAAAACCAGGTGGGTGCATCCAGGCCCAGCCCAGAAATGATTAACTAACAACTGCTATCTAGTAGTAAAAATATGCTTTTGAGAGCCTATAGTCACTGAGATTCAAACTGGTGTTTTGAAGACATTGTAAATTCCCAA
The DNA here is from genome assembly GCF_014108245.1 of Pipistrellus kuhlii. Classification (NCBI taxonomy): domain Eukaryota; kingdom Metazoa; phylum Chordata; class Mammalia; order Chiroptera; family Vespertilionidae; genus Pipistrellus; species Pipistrellus kuhlii. Next base: position 103,051,630 of record NW_023425529.1, on the reverse strand, counting down.
GCAATGTCAGTATTTATGACAATTTAGTACTGGAAGTGTATTCAAAAACAACTTAATTTCACAAAATTTCTTGTTCCTAATAAATTTAGCTCTTTACAAGACAAGTCACATTCAGAAGGTAATAAGTAATACGACATTCTAAAACATTCACATTTTTATAGGTGCTTACATAGAAGAAAAGAGGTACAATTGAAAAAAATAAGCATTCTTCTTTTTAAAAAATGTTTTTCTATTGATTATTTTTTTTTTCTTTCAATATAATTGAAATCGTTGCCTTTCACCTTTGTCACAATCAGTCTCCAGCACTATTCTTGCCAGGGCAAATGTCAGCTTAGAATATAATATACCCCAGGCACTTGTATTTCCTATATCTAGTACAAGTTTCTTGTGACATAATCTACTTTCCTTGCCTTGCTTTTTCTCCTGTTGATGAAAATAATTTGAACATACTTCTATGAAATAAATGTTAAGTATTATGTGCATTCCACTATTTTCACTGTGGCTTTAATCATTACCATTAACCAGAAGCTTTGAACATTTGGAGACTACATATTCTGCAATAAATATAATAAAAAGAACATGTATTCAGTGATCTCTACTACTTAGGAGTTATGTTTTCAATTGGCATAGAATAAAGATAACTTTGAAGAGAAACTATATTTGAAGAGAAACATACAAAATGGTTGCTCAAAAACTAAGAGGTTTGATCCCCTGGATAATGCTTTAACTATGTTGTATTTATTTTTTCAATGAATTATTAAATAAAGTACTCCAAATTATAATTTAAATTTTCATTTACTTACCTGTATAAATACTGTAGCAAATTAGGCACAGTGCCAGCCAAAAGTTTCAAAACAATTGTCTACAACTGTCTACTTTCTGAAGACCTAGTTATCTCATAAGCCACTCCAATGAAACTGCTCCTACTAAGGACATTGATGACCTAATAATTTTATAATGCACATGTTTTAGTCTTAATCTTACTGGACCATTATGATATTTTTTGGGGAACTGTTTACCTCCCCCACCCTCTAGAACCCTTTCTTCCTTGGATGTTCCTGGTTTACCTTGAACATCTCTATTGCTTTCTGTTCTCTTTGTAAGTTTCTCTTATTTTTTCCATCCTTAATATTTTGTGTTACACAAATGTAATCTTTGAACAATAGCTTTTTCATGATCTAAACTCTTCCTATATGATGATGGTTACAAAGGCTACATTTTCAGTTTAAAGAAACCACGAGAGCTTCAACTAATATATCCAAATGCATCTTGACTATCCCATTAAAATCTCAAATTCAACATATCTAAAAATAAATTTTCTATACTCTTCTCTAAATCTGTTCTCCTTTCAATTTACTTATTTTAGTGTCATTATAACCTGCCTGATCACTCAAGCTAAGAACCTGAAAATTAATATATGATTATTTTGACTCTGTCACACCACAGACCCAGTGATTCTTGGATCAATTTTACCTCAAATGTAGGTCTCAAATCTATTCCTTCATCTTCAACTTAACCATTACTAAGATGCTACATTTCAGATCATTATTGTCTCTTGTCTACTCTGTAATAACAACATCCCAATTAATTTTTATAACTCCAATTTATTACTTTAGATAAAAACAATTATTTCTTTGTACTAAACACATAAAATATATGTTAAATAAAGCGTTGGTTTTTCCCTGGGAAAATGTACTATAATTTTTTTTATTACTGTAACTTTAAATATGTATATAAATATTAGGCCACATTGTGTTTCGGGTGATGAGGAGGGCACTATTACTTTGTGCTTTGTCTGTTGTATTCATTGCCTTTTAAATAAGAAATGGTGGGATTTCAGTCAAGATGGCAGAGTAGATGGAAGTTGCACTCACCTTCTCCCATGATCACATCAAAATTACAACTAAATTATAGAATAATCAAACTGTATAATCACCTGAAGACTATGTGAACAGAAGTCTTATAACTAAAAATATAAAGAATAAGCCATATTGAGACTAGTAAGTAGGAGGGGTGGAGTTGTGGGAGCAGGCTTGCCCCACAGCCATATGTGGTGGTTAAAAATTGAGAGGGATATTGCAACTGCAGAGTTTCCACTTGAGGAGTAAAGGGTGTAATTCCATACCAAGTTCCTCAGCTAAAAACACCAGTGCTGGAAAGAGGAGCCCACATAACATCTGGCAGTTAAAATCAATGGATCAGTAATACTTCATCTTTCTGGGTGAGACAAAAGCTGCTGGAAACCCAGGTGTCCTCTTAAAAATCTAGCACACAACCTCTCACTTGCAGGCACTGGGCTGTGATAAAGGGACTATGGCTCAGATTGGAGAGTTGGTCATCAGAGGCATATAAGGAGAGACTGAGTTGTATGGCTTTAGAATGAGGGATTGAGGAACAACCATCAACGTCTCTGTGTTCAGTGGTACTCCCACATGGCCAAAACTGAATCTACATTATCTTGGTGAACTCCACTAGCTCTCCCCTGATGATTCTCTAAGACCACTTCCTACCTAATTTCCACATGGCTCAAGGCTCTCTCAGCACCAACTAGTCTAGGCCTGTACTGCAGTCTTTCCTATGAAACTTTTTGAAGAATTTTAGTCAAGCTTGAGAGATAAAAAAGAGAAACTGAATTATGCGGCATTATGGCAAGAGCCATCTTCCCATAGGATTTTAACATGAGCTACTAATCCTGTTATAAGCCTTCACCCCACATGGCCAAATCTTAATCTGCATTACTCTGGTGAATTCCACTAGCTCCAACCTGTTGACTTCCTAAGACCTCTCTTTATGGAAAAGGTCTGAAGGCCCCAGGCAGGTAGAAGTTGGCTTCAGTGTACCAGAGACTTTTGCTGAGTATCCTCCAGCTCACCACAAGCATTGAATCTGAATCTGTATTAACCTGGTGAATATCAATCTCCCTACCCTATTAATTGCTCAAGACCCTGCTTTACACAACTCATGTACAAACCAAGGCTCTTTTAGTAGGTGAGCCTAACAAGGAGCTGGGAGGTTATGGCAGTTCTCAGGGCCTTTTACTTACCTACACAGGGCCTGGTACTAGTGGTACCCAGCTTCTGTTTGCAGCTTGGCCCCTCCAGAGGCAGCTATCAATTATAGATAAGTTTGTAGCTCATAACAGATGGCTCTCAGATGGTATAGGCAGTGTCTGACATTGACCTGCACTGGAGTCCCTCCCAAGGGGCCCCGTAATCAACACACCAAGTGACTGGATTCAGACCACTCAGACCATCACCAGATTAGCTCACCAAGTGGCCCATCCTAAGAATGATGTTGGCAAACACTAGACTCTGCAACTAAATATGTAAAGCAAATACTGATGGACAAATTTCACTTCATGGTATCAGCCTCTGCACAGCAGCTCATATATTATGCTTGTGACCAATCCTCACAGCCATCTACTAGCCTGAGGGTCAAACCTACCCACTAATATGCAGTCAATGCTCAACTACAACAGTAAGGCACATACAATAAATACAAAGGACACTCCTGGAGTATCTGGCTCAGGTGATTAAGAAGATTGCACCAAGGGGACCCACAGGAAATCTATTACATAAGGCTACCCTGCCAAACAGGGAGATGTAGCAGATTTTCCAAATACAGATAAATAAACACAGAGAGGCAGCCAAAATGGGAAGACAAAAAAAAAAAAAAAAAGCTTTTTCTGCCAAAATCGGTTTGGCTCAGTGGATAGAGCGTCGGTCTGCGGACTGAAAGGTCCCAGGTTCAATTCTGGTCTAAGGATATGTGCCTTGGTTGTGAGTACATCCCCAGTAGGGGTTGTGCAGGAGGCAGCTGATCAATGTCTCTCTCATCGATGTTTCTAGCTCTCTATCCCTCTCCCTTCCTCTCTGTAAAAAATCAATAATAAAAAATAAAAAAATCTTTTCCCAAATGAAAGAGGAGAAAAAGATCTTTAGAAAAGGAATTCAATGAAATGAAGGTAAGCAAACTATTGAATTCAGAATTCAAAGCACTGGTTATAAAGATGCTTAAGAAATTAAGGCAAAGAATAGGTGACATCAATGAGTACTTCAACCAAAGGAAAGTAAGCATAGAGGATCTAGAGACAGAACCTTCTCCCCCCAAAAAGTAAGAAATTAAGAATGTAGTAACTAAAATGAAAGCACATTAGAAGAAATCAACTGTAGATTATGTGAAGCAGAAGATAGAATCCATGATTTGAAAAAAGAGGTAGCAGAAAACACCCAATCAGAACGGGGGGGGGGGGGGGGAAATCAAAGAAATGAGGGAATTTTAAGTGGACTCTGGAACAAAATCAAGTGGAGTAACACTCACATCATAGGAATACCAGAAGGAGAAGAGAGAGAGAGCAAGGGATTGAGAGCTTATTTGAAAAAATGACTGAAAACTTCCCTAACCTTGTGATGAAAAAGACACATAAGTCCAGGCAGTGTGAAGAGTCCCAAGCAAAATAAACCCAAAGAGGCTCCACCAAGACACATAATAATTAAAATGCCAATGGTTAAAGACAAAAACAGAATCTTAAAAGCAGTAAGGTTAAAATTCACCAGGTTAATGCAGATTCAGATTCAAGGGAAAAACAGCTAGTCACTTACAAGGTTGCTCCCATAAGAATTTCAGCTGATATCTCAACAAAAGCTTTTCAGGACAGAAAGGATTGGCACAAAATATTCAAAATGATGAAAATCAAGGACCCAGACTACTTTAACCAACAAGGCTTTTCTCTCTCTCTCTCTCTCTCTCTTTTTTTTAAATTGAATAAAAGATAAAGAAGTTTATTGGCACCAAATTAGTATTACAAGAAATGTTAAAGGGACTTTTTTAAGAAAAAAAAATGGGTGGGGGAGGAAAGTAAATATAAACAATGAAATGTCAATAAATGCATATCTATCAATAATCATTTTAAATGAAAATGGATTAAATGATCAAATCAAAAGACATAGGTAGTTGAATAGATTTTAAAAAAATCAAAACCTATATATATGCTGTATACAAGACACCCACCTTGGATCAAAAGACACACAGAGACCGAAAATAAAGAAGTGGGACAAGATTTTTTTTTTTAAATGGAAACAAACCAACCAACCAAAATCTGGGAGGCATTCAGATAAAATTTCAAAACAAAAGCCAAAATAAGAAACAAAGAGGACATTAGATAAGGATAGCAGGATCAATCCAACAAGAGAATATAATCATTGTAAACATCTGAGTGCCCTATATGGAAGCAACTAAATATGTAAAGCAAATATTGATGGACAAAAATGGAAAAATAGACAGTAATGCTGTCATAGTATGGGACTTTACCACTCCAAGACATCAGTGGATAACTCTTTCAGACACACACAAAAAATTAACAAGAAAATGTGGCCTTAAATGACACATTAGATCACTTCTCAGCCTTTGGGCTAAAATCAAGTGTAGTATCTGTTCTTATCAGTTTAATATCTGATATGTCCTCTATCTGAGAACAATATATTAAATGGATTTTTGGAGCAGGAAAATGGAATAGAAACCCAGTGTTGCAGTACCTCTGGAAACAGTGAATAAAAATAAAATAAAATAAAATAAAATAAAATAAAATAAAATAAAATAAAATAGACACATTAGGCCAGACATTTTTAGAGCATTTCACCACAACACAGCCAAATATACATTCTTTTCAAGTGCACATAAAATGTTTTCCAGGATAGACAACATGTTAGGATACAAACAAGTGTCAATAAACTTAAGAAGATTGAAATGATATAAAGACCACATTGATTTAAAACTAGAAATCAATTAGAAAGAAAAAATTAAAAACACATAGAGGCTAAATAACACATTACTAAACATAAATGGGTTTGCAAGGTCTAGGAAGAAATCAAAAGTTACTGGGAGACAAATGAAAATGAAAATACAACAACCCAAAAATCTATGGAACACAGTGAAAGCAGTTCAAAGAAATTATCTATATTAATAAAAGGGTAATATGATAATTAGGCAGGGAGACATTCCTGGAGACATTTCGGATGTCCTTCTGGACAAAGCCATGATGGCGGGGCTGAGGCAGAGGTGGTTAGGGGCAATCAGGCCAGAAGTGGAGGGCAGTTGGGGGCAAGCAGGCTGGCAGGGGAGATAGTTGGGGATGAGTAGGCCATGGGGGGGGGGGGCAGTTGAGGGGGATTAGGCTGTTGAGGGGGAAGTTGGGAGTGATCAGGCTGGCGGGGGGGGGGGGCAGTTAGGGGTGGTCAGGCCAAAAGGGGAGGCAATTGGGGGCCATCAGGTTGTTAGGCAGAGTGGTTAGGGGTGATCAGATAGGCAAGCATGTGAGCAGTTAGAAGCCAGCTGTTCCAGATTGAGAGAGGGATGTCTGACTGCTGGTTTAGGCCCAATCCCTGTGGGCCTAAACCGGCAGTTGGACATGCCCCAAGGGGGTCCCAGATTGAAGAGGGTGCAGACTGGGCTGAGGGACAACCCTCACCCCAGTGCATGAATTTCGTGCACTAGGCCACTAGTGTATACTAATAAAAGAGTAATATGCTAATTAGTCCAAGAGACCTTCTGGATGTCCCACCAGACAAAGCCATGGTGGTGGGGCCGAGGCAGAGGTGGTTAGGGGCAATAAGGCTAGCAGGGAGGCATATTTGGGGGTGATCAGGCTGGCAAAAGGGGCAGTTGGGAATGAGCAGGCCAGCAGGGAGAGCAGTTGGGGATGATCAGGCAGTGAGGGGGTAGATGGGGGCAAGCAGGTTGGCGGGGGGGGGGGCAGTTGGGGCAATCAGTCTGGCAGGGGTGTAGTTGGGGGTGAGCAGGCCCCAAGGAGGCACAGTTATGAGTGATCAGGCCAGAAGGGGGTGGCAGTTGGAGGCATTCAGGCCTGTAGGCAGAGTAGTTAGGGGTGATCAGGCAGGCAGGCAGATGAGCAGTTAGGAGCCAGTGGTCCTGGATGGCAAGAGGGATGTCCGACTTCTGGTTTAGGCTAGAACATCCCCTGAGGGGTCCCAGATTGGAGAGAGTGCAGGCCAGGCCACTCCCCCATGCATGAATTTCATAAACAAGGCCACTAGTTAGCATTATAAGCCTACCTCAAGAAACAAGAAAAGCCTCAAATAAAGAATCTAACTTTAAACCTAAAGGAACTAGAAGAACAACAACAAACAAAGCCTAAAGTGACTGGAAAGAAGGAAATAAAGATCAGAGAGGAAATAAAACAGTCTTAAAAAAATTTAACGAAATCAAGATCTGGGTCTTTGAAAATTAGAGAAGATCCACCAACCTTTAATCAGACTTCTCAAGAAATCTATTTCTTTGAGAAGATTCAGCAACATTTAACCAAATCTATCAAAGAGAGAGAGGGAGGAAGGTAGAGAGAGAGAGAGAGAGAAAGAGAGAGAGAGAGAGAGAGAGAGAGAGAGAGAGAGAGAGAGAGAGAGAGAGAGAGAGAGAGAGAGAGAGAGAGGAGGTTTAAATAAATAAAATCACTGAATCACACCAGCTGGGCTCAGTAAAAAAAAAAAAAAAAAAAAAAAAAGACAATGAGTTAATGAGGTATCAACTCACACTTCTCAGAATAGCTACCATCAACAAATGACAAGTACTGGTGAGGATGTTGAGAAAAGAGAACCCTAACACACTGCTGGTGGGAATGCAGATTGATGCAGCTATTATGGAAAACAGTATTGAGTTTCCTCAAAAAATTAAATATGGAACTTCCAACTTACCCAGTGATCCCACTCCTAGGAACATATCCTAAGAAACCCAAAACACCAATCAGAAAGAATATATGCACTCTACGTTCATAGCAGCATTATTTACAATAACTAAGATTTGGAAACAGCCCAAATGCCCACCAGTAGATGAGTAGATAAAAATGCTGTGGTACGTTTACACCATGGATCACTACACGGCTATCTCTTAGACTTTGAGACAGCATGGAGTGACCTGGAGAGTATTATGCTAAGCAAAGTATCACATGATCTGACTCATATGTGGAATCTGATGAACAAAATAAACTGACAAACAAAATTGATCCAGAGGCATAGAAGCATGGAACAGACTGTCAAATCTCAGAGAGAAGATAGTGGTGGGTGGGTGGGAAGAGCTTAACCAAAGAATTTGTATGCATACATACATAACCCATGGACACAGATAATAGTGTGGCAAAGGACTGGAGTTGGCCAGAAGAGATCAAAGGGCATAAAAAGAGAACATGTGTAATGTTTTAAAGAATAAAGATTTTTTTAAAAAAAATAAGTAAAATCAGAAATGAAAGAGAAGTGTAGACAACTGACACTATGGCAATACAAAGAATTATATAAAATACTTCAAACAATTATATTTCAACAAATTGGACAATCTGTAACAAATTGATAAATTTCTAGAAACATGGTCTTCCAAGACTAAATGAAGAAGAAATAGAAAATTTGAAAACTCAATCTCTACCAATGAAATGGAAACAGTAATACAAAAACTTCCAACAAAAGTTCTAAATTAAATGAATTCATTGGTGAATATTACAAAACATTTAAAGAAGAATTAACACTTATACTTCTCAAACTGTTCCAAAAATTTGAAAAGGTGGGAAGGCTCTCAAGTTCACTTTCTGAGGCCCACATTATCCTGATTCCAAAATCAGACAAAGACATTATAATAAAAATGATAGTCCAAAATTCCTGATGAACATATATGCAAAAATCCTCAACAGAATATTAGCAAACAGAATTCAGTAATATATTAAAAATATCATGTACCATGATCAAGAAGGATTTATTCCTTAAATGCAAGTTTATTTCAATATTCACAAATCTATTGTGACACCACATAAATCAAATGAAGGATAAAAATTATATAATCATATCAATAAATGTTCAAAATAATTTAACAAAATCCAAAACCCATTTTTGACAAAGATACTCAGCATAGTGGAAATAGAGGGAACACACCTCTGTATAATAAAGGCTATATATAACAAGCCAAATCTATATCATACTCAATGAAGAAAAAGTAAAATCATTTTTCTTAATATTAGAAATAAAATAAAAATGTACATACCACTTTTATTCAACATAATATTGGAAGTCCTGTAGTCCTAGCTATAGCACTCAGCCAAGAGAAAGAAAAAAAGTTATCTAAATTGGAATGGAAGAAGTAAAACTTTATTATTTAAATAAATTCAGTAAAGTAGCAAGATACAAAATTCTTATTTAAAAATTGATTGCATTTTAACAGCAATAATGAACTCTTAGAAAGAAAATTTAAGAAAAAATACCAATTACAATTACATGAAAAACAAAATAAAATCCCTAGGAAGATATTCAATCAAGGAGATAAAAGACCTGTACTTGGAAAATTATAAGACATTAAAGAAAGAAATTGAAGAAAATACAAATAAGTGGAAAAAGAAACCACACTATGAATAAGATGATTAATATTGTTAAAATGTTCATATCATCCAAAGCAATCTATATATTTAATGTGTTACCTATCAAAATATCAAT